>NW_027590092.1:315000-615000 GCF_964213995.1 Mustelus asterias | reverse complement strand
CTCGTCCTGTTCCTGTGTAACCGGCTGGAGAAGGGGCTGAATGGTCTCCTCCTGTTCCTGTGTAACCGGCTGGAGAAGTGGCTGAATGGGGCCTCCTCCTGTTCCTGTGTAACAGTCTGGAGAAGGCGCTGAATGGGGCCTCCTCCTGTTCCTGTGTAACAGTCTGCAGAAGGCGCTGAATGCGGCCTCCTCCTGTTCCTGTGTCACAGGCTGGAGAAGGGGCTGAATGGCCTCCTCCTGTACCTGTGAAACAGGCTGGAGAAGGGGCTGAATGGGGCCTCCTCCTGTTCCTGTGTAACAGGCTTGATAAAAGGGCTGAATGGGGCCTGCTGCTGTTCCTGTGTAACAGGCTGGAGAAGAGGCTAAATGGGGCGTCCTCCTGTTCCTGTGTAACAGACTGGAGAAGGGGCTGAATGCCCTCCTCCTGTTCCTGTGTAACCGGCTGGAGAAGGGGCTGAATGGGGCCTCCTCCTCTACCTGTGTAACAGGCTGGAGAAGGGGCTGAATGGCCTCCTCCTTTTCCTGTGTAACAGGCAGGAGAAGGGGCTGAATGTGGCCTCCTCCTGTCCCTGTGTAACAGGCTGGTGTAGGGGCTGAATGGCGCCTCTCCTGTTCCCTGTGTAACAGGCTGGAGAAGGGGCTGAATGGGGCCTCCTCCTGTTCCTGTGGAACAGGCTAGAGAAGGGGCTGAATCCCCTCCTCCTGTTCCTGTGTAACAGGCTGGAGAAGGGGCTGAATGGAGCCTCCTCCTGTTCCTGTGTAACAGGCTGGAGCAGGGGCTGAATGGGGCCTCCTCCTGTTCCTGTGTAACAGGCCGGAAAATGGGCTTAATGGGGCCTCCTCCTGTTCCTGTGCAACTGGCTGGAGAAGGGGCTGAATCCCGTCGTCCTGTTCCTCTGAAACCGGCAGGAGAAGGGGCTGAATGGCCTCCTCCTGTTCCTTGCAACTGGCTGGAGAAGGGGCTGAATCCCGTCCTCCTGCTCCTGTGTAACAGGATGGAGAAGGGGCTGAATGGCATCCTCCTGTTCCTGTGTAACAGGCTGGAGAAGGGGCTGAATGGCATCCTCCTGTTCCTGTGTAACAGGCTGGAGAAGGGACTGAATGGGGCCTCCTCCTGTTCCTGTGTCACAGGCTGGAGGAGGGGCTGAATGTGGCCTCCTCCTGTTCCTGTGTAACAGGCTAGGGTAGGGGCTGAATGGGGCTTCCTCCTGTTCCCTGTGTAACAGGATGGAGAAGGGGCTGAATGGCCTCCTCCTGTTCCTGTGTAACAGCCTGGAGAATGGGCTGAATGGGGCCTCCTCCTGTTCCTGTGTAACAGGTTGGAGAAGGGACTGAATGGGGCTTCCTCCTGTTCCAGTGCAACAGGCTGGAGAAGGGGCAGAATGGGGCGTCCTCCTGTTCCAGTGTAACAGGCTGGAGAAGGGACTGAATCCCCTCCTCCTGTTCCTGTGTAACAGGCTGGAGAAGGGGCTGATCGGGCCTCCTCCTGTTCCTGTGTAACCGGCTGGAGAAGGGGCTGAATGGCCTCCTGCTGTTCCTGTGTAACCGGCTGGAGAAGGGGCTGAATGGCCTCCTCCTGTTCCTGTGTAACAGGCTGGAGAAGGGGCTGAATAGCCTCCTCCTGTTCCTGTGTAACAGTCTGGAGAAGGGGCTGAATGGCCTCCTCCAGTTCCTGTGTAACAGTCTGGAGAAGGGGCTGAATTGCCTCCTCCTGTTCCTGTGTAACAGGCTGGAGAAGGGGCTGATGGGGCTTCCTCCTGTTACTGTGTAACATCAGGAGAAGGGGCTGAATGGCCTCCTCCTGTTCCTGTGTAACAGGCTGGAGAAGGGGCTGAATGACCTCCTCCTGTTCCTGTGTAACAGTCTAGAGAAGGGGCTGAATGGCCTCCTGCTGTTCCTGTGTAACAGATTGGAGAAGGGGCTGAATGGGGCCTCCTCCTCTTCCTGTGCAACTGTCTAGAGAAGGGGCTGAGTGGCCTCCTCCTGTTCCTGTGTAACAGGCTGGAGAAGGGGCTGAATGACCTCCTCCTGTTCCTGTGTAACAGACTGGAGAAGGGGCTGAATGGGGCCTCCTCCTGTTCCTGTGTAACAGGCTGGAGAAGGGGCTGAATGGGGCCTCCTCCTGTTCCTGTGTAACAGGCTGGAGAAGGGGCTGAATGGGGCCTCCTCCTGTTCCTGTGTAACCGGCTGGAGAAGGGGCTGAATGTCCTCCTCCTGTTCCTGTGTAACAGTCTGCAGAAGGGGCTGAATGGCCTCCTCCTGTTACTGTGTAACAGTCTGGAGAAGGGGCTGAATGTCCTCCTCCTGTTCCTGTGTAACAGTCTGCAGAAGGGGCTGAATGGCCTCCTCCTGTTACTGTGTAACAGGCTGGAGAAGGGGTTGAATGGCGCCTCCTCCTGTTACTGTGTAACATCAGGTGAAGGGGCTGAATGGCCTCCTCCTGTTCCTGTGTAACAGGCTGGAGAAGGGGCTGAATGACCTCCTCCTGTTCCTGTGTAACAGACTGGAGAAGGGGCTGAATGGCCTCCTCCTGTTCCTGTGTAACAGGCTGAAGAAGGGGCTGAATGGTGCCTCCTCCTGTTCCTTTGTAACAGGCTAGAGAATGGGCTGAATGGGACCTGCTCCTGTTCCTGTGTAACAGACTGGAGAAGGGACTGAATGGGGCCTCCTCCTGTTCCAGTGTAACAGACTGGAGAAGGGACTGAATGGGGCCTCCTCCTGTCCCTGTGTAACACGCTGGAGAAGGGGCTGAATGGCCTCCTCCTGTTCCTGTGTAACAGGCTGAAGAAGGGGCTGAATGGTGCCTCCTCCTGTTCCTTTGTAACAGGCTAGAGAATGGGCTGAATGGGACCTGCTCCTGTTCCTGTGTAACAGACTGGAGAAGGGACTGAATGGGGCCTCCTCCTGTCCCTGTGTAACACGCTGGAGAAGGGGCTGAATGGGGCCTCCTCCTGTTCCTGGGTGACAGGCTGGAGAAGGGGCTGAAGGGCCTCCTACCGGTTCCTGTGTAACAGGCTGGAGAAGGGGCTGAATGGCGTCCTCCTGTTCCTGTGTAACAGGCTGGAAAAGGGGCTGAATGGCCTCCTCCTGTTCCTGTGCAACTGGCTGGAGAAGGGGCTGAATCCCGTCGTCCTGTTCCTCTGAAACCGGCAGGAGAAGGGGCTGAATGGCCTCCTCCTGTTCCTTGCAACTGGCTGGAGAAGGGGCTGAATCCCGTCCTCCTGCTCCAGTGAAACAGGATGGAGAAGGGGCTGAATGGCATCCTCCTCTTCCTGTGTAACAGGCTGGAGAAGGGGCTGAATGGCATCCTCCTGCTCCTGTGTTACAGGCTGGAGAAGGGACTGAATGGGGCCTCCTCCTGTTCCTGTGTCACAGGCTGGAGGAGGGGCTGAATGTGGCCTCCTCCTGTTCCTGTGTAACAGGCTAGGGTAGGGGCTGAATGGGGCTTCCTCCTGTTCCCTGTGTAACAGGATGGAGAAGGGGCTCAATGGCCTCCTCCTGTTCCAATGAAACAGCCTGGAGAATGGGCTGAATGGGGCCTCCGCCTGTTCCTGTGTAACAGGTTAGAGAAGGGACTGAATGGGGCCTCCTCCTGTTCCAGTGCAAAAGGCTGGAGAAGGGGCAGAATGGCCTCCTGCTCTTTCTGTGTAACAGCCTGGAGAAGGGGCTGAATGGCCTCCTCCTGTTCCTGTGTAACAGGCTGGAGAAGGGGCTGAATAGCCCCCTCCTGTTCCTGTGTAACAGTCTGGAGAAGGGGCTGAATGGCCTCCTCCTGTTCCTGTGTAACAGTCTGGAGAAGGGGCTGAATGGCCTCCTCCTGTTCCTGTGTAACAGGCTGGAGAAGGGGCTGATGGGGCCTCCTCCTGTTACTGTGTAACATCAGGAGAAGGGGCTGAATGGCCTCCTCCTGTTCCTGTGTAACAGGCTGGAGAAGGGACTGAATCCCTTCCTCCTGTTCCTGTGTAACAGGCTGGAGAAGGGGCTGAATGGGGCCTCCTCCTGTTCCTGTGTAACAGGCTGGAGAAGGGCCTGAATAGCCTCCTCCTGTTCCTGTGTAACAGTCTGGAGAAGGAGCTGAATGGCCTCCTCCTGTTCCTGTGTAACAGTCTGGAGAAGGGGCTGAATGGCCTCCTCCTGTTCCTGTGTATCAGGATGGAGAAGGGGCTGAATGGGCCTCCTCCTGTTCCTGTGTAACAGACTGGAGAAGGGGCTGAATGGCCTCCTCCTGTTCCTGTGTATCAGGATGGAGAAGGGGCTGAATGACCTCCTCCTGTTCCTGTGTAACAGACTGGAGAAGGGGCTGAATGGGGCCTCCTCCTGTTCCTGTGTAACAGGCTGGAGAAGGGCCTGAATAGCCTCCTCCTGTTCCTGTGTAACAGTCTGGAGAAGGAGCTGAATGGCCTCCTCCTGTTCCTGTGTAACAGTCTGGAGAAGGGGCTGAATGGCCTCCTCCTGTTCCTGTGTATCAGGATGGAGAAGGGGCTGAATGGGCCTCCTCCTGTTCCTGTGTAACAGGCAGGAGAATGGGCTGAATGGGGCCTCCTCCTGTTCCTGTGTAACAGGCTGGAGAAGGGGCTGAATGGGGCCTCCTCCTGTTCCTGTGTAACAGGCTGGAGAAGGGACTGAATCCCCTCCTCCTGTTCCTGTGTAACAGGCTGGAGAAGGGGCTGAATGGGGCCTCCTCCTGTTCCTGTGTAACAGGCTGGAGAAGGGGCTGAATGGCCTCCTCCTGTTCCCTGTGTAACAGGCAGGAGAAGGGGCTGAATGGGGCCTCATCCTGTTCCTGTGTAAGAGGCAGGAGAAGGGGCTGAATGGCCGCCTCCTGTTCCTGTGTAACAGGCTGGAGAAGGGGCTGAATGGGGCCTCCTCCTGTTCCAGTGTAACAGGCTGGAGAAAGGGCAGAATGGGGCCTCCTCCTGTTCCTGTGTAAAAGGCTGGAGAAGGGACAGAATCCCCTCCTCCTGTTCCTGTGTAACAGGCTGGAGAAGGGGCTGAATGGCCTCCTCCTGTTCCCTGTATAACAGGCTGGAAAAGGGGCTGAATGGCCTCCTCCAGTTCCAGTGTAACATTCTGGAGAAGGGTCTGAATGGGGCCTCCTCCTGTTCCCTGTATAACAGGCTGGAGAAGGGGCTGAATGGGGCCTCCTCCTGTTCCCTGTGTAACAGGCTGGAGAAGGGTTTGAATGGGGCCTCCTCCTGTTCCCTGTGTAACAGGCTGGAGAAGGGGCTGAATGGGGCCTCCTCCTGTTCCCTGTGTAACAGGCTGGAGAAGGGGCTGAATGGGCCTCCTCCTGTTCCCTGTGTAACAGGCTGCAGAAGGGATGAATGGGGCCTCCTCCTGTTCCTGTGTAACAGGCTGGAGAAGGGGCTGAATGTGGCCTCCTCCTGTTCCTGTGTAACAGGCTGGAGAAGGGGCTGAATGGGCCTCCTCCTGTTCCCTGTGTAACAGGCTGCAGAAGGGATGAATGGGGCCTCCTCCTGTTCCTGTGTAACAGGCTGGAGAAGGGGCTGAATGTGGCCTCCTCCTGTTCCTGTGTAACAGGCTGGAGAAGGGGCTGAATGGGGCCTCCTCCTGTTCCAGTGTAACAGGCTGGAGAAAGGGCAGAATGGGGCCTCCTCCTGTTCCTGTGTCAAAGGCTGGAGAAGGAACAGAATCCCCTCGTCCTGTTCCTGTGTAACCGGCTGGAGAAGGGGCTGAATGGTCTCCTCCTGTTCCTGTGTAACCGGCTGGAGAAGTGGCTGAATGGGGCCTCCTCCTGTTCCTGTGTAACAGTCTGGAGAAGGCGCTGAATGGGGCCTCCTCCTGTTCCTGTGTAACAGTCTGGAGAAGGCGCTGAATGCGGCCTCCTCCTGTTCCTGTGTCACAGGCTGGAGAAGGGGCTGAATGGCCTCCTCCTGTACCTGTGAAACAGGCTGGAGAAGGGGCTGAATGGGGCCTCCTCCTGTTCCTGTGTAACAGGCTTGATAAAAGGGCTGAATGGGGCCTGCTGCTGTTCCTGTGTAACAGGCTGGAGAAGAGGCTAAATGGGGCGTCCTCCTGTTCCTGTGTAACAGGCTGGAGAAGGGGCTGAATGCCCTCCTCCTGTTCCTGTGTAACCGGCTGGAGAAGGGGCTGAATGGGGCCTCCTCCTCTACCTGTGTAACAGGCTGGAGAAGGGGCTGAATGGCCTCCTCCTTTTCCTGTGTAACAGGCAGGAGAAGGGGCTGAATGTGGCCTCCTCCTGTCCCTGTGTAACAGGCTGGTGTAGGGGCTGAATGGCGCCTCTCCTGTTCCCTGTGTAACAGGCTGGAGAAGGGGCTGAATGGGGCCTCCTCCTGTTCCTGTGGAACAGGCTAGAGAAGGGGCTGAATCCCCTCCTCCTGTTCCTGTGTATCAGGCTGGAGAAGGGGCTAAATGGGGCCTCCTCCTGTTCCCTCTGTAACAGGCTGGAGAAAGGGCTGAATGGGGCTTCCTCCTGTTCCTGTGTAACAGTCTGGAGAAGGGGCTGAAGGGCCTCCTACCGGTTCCTGTGTAACAGTCTGGAGAATGGGGTGAATGGCCTCCTCCTGTTCCTGTGTAACAGGCTGGAGAAGGGGCTGAAGGGCCTCCTACCGGTTCCTGTGTAACAGACTGGAGAAGAGGCTGAATGGCCTCCTCCTGTTCCTGTGTAACAGGCTGGAGAAGGGGCTGAATGGGGCCTCCTCCTGTTCCTGTGTAACAGGCTGGAGCAGGGGCTGAATGGGGCCTCCTCCTGTTCCTGTGTAACAGGCCGGAAAATGGGCTTCATGGGGCCTCCTCCTGTTCCTGTGCAACTGGCTGGAGAAGGGGCTGAATCCCGTCGTCCTGTTCCTCTGAAACCGGCAGGAGAAGGGGCTGAATGGCCTCCTCCTGTTCCTTGCAACTGGCTGGAGAAGGGGCTGAATCCCGTCCTACTGCTCCTGTGTAACAGGATGGAGAAGGGGCTGAATGGCATCCTCCTGTTCCTGTGTAACAGGCTGGAGAAGGGGCTGAATGGCATCCTCCTGTTCCTGTGTAACAGGCTGGAGAAGGGACTGAATGGGGCCTCCTCCTGTTCCTGTGTCACAGGCTGGAGGAGGGGCTGAATGTGGCCTCCTCCTGTTCCTGTGTAACAGGCTAGGGTAGGGGCTGAATGGGGCTGCCTCCTGTTCCCTGTGTAACAGGATGGAGAAGGGGCTGAATGGCCTCCTCCTGTTCCTGTGTAACAGCCTGGAGAATGGGCTGAATGGCCTCCTCCTGTTCCAATGCAACAGGCTGGAGAAGGGGCTGAATGGGGCCTCCTCCTGTTCCAGTGTAACAGGCTGGAGAAGGGACTGAATCCCCTCCTCCTGTTCCTGTGTAACAGGCTGGAGAAGGGGCTGATGGGGCCTCCTCCTGTTCCTGTGTAACCGGCTGGAGAAGGGGCTGAATGGCCTCCTGCTGTTCCTGTGTAACCGGCTGGAGAAGGGGCTGAATGGCCTCCTCCTGTTCCTGTGTAACAGGCTGGAGAAGGGGCTGAATAGTCTCCTCCTGTTCCTGTGTAACAGTCTGGAGAAGGGGCTGAATGGCCTCCTCCTGTTCCTGTGTAACAGTCTGGAGAAGGGGCTGAATTGCCTCCTCCTGTTCCTGTGTAACAGGCTGGAGAAGGGGCTGAATGGCCTCCTCCTGTTACTGTGTAACAGGCTGGAGAAGGGGCTGATGGGGCTTCCTCCTGTTACTGTGTAACATCAGGAGAAGGGGCTGACTGGCCTCCTCCTGTTCCTGTGTAACAGTCTAGAGAAGGGGCTGAATGGCCTCCTGCTGTTCCTGTGTAACAGATTGGAGAAGGGGCTGAATGGGGCCTCCTCCTCTTCCTGTGCAACTGTCTAGAGAAGGGGCTGAATGGCCTCCTCCTGTTCCTGTGTAACAGGCTGGAGAAAGGGCTGAATGACCTCCTCCTGTTCCTGTGTAACAGACTGGAGAAGGGGCTGAATGGGGCCTCCTCCTGTTCCTGTGTAACTGGCTGGAGAAGGGGCTGAATGGGGCCTCCTCCTGTCCCTGTGTAACAGGCTGGTGTAGGGGCTGAATGGCGCCTCTCCTGTTCCCTGTGTTACAGGCTGGAGAAGGGGCTGAATGGGGCCTCCTCCTGTTCCTGTGGAACAGGCTAGAGAAGGGGCTGAATCCCCTCCTCCTGTTCCTGTGTATCAGGCTGGAGAAGGGGCTGAATGGGGCCTCCTCCTGTTCCTGTGTAACCGGCTGGAGAAAGGGCTGAATGGGGCTTCCTCCTGTTCCTGTGTAACAGTCTGGAGAAGGGGCTGAAGGGCCTCCTACCGGTTCCTGTGTAACAGTCTGGAGAATGGGGTGAATGGCCTCCCACTATTCCTGTGTAACAGGCTGGAGAAGGGGCTGAAGGGCCTCCTACCGGTTCCTGTGTAACAGTCTGGAGAAGGGGCTGAATGGCCTCCTCCTGTTCCTGTGTAACAGGCTGGAGAAGGGGCTGAATGGAGCCTCCTCCTGTTCCTGTGTAACAGGCTGGAGCAGGGGCTGAATGGGGCCTCCTCCTGTTCCTGTGTAACAGGCCGGAAAATGGGCTTAATGGGGCCTCCTCCTGTTCCTGTGCAACTGGCTGGAGAAGGGGCTGAATCCCGTCGTCCTGTTCCTCTGAAACCGGCAGGAGAAGGGGCTGAATGGCCTCCTCCTGTTCCTTGCAACTGGCTGGAGAAGGGGCTGAATCCCGTCCTCCTGCTCCTGTGTAACAGGATGGAGTAGGGGCTGAATGGCATCCTCCTGTTCCTGTGTAACAGGCTGGAGAAGGGGCTGAATGGCATCCTCCTGTTCCTGTGTAACAGGCTGGAGAAGGGACTGAATGGGGCCTCCTCCTGTTCCTGTGTCACAGGCTGGAGGAGGGGCTGAATGTGGCCTCCTCCTGTTCCTGTGTAACAGGCTAGGGTAGGGGCTGAATGGGGCTTCCTCCTGTTCCCTGTGTAACAGGATGGAGAAGGGGCTGAATGGCCTTCTCCTGTTCCTGTGTAACAGCCTGGAGAATGGGCTGAATGGGGCCTCCTCCTGTTCCTGTGTAACAGGTTGGAGAAGGGACTGAATGGGGCTTCCTCCTGTTCCAGTGCAACAGGCTGGAGAAGGGGCAGAATGGGGCGTCCTCCTGTTCCAGTGTAACAGGCTGGAGAAGGGACTGAATCCCCTCCTCCTGTTCCTGTGTAACAGGCTGGAGAAGGGGCTGATCGGGCCTCCTCCTGTTCCTGTGTAACCGGCTGGAGAAGGGGCTGAATGGCCTCCTGCTGTTCCTGTGTAACCTGCTGGAGAAGGGGCTGAATGGCCTCCTCCTGTTCCTGTGTAACAGGCTGGAGAAGTGGCTGAATAGCCTCCTCCTGTTCCTGTGTAACAGTCTGGAGAAGGGGCTGAATGGCCTCCTCCAGTTCCTGTGTAACAGTCTGGAGAAGGGGCTGAATTGCCTCCTCCTGTTCCTGTGTAACAGGCTGGAGAAGGGGCTGATGGGGCTTCCTCCTGTTACTGTGTAACATCAGGAGAAGGGGCTGAATGGCCTCCTCCTGTTCCTGTGTAACAGGCTGGAGAAGGGGCTGAATGACCTCCTCCTGTTCCTGTGTAACAGTCTAGAGAAGGGGCTGAATGGCCTCCTGCTGTTCCTGTGTAACAGATTGGAGAAGGGGCTGAATGGGGCCTCCTCCTCTTCCTGTGCAACTGTCTAGAGAAGGGGCTGAGTGGCCTCCTCCTGTTCCTGTGTAACAGGCTGGAGAAGGGGCTGAATGACCTCCTCCTGTTCCTGTGTAACAGACTGGAGAAGGGGCTGAATGGGGCCTCCTCCTGTTCCTGTGTAACAGGCTGGAGAAGGGGCTGAATGGGGCCTCCTCCTGTTCCTGTGTAACAGGCTGGAGAAGGGGCTGAATGGGGCCTCCTCCTGTTCCTGTGTAACCGGCTGGAGAAGGGGCTGAATGTCCTCCTCCTGTTCCTGTGTAACAGTCTGCAGAAGGGGCTGAATGGCCTCCTCCTGTTACTGTGTAACAGTCTGGAGAAGGGGCTGAATGTCCTCCTCCTGTTCCTGTGTAACAGTCTGCAGAAGGGGCTGAATGGCCTCCTCCTGTTACTGTGTAACAGGCTGGAGAAGGGGTTGAATGGCGCCTCCTCCTGTTACTGTGTAACATCAGGTGAAGGGGCTGAATGGCCTCCTCCTGTTCCTGTGTAACAGGCTGGAGAAGGGGCTGAATGACCTCCTCCTGTTCCTGTGTAACAGACTGGAGAAGGGGCTGAATGGCCTCCTCCTGTTCCTGTGTAACAGGCTGAAGAAGGGGCTGAATGGTGCCTCCTCCTGTTCCTTTGTAACAGGCTAGAGAATGGGCTGAATGGGACCTGCTCCTGTTCCTGTGTAACAGACTGGAGAAGGGACTGAATGGGGCCTCCTCCTGTTCCAGTGTAACAGACTGGAGAAGGGACTGAATGGGGCCTCCTCCTGTCCCTGTGTAACACGCTGGAGAAGGGGCTGAATGGCCTCCTCCTGTTCCTGTGTAACAGGCTGAAGAAGGGGCTGAATGGTGCCTCCTCCTGTTCCTTTGTAACAGGCTAGAGAATGGGCTGAATGGGACCTGCTCCTGTTCCTGTGTAACAGACTGGAGAAGGGACTGAATGGGGCCTCCTCCTGTCCCTGTGTAACACGCTGGAGAAGGGGCTGAATGGGGCCTCCTCCTGTTCCTGGGTAACAGGCTGGAGAAGGGGCTGAAGGGCCTCCTACCGGTTCCTGTGTAACAGGCTGGAGAAGGGGCTGAATGGCGTCCTCCTGTTCCTGTGTAACAGGCTGGAAAAGGGGCTGAATGGCCTCCTCCTGTTCCTGTGCAACTGGCTGGAGAAGGGGCTGAATCCCGTCGTCCTGTTCCTCTGAAACCGGCAGGAGAAGGGGCTGAATGGCCTCCTCCTGTTCCTTGCAACTGGCTGGAGAAGGGGCTGAATCCCGTCCTCCTGCTCCAGTGAAACAGGATGGAGAAGGGGCTGAATGGCATCCTCCTCTTCCTGTGTAACAGGCTGGAGAAGGGGCTGAATGGCATCCTCCTGCTCCTGTGTAACAGGCTGGAGAAGGGACTGAATGGGGCCTCCTCCTGTTCCTGTGTCACAGGCTGGAGGAGGGGCTGAATGTGGCCTCCTCCTGTTCCTGTGTAACAGGCTAGGGTAGGGGCTGAATGGGGCCTCCTCCTGTTCCAGTGCAAAAGGCTGGAGAAGGGGCAGAATGGCCTCCTCCTGTTCCTGTGTAACAGGCTGGAGAAGGGGCTGATGGGGCTTCCTCCTGTTACTGTGTAACATCAGGAGAAGGGGCTGAATGGCCTCCTCCTGTTCCTGTGTAACAGGATGGAGAAGGGGCTCAATGGCCTCCTCCTGTTCCAATGAAACAGCCTGGAGAATGGGCTGAATGGGGCCTCCGCCTGTTCCTGTGTAACAGGTTAGAGAAGGGACTGAATGGGGCCTCCTCCTGTTCCAGTGCAAAAGGCTGGAGAAGGGGCAGAATGGCCTCCTGCTCTTTCTGTGTAACAGCCTGGAGAAGGGGCTGAATGGCCTCCTCCTGTTCCTGTGTAACAGGCTGGAGAAGGGGCTGAATAGCCCCCTCCTGTTCCTGTGTAACAGTCTGGAGAAGGGGCTGAATGGCCTCCTCCTGTTCCTGTGTAACAGTCTGGAGAAGGGGCTGAATGGCCTCCTCCTGTTCCTGTGTAACAGGCTGGAGAAGGGGCTGATGGGGCCTCCTCCTGTTACTGTGTAACATCAGGAGAAGGGGCTGAATGGCCTCCTCCTGTTCCTGTGTAACAGGCTGGAGAAGGGACTGAATCCCTTCCTCCTGTTCCTGTGTAACAGGCTGGAGAAGGGGCTGAATGACCTCCTCCTGTTCCTGTGTAACAGACTGGAGAAGGGGCTGAATGGGGCCTCCTCCTGTTCCTGTGTAACAGTCTGGAGAAGGGGCTGAATGGCCTCCTCCTGTTCCTGTGTAACAGGCTGGAGAAGGGGCTGAATAGCCTCCTCCTGTTCCTGTGTAACAGTCTGGAGAAGGAGCTGAATGGCCTCCTCCTGTTCCTGTGTAACAGTCTGGAGAAGGGGCTGAATGGCCTCCTCCTGTTCCTGTGTATCAGGATGGAGAAGGGGCTGAATGGGCCTCCTCCTGTTCCTGTGTAACAGGCAGGAGAATGGGCTGAATGGGGCCTCCTCCTGTTCCTGTGTAACAGGCTGGAGAAGGGGCTGAATGGGGCCTCCTCCTGTTCCTGTGTAACAGGCTGGAGAAGGGACTGAATCCCCTCCTCCTGTTCCTGTGTAACAGGCTGGAGAAGGGGCTGAATGGGGCCTCCTCCTGTTCCTGTGTAACAGGCTGGAGAAGGGGCTGAATGGCCTCCTCCTGTTCCCTGTGTAACAGGCAGGAGAAGGGGCTGAATGGGGCCTCATCCTGTTCCTGTGTAAGAGGCAGGAGAAGGGGCTGAATGGCCGCCTCCTGTTCCTGTGTAACAGGCTGGAGAAGGGGCTGAATGGGGCCTCCTCCTGTTCCAGTGTAACAGGCTGGAGAAAGGGCAGAATGGGGCCTCCTCCTGTTCCTGTGTAAAAGGCTGGAGAAGGGACAGAATCCCCTCCTCCTGTTCCTGTGTCACCGGCTGGAGAAGGGGCTGAATGGCCTCCTCCTGTTCCTGTGTAACGGGCTGGAGAATGGGGTGAATGGCCTCCTCCTGTTCCTGTGGAACAGGCTGGAGAAGGGGCTGAATGGGGCCTCCTCCTGTTCCTGTGTAACAGGCTGGAGCAGGGGCTGAATGGGGCCTCCTCCTGTTCCTGTGTAACAGGCTAGGGTAGGGGCTGAATGGGGCTTCCTCCTGTTCCCTGTGGAACAGGCTGGAGAAGGGGCTGAAGGGCCTCCTACCGGTTCCTGTGTAACAGTCTGGAGAAGGGGCTGAATGGCCTCCTCCTGTTCCTGTGTAACAGGCTGGAGAAGGGGCTGAATGGGGCCTCCTCCTGTTCCTGTGTAACAGGCTGGAGCAGGGGCTGAATGGGGCCTCCTCCTGTTCCTGTGTAACAGGCTGGAAAATGGGCTTAATGGGGCCTCCTCCTGTTCCCGTGCAACTGGCTGGAGAAGGGGCTGAATCCCGTCGTCCTGTTCCTCTGAAACCGGCAGGAGAAGGGGCTGAATGGCCTCCTCCTGTTCCTTGCAACTGGCTGGAGAAGGGGCTGAATCCCGTCCTCCTGCTCCTGTGTAACAGGCTGGAGAAGGGACTGAATGGGGCTCCTCCTGTTCCTGTGTCACAGGCTGGAGGAGGGGCTGAATGTGGCCTCCTCCAGCCTGTGAGGGTTGCAAGGGAGTAGAATAGACAGTATTACAGTTGATTAGGAGGATGTGCAGGATATTCTGGAGGGTCTGAAAATAGATAAATCCCCTGGTCCGGATGGGATTTATCCAAGGATTCTCTGGGAGGCAAGAGAAGTGATTGCAGAGCCTCTGGCTCTGATCTTCAGGTCGTCGTTGGCCTCTGGTATAGTACCAGAAGATTGGAGGTTAGCGAATGTTGTCCCATTGTTTAAGAAGGGGAACAGAGACTTCCCCGGGAATTATAGACCGGTGAGTCTCACTTCTGTTGTCGGCAAGATGTTGGAAAAAATTATAAGGGATAGGATTTATAGTTATTTGGAGAGTAATGAATTGATAGGTGATAGTCAGCATGGTTTTGTGGCAGGTAGGTCGTGCCTTACTAACCTTATTGAGTTTTTTGAGAAAGTGACCAAGGAGGTGGATGGGGGCAAGGCAGTGGACGTGGTATATATGGATTTTAGTAAGGCGTTTGATAAGGTTCACCATGGTAGGCTTCTGCAGAAAATGCAGATGTATGGGATTGGGGGTGATCTAGGAAATTGGATCAGGAATTGGCTAGCGGATAGGAAACAGAGGGTGGTGGTTGATAGTAAATATTCATCATGGAGTGCGGTTACAAGTGGTGTACCTCAGGGATCTGTTTTGGGGCCACTGCTGTTTGTAATATTTATTAATGATCTGGATGAGGGTATAGTTGGGTGGATTAGCAAATTTGCTGATGACACCAAAGTCGGTGGTGTGGTAGACAGTGAGGAAGGGTGTCGTAGTTTGCAGGAAGACTTAGACAGGTTGCAAAGTTGGGCCGAGAGGTGGCGGATGGAGTTTAATGCGGAGAAGTGTGAGGTAATTCACTTTGGTAGGAATAACAGATGTGTTGAGTATAGGGCTAACGGGAGGACTTTGAATAGTGTGGAGGAGCAGAGGGATGTAGGTGTATGTGTGCATAGATCCCTGAAAGTTGGGAATCAAGTAGATAAGGTTGTTAAGAAGGCATATGGTGTCTTGGCGTTTATTGGTAGGGGGATTGAATTTAGGAGTCGTAGCGTTATGTTGCAACTGTACACAACTCTGGTGCGGCCGCACTTGGAGTACTGTGTGCAGTTCTGGTCCCCACATTACAGGAAGGATGTGGAGGCTTTGGAGAGGGTGCAGAGGAGGTTTACCAGGATGTTGCCTGGTATGGAGGGGAGATCCTATGAGGAGAGGCTGAGGGATTTGGGATTGTTTTCGCTGGAAAGGCGGCGGCTAAGAGGGGATCTTATTGAAACATATAAGATGATTTGAGGTTTAGATAGGGTGGATAGTGATAGCCTTTTTCCTCTGATGGAGAAATCCAGCACGAGGGGGCATGGCTTTAAATTGAGGGGGGGTAGTTATAGAACCGATGTCAGGGGTAGGTTCTTTACCCAGAGGGTGGTGAGGGATTGGAATGCCCTGCCAGCATCAGTAGTAAATGCGCCTAGTTTGGGGGCGTTTAAGAGATCCGTAGATAGGTTCATGGACGAAAAGAAATTGGTTTAGGTTGGAGGGTCACAGTTTTTTTTTATAACTGGTCGGTGCAACATCGTGGGCCGAAGGGCCTGTTCTGCGCTGTAATGTTCTATGTTCTATGATTCTCTCTCTGTGTGTTCCTGTGTGTATCTTTGATTCTCTCTGTGCCCCTGTGTATATCTGTGATTCTCTCTCTGTGTCCCTGTGTGTATCTGTGATTCTCTCTGTGCCCCTGTGTATATCTGTGATTCTCTCTCTGTGTCCCTGTGTGTATCTGTGATTCTCTCTCTGTGTCCCTGTGTGTATCATGATTCACTCTCTGTGTCCCTGTGTGTATCTGTGATTCTCTCTCTGTGTCCCTGTGTATATCTGTGATTCTCTCTGTGTCCCTGTGTGTATCTGTGATTCTCTCTCTGTGTGTCCCTGGGTGTATCTATGATTCTCGCTCTGTGTGTCCCTGTCTTTATCTGTGATTCTCTATCTGTTTTCCAGTGTGTATCTGTGATTCTCTCCCTGTGTCCCTGTGTGTATCTGTGATTCTCTCTCTGTGTGTCCCTGGGTGTATCTGTGACTCGCTCTCTGTGTCCCTGTGTGTATCTCTGATTCTCTCTCTGTGTCCCTGTGTGTATCTGTGATTCTCTCTCTGTGTTCCTGTGTGTATCTATGATTCTCTCTGTGTTCCTGTGTGTTTCTCTCTGTGTCCTTGTGTGTATCTGTGATTCTCTCTCCGTGGCCCTGTGTGTATCTGCGATTCTCTCTCCGTGTCCTGTGTATGTCTGTGATTCTCTCTCTGGGTCCCTGTGTGTATCTGTGATTCTCTCTCTGTGTGTTCCTGTGTGTATCTGTGAATCTCTCTCTGTGTCCCTGTGTGTATCTGTGATTCACTCTCTGCGTTCCTGTGTGTATCTGTGATTCTCCCTGTGTGTCCCTATGTGTATCTCTGATTCTCTCTCTGTGTTCCTGTGTGTATCTGTGATTCTCTCTCTGTGTCCCTGTGTGTGTCTCTGATTCTCTCTGTGTGTTCCTGTGTGTATCTGTGATTCTCTCTCTGTGCCCCTGTGTGTGTCTCTGATTCTCTCTCTGTGTCCCTGTGTGTTTCTGTGATTCTCTCTGTGTTCCTGTGTGTTTCTGTGATTTTATCTGTGTTCCTGTGTGTATCTGTTATTCTCTCTCTGTGTGTCCCTGTGTGTATCTCTGATTCTTTCTCTGTGTTCCTGTGCGTATCTGTGATTCTCTCTCTGTGTAACAGGCTGGAGAAGCGGATGAATGGGGCCTCCTCCTGTTCCTGTGGAACAGGCTAGAGAAGGGGCTGAATCCCCTCCTCCTGTTCCTGTGTAACAGGCTGGAGAAGGGGCTGAATGGGGCCTCCTCCTGTTCCCTCTGTAACAGGCTGGAGAAAGGGCTGAATGGGGCTTCCTCCTGTTCCTGTGTAACAGGCTGGAGAAGGGCCTGAATGGCCTCCTCCTGTTCCTGTGGAACAGGCTGGAGAAGGGGCTGAAGGGCCTCCTACTGGTTCCTGTGTAACAGGCTGGAGAAGGGGCTGAATGTGGCCTCCTCCTGTTCCTGTGTAACAGGCTGGAGCAGGGGCTGAATGGGGCCTCCTCCTGTTCCTGTGTAACAGGCTGGAAAATGGGCTTAATGGGGCCTCCTCCTGTTCCTGTGCAACTGGCTGGAGAAGGGGCTGAATCCCGTCGTCCTGTTCCTCTGAAACCGGCAGGAGAAGGGGCTGAATGGCCTCCTCCTGTTCCTTGCAACTGGCTGGAGAAGGGGCTGAATCCCGTCCTCCTGCTCCTGTGTAACAGGATGGAGAAGGGGCTGAATGGCATCCTCCTGTTCCTGTGTAACAGGCTGGAGAAGGGGCTGAATGGGGCTTCCTCCTGTTCCCTGTGTAACAGGATGGAGAAGGGGCTGAATGGCCTCCTCCTGTTCCTGTGTAACAGGTTGGAGACGGGACTGAATGGGGCCTCCTCCTGTTCCTGTGTAACAGGCTGGAGAAGGGACTGAATGGGGCCTCCTCCTGTTCCAGTGCAACAGGCTGGAGAAGGGGCAGAATGGGGCGTCCTCCTGTTCCAGTGTAACAGGCTGGAGAAGGGACTGAATCCCCTCCTCCTGTTCCTGTGCAACAGGCTGGAGAAGGGGCTGATGGGGCCTCCTCCTGTTCCTGTGTAACCGGCTGGAGAAGGGGCTGAATGGCCTCCTGCTGTTCCTGTGTAACCGGCTGGAGAAGGGGCTGAATGGCCTCCTCCTGTTCCTGTGTAACAGGTTGGAGAAGGGGCTGAATAACCTCCTCCTGTTCCTGTGTAACAGTCTGGAGAAGGGGCTGAATGGCCTCCTCCTGTTCCTGTGTAACAGTCTGGAGAAGGGGCTGAATTGCCTCCTCCTGTTCCTGTGTAACAGGCTGGAGAAGGGGCTGATGGGGCTTCCTCCTGTTACTGTGTAACATCAGGAGAAGGGGCTGAATGGCCTCCTCCTGTTCCTGTGTAACAGGCTGGAGAAGGGGCTGAATGACCTCCTCCTGTTCCTGTGTAACAGTCTGGAGAAGGGGCTGAATGGGGCCTCCTCCTGTTCCTGTGTAACAGTCTAGAGAAGGGGCTGAATGGCCTCCTGCTGTTCCTGTGTAACAGATTGGAGAAGGGGCTGAATGGGGCCTCCTCCTCTTCCTGTGCAACTGTCTAGAGAAGGGGCTGAATGGCCTCCTCCTGTTCCTGTGTAACAGGCTGGAGAAAGGGCTGAATGACCTCCTCCTGTTCCTGTGTAACAGACTGGAGAAGGGGCTGAATGGGGCCTCCTCCTGTTCCTGTGTAACAGGCTGGAGAAGGGGCTGAATGGGGCCTCCTCCTGTTCCTGTGTAACAGGCAGGAGAAGGGGCTGAATGTGGCCTCCTCCTGTCCCTGTGTAACAGGCTGGTGTAGGGGCTGAATGGCGCCTCTCCTGTTCCCTGTGTAACAGGCTGGAGAAGGGGCTGAATGGGGCCTCCTCCTGTTCCTGTGGAACAGGCTAGAGAAGGGGCTGAATCCCCTCCTCCTGTTCCTGTGTATCAGGCTGGAGAAGGGGCTGAATGGGGCCTCCTCCTGTTCCCTCTGTAACAGGCTGGAGAAAGGGCTGAATGGGACTTCCTCCTGTTCCTGTGTAACAGTCTGGAGAAGGGGCTGAAGGGCCTCCTACCGGTTCCTGTGTAACAGTCTGGAGAATGGGGTGAATGGCCTCCTCCTGTTCCTGTGTAACAGGCTGGAGAAGGGGCTGAAGGGCCTCCTACCGGTTCCTGTGTAACAGTCTGGAGAAGGGGCTGAATGGCCTCCTCCTGTTCCTGTGTAACAGGCTGGAGAAGGGGCTGAATGGGGCCTCCTCCTGTTCCTGTGTAACAGGCTGGAGAAGGGGCTGAATGGGGCCTCCTCCTGTTCCTGTGTAACAGGCTGGAGCAGTGGCTGAATGGGGCCTCCTCCTGTTCCTGTGTAACAGGCCGGAAAATGGGCTTAATGGGGCCTCCTCCTGTTCCTGTGCAACTGGCTGGAGAAGGGGCTGAATCCCGTCGTCCTGTTCCTCTGAAACCGGCAGGAGAAGGGGCTGAATGGCCTCCTCCTGTTCCTTGCAACTGGCTGGAGAAGGGGCTGAATCCCGTCCTCCTGCTCCTGTGTAACAGGATGGAGAAGGGGCTGAATGGCATCCTCCTGTTCCTGTGTAACAGGCTGGAGAAGGGGCTGAATGGGGCCTCCTCCTGTTCCTGTGTAACAGGCTGGAGAAGGGACTGAATGGGGCCTCCTCCTGTTCCTGTGTCACAGGCTGGAGGAGGGGCTGAATGTGGCCTCCTCCTGTTCCTGTGTAACATGCTGGAGAAGGGGCTGAATGGCCTCCTCCTGTTCCTGTGTAACAGGCTGGAGAAGGGACTGAATGGGGCCTCCTCCTGTTCCTGTGTCACAGGCTGGAGGAGGGGCTGAATGTGGCCTCCTCCTGTTCCTGTGTAACATGCTGGAGAAGGGGCTGAATGGCCTCCTCCTGTTCCAGTGTAACAGCCTGGTGAATGGGCTGAATGGGGCCTCCTCCTGTTCCTGTGTAACAGGCGGGAGAAGGGGCTGATGGGGCCTCCTCCTGTTCCTGTGTAACCGGCTGGAGAAGGGGCTGAATGGCCTCCTGCTGTTCCTGTGTAACCGGCTGGAGAAGGGGCTGAACGGCCTCCTCCTGTTCCTGTGTAACAGGCTGGAGAAGGGGCTGAATAGCCTCCTCCTGTTCCTGTGTAACAGTCTGGAGAAGGGGCTGAATGGCCTCCTCCTGTTCCTGTGTAACAGTCTGGAGAAGGGGCTGAATTGCCTCCTCCTGTTCCTGTGTAACAGCCTGGAGAAGGGGCTGATGGGGCTTCCTCCTGTTACTGTGTAACATCAGGGAAAGGGGCTGAATGGCCTCCTCCTGTTCCTGTGTAACAGTCTGGAGAAGGGGCTGAATGACCTCCTCCTGTTCCTGTGTAACAGTCTGGAGAAGGGGCTGAATGGGGCCTCCTCCTGTTCCTGTGTAACAGTCTAGAGAAGGGGCTGAATGGCCTCCTGCTGTTCCTGTGTAACAGATTGGAGAAGGGGCTGAATGGCCTCCTCCTGTTCCTGTGTAACAGTCTGGAGAAGGGGCTGAATGGGGCCTCCTCCTGTTCCTGTGTAACAGTCTAGAGAAGGGGCTGAATGGCCTCCTGCTGTTCCTGTGTAACAGGCTGGAGAAGGGGCTGAATGTGGCCTCCTCCTCTTCCTGTGCAACTATCTAGAGAAGGGGCTGAATGGGGCCTCCTCCTGTTCCTGTGTAACAGGCTGGGGAAGGGGCTGAATGGGGCCTCCTCCTGTTCCTGTGTAACAGGCTGGAGAAGGGGCTGAATGGGGCCTCCTCCTGTTCCTGTGTAACAGGCTGGAGAAGGGACTGAATCCCCTCCTCCTGTTCCTGTGTAACCGGCTGGACAAGGTCCTGAATGGCCTCCTCCTGTTCCTGTGTAGCAGCCTGGAGAAGGGGCTGAATGGGGCCTCCTCCTGTTCCTGTGTTACAGGCTGAGGAAGGGGCTGAATGGGGCCTCCTCCTGTTCCTGTGTAACAGTCTGGAGAAGGGGCTGAATGTCCTCCTCCTGTTCCTGTGTAACAGTCTGCAGAAGGGGCTGAATGGCCTCCTCCTGTTACTGTTTAACAGGCTGGAGAAGGGGTTGAATGGCGCCTCCTCCTGTTACTGTGTAACATCAGGTGAAGAGGCTGAATGGCCTCCTCCTGTTCCTGTGTAACAGGCTGGAGAAGGGGCTGAATGACCTCCTCCTGTTCCTGTGTAACAGACTGGAGAAGGGGCTGAATGGCCTCCTCCTGTTCCTGTGTAACAGGCTGAAGAAGGGGCTGAATGGTGCCTCCTCCTGTTCCTTTGTAACAGGCTAGAGAATGGGCTGAATGGGACCTGCTCCTGTTCCAGTGTAACAGACTGGAGAAGGGACTGAATGGGGCCTCCTCCTGTCCCTGTGTAACACGCTGGAGAAGGGGCTGAATGGGGCCTCCTCCTGTTCCTGGGTAACAGGCTGGAGAAGGGGCTGAAGGGCCTCCTACCGGTTCCTGTGTAACAGGCTGGAGAAGGGGCTGAATGACCTCCTCCTGTTCCTGTGTAACAGGCTGGAGAAGTGGCTGAATGGCGTCCTCCTGTTGCTGTGTAACAGGCTGGAGAAGGGGCTGAATGGGGCCTCCTCCTGTTCCTGTATAACAGGCTGGAGAAGGGGCTGAATGGCCTCCTCCTGTTCCTGTGTAACAGGCTGGAGAAGGGGCTGAATGGGGCCTCCTCCTGTTCCTGTGTAACAGGCTGGAAAATGGGCTAAATGGGGCCTCCTCCTGTTCCTGTGCAACTGGCTCGAGAAGGGGCTGAATCCCGTCGTCCTGTTCCTCTGAAACCGGCAGGAGAAGGGGCTGAATGGCCTCCTCCTGTTCCTTGCAACTGGCTGGAGAAGGGGCTGAATCCCGTCCTCCTGCTCCAGTGAAACAGGATGGAGAAGGGGCTGAATGGCATCCTCCTGTTCCTGTGTCACAGGCTGGAGGAGGGGCTGAATGTGGCCTCCTCCTGTTCCTGTGTAACAGGCTAGGGTAGGGGCTGAATGGCCTCCTCCTGTTCCTGTGTAACAGGCTGGAGAAGGGGCTGAATAGCCCCCTCCTGTTCCTGTGTAACAGTCTGGAGAAGGGGCTGAATGGCCTCCTCCTGTTCCTGTGTAACAGGCTGGAGAAGGGGCTGATGGGGCCTCCTCCTGTTACTGTGTAACAGACTGGAGAAGGGACTGAATGGGGCCTCCTCCTGTTCCTGTGTAACATCAGGAGAAGGGGCTGAATGGCCTCCTTCTGTTCCTGTGCAACAGGCTGGAGAAGGGGCTGAATGACCTCCTCCTGTTCCTGTGTAACAGACTGGAGAAGGGGCTGAATGGGGCCTCCTCCTGTTCCTGTGTAACAGTCTGGAGAAGGGGCTGAATGGCCTCCTCCTGTTCCTGTGTAACAGGCTGGAGAAGGGGCTGAATAGCCTCCTCCTGTTCCTGTGTAACAGTCTGGAGAAGGAGCTGAATGGCCTCCTCCTGTTCCTGTGTAACAGTCTGGAGAAGGGGCTGAATGGCTTCCTCCTGTTCCTGTGTATCAGGATGGAGAAAGGGCTGAATGGGCCTCCTCCTGTTCCTGTGTAACAGGCAGGAGAATGGGCTGAATGGGGCCTCCTCCTGTTCCTGTGTAACAGGCTGGAGAAGGGGCTGAATGGGGCCTCCTCCTGTTCCTGTGTAACAGGCTGGAGAAGGGGCTGAATGGGGCCTCCTCCTGTTCCTGTGTAACAGGCTGGAGAAGGGACTGAATCCCCTCCTCCAGTTCCTGTGTAACAGGCTGGAGAAGGGGCTGAATGGCCTCCTCCTGTTCCCTGTGTAACAGGCTGGAGAAGGGGCTGAATGGGGCCTCATCCTGTTCCTGTGTAACAGGCTGGAGAAGGGGCTGAATGGCCTCCTCCTGTTCCAGTGTAACAGGCTGGAGAAAGGGCAGAATGGGGCCTCCTCCTGTTCCTGTGTAAAAGGCTGGAGAAGGGACAGAATCCCCTCCTCCTGTTCCTGTGTCACCGGCTGGAGAAGGGGCTGAATGGCCTCCTCCTGTTCCTGTGTAACGGGCTGGAGAATGGGGTGAATGGCCTCCTCCTGTTCCTGTGGAACAGGCTGGAGAAGGGGCTGAAGGGCCTCCTACCGGTTCCTGTGTAACAGTCTGGAGAAGGGGCTGAATGGCCTCCTCCTGTTCCTGTGTAACAGGCTGGAGCAGGGGCTGAATGGGGCCTCCTCCTGTTCCTGTGTAACAGGCTGGAAAATGGGCTTAATGGGGCCTCCTCCTGTTCTCGTGCAACTGGCTGGAGAAGGGGCTGAATCCCGTCGTCCTGTTCCTCAGAAACCGGCAGGACAAGGGGCTGAATGGCCTCCTCCTGTTCCTTGCAACTGGCTGGAGAAGGGGCTGAATCCCGTCCTCCTGTTCCTGTGTAACAGGCTGGAGAAGGGGCTGAATCCCGTCCTCCTGTTCCTGTGTAACAGGCTGGAGAAGGGGCTGAATGGCATCCTCCTGTTCCTGTGTAACAGGCTGGAGAAGGGACTGAATGGGGCCTCCTCCTGTTCCTGTGTAACAGGCTGGAGAAGGGACTGAATGGGGCCTCCTCCTGTTCCTGTGTAACAGGCTGGAGGAGGGGCTGAATGTGGCCTCCTCCTGTTCCTGTGTAACAGGCTGGAGGAGGGGCTGAATGTGGCCTCCTCCTGTTCCTGTGTAACAGGCTGGAGAAGGGACTGAATGGGGCCTCCTCCTGTTCCTGTGTAACAGGCTGGAGAAGGGACTGAATGGGGCCTCCTCCTGTTCCTGTGTAACAGGCTGGAGGAGGGGCTGAATGTGGCCTCCTCCTGTTCCTGTGTAACAGGCTGGAGGAGGGGCTGAATGTGGCCTCCTCCTGTTCCTGTGTAACAGGCTAGGGTAGGGGCTGAATGGGGCCTCCTCCTGTTCCCTGTGGAACAGGCTGGAGAAGGGGCTGAAGGGCCTCCTACCGGTTCCTGTGTAACAGTCTGGAGAAGGGGCTGAATGGGGCTTCCTCCTGTTCCCTGTGGAACAGGCTGGAGAAGGGGCTGAAGGGCCTCCTACCGGTTCCTGTGTAACAGTCTGGAGAAGGGGCTGAATGGCCTCCTCCTGTTCCTGTGTAACAGGCTGGAGAAGGGGCTGAATGTGGCCTCCTCCTGTTCCTGTGTAACAGGCTAGGGTAGGGGCTGAATGGGGCCTCCTCCTGTTCCTGTGTAACAGGCTGGAGAAGGGGCTGAATGGCCTCCTCCTGTTCCTGTGTAACAGTCTGGAGAAGAGGATGAATGGCCTGCTGCTGTTCCTGTGTAACAGGCTGGAGAAGAGGCTAAATGGGGCGTCCTCCTGTTCCTGTGTAACTGACTGGAGAAGGGGCTGAATGGGGCCTCCTCCTGTTCCTGTGTAACAGGCTGGAGAAGGGGCTGAATGGGGCCTCCTCCTGTTCCTGTTTAACAGGCTGGAGAAGGGGCTGAATGCCCTCCTCCTGTTCCTGTGTAACAGTCTGGAGAATGGGGTGAATGGCCTCCTCCTGTTCCTGTGTAACAGGCTGGAGAAGGGGCTGAAGGGCCTCCTACCGGTTCCTGTGTAACAGTCTGGAGAAGGGGCTGAATGGCCTCCTCCTGTTCCTGTGTAACAGGCTGGAGAAGGGGCTGAATGAGGCCTCCTCCTGTTCCTGTGTAACAGGCTGGAGAAGGGGCTGAATGGGGCCTCCTCCTGTTCCTGTGTAACAGGCTGGAGAAGGGACTGAATCCCCTCCTCCTGTTCCTGTGTCACCGGCTGGAGAAGGGGCTGAATGGCCTCCTCCTGTTCCTGTGTAACGGGCTGGAGAATGGGGTGAATGGCCTCCTCCTGTTCCTGTGGAACAGGCTGGAGAAGGGGCTGAATGGCCTCCTCCTGTTCCTGTGTAACAGGCTGGAGCAGGGGCTGAATGGGGCCTCCTCCTGTTCCTGTGTAACAGGCTGGAAAATGGGCTTAATGGGGCCTCCTCCTGTTCTCGTGCAACTGGCTGGAGAAGGGGCTGAATCCCGTCGTCCTGTTCCTCTGAAACCGGCAGGAGAAGGGGCTGAATGGCCTCCTCCTGTTCCTTGCAACTGGCTGGAGAAGGGGCTGAATCCCGTCCTCCTGCTCCTGTGTAACAGGATGGAGAAGGGGCTGAATGGCATCCTCCTGTTCCTGTGTAACAGGCTGGAGAAGGGGCTGAATGGCATCCTCCTGTTCCTGTGTAACAGGCTGGAGAAAGGGCTGAATGGGGCCTCCTCCTGTTCCTGTGTAACAGGCTGGAGCAGGGGCTGAATGGGGCCTCCTCCTGTTCCTGTGTAACAGGCTGGAAAATGGGCTTAATGGGGCCTCCTCCTGTTCCTGTGTAACAGGCTAGGGTAGGGGCTGAATGGGGCTTCCTCCTGTTCCCTGTGTAACAGGATGGAGAAGGGGCTGAATGGCCTCCTCCTGTTCCTGTGTAACAGTCTGGAGAAGAGGATGAATGGCCTGCTGCTGTTCCTGTGTAACAGGCTGGAGAAGAGGCTAAATGGGGCGTCCTCCTGTTCCTGTGTAACTGACTGGAGAAGGGGCTGAATGGGGCCTCCTCCTGTTCCTGTGTAACAGGCTGGAGAAGGGGCTGAATGGGGCCTCCTCCTGTTCCTGTTTAACAGGCTGGAGAAGGGGCTGAATGCCCTCCTCCTGTTCCTGTGTAACAGTCTGGAGAATGGGGTGAATGGCCTCCTCCTGTTCCTGTGTAACAGGCTGGAGAAGGGGCTGAAGGGCCTCCTCCTGTTCCTGTGTAACAGGCTGGAGCAGGGGCTGAAAGGGGCCTCCTCCTGTTCCTGTGTAACAGGCTGGAGCAGGGGCTGAATGGGGCCTCCTCCTGTTCCTGTGTAACAGGCCGGAAAATGGGCTTAATGGGGCCTCCTCCTGTTCCTGTGCAACTGGCTGGAGAAGGGGCTGAATCCCGTCGTCCTGTTCCTCTGAAACCGGCAGGAGAAGGGGCTGAATGGCCTCCTCCTGTTCCTTGCAACTGGCTGGAGAAGGGGCTGAATCCCGTCCTCCTGCTCCTGTGTAACAGGATGGAGAAGGGGCTGAATGGCATCCTCCTTTTCCTGTGTAACAGGCTGGAGAAGGGGCTGAATGGCATCCTCCTGTTCCTGTGTAACAGGCTGGAGAAGGGACTGAATGGGGCCTCCTCCTGTTCCTGTGTCACAGGCTGGAGGAGGGGCTGAGTGTGGCCTCCTCCTGTTCCTGTGTAACAGGCTAGGGTAGGGGCTGAATGGGGCTTCCTCCTGTTCCCTGTGTAACAGGATGGAGAAGGGGCTGAATGGCCTCCTCCTGTTCCTGTGAAACAGCCTGGAGAATGGGCTGAATGGGGCCTCCTCCTGTTCCTGTGTAACAGGTTGGTGAAGGGACTGAATGGGGCCTCCTCCTGTTCCAGTGCAACAGGCTGGAGAAGGGGCAGAATGGGGCGTCCTCCTGTTCCTGTGTAACAGTCTAGAGAAGGGGCTGAATGGCCTCCTCCTGTTCCTGTGTAACAGCCTGGAGAAGGGGCTGAATGACCTCCTCCTGTTCCTGTGTAACAGTCTGGAGAAGGGGCTGAATGGGGCCTCCTCCTGTTCCTGTGCAACTGTCTAGAGAAGGGGCTGAATGGCCTCCTCCTGTTCCTGTGTAACAGGCTGGAGAAAGGGCTGAATGACCTCCTCCTGTTCCTGTGTAACAGACTGGAGAAGGGGCTGAATGGGGCCTCCTCCTGTTCCTGTGTAACAGGCTGGAGAAGGGGCTGAATGGGGCCTCCTCCTGTTCCTGTGTAACTGGCTGGAGAACGGGCTGAATGGGGCCTCCTCCTGTTCCTGTGTAACAGGCAGGAGAAGGGGCTGAATGTGGCCTCCTCCTGTCCCTGTGTAACAGGCTGGTGTAGGGGCTGAATGGCGCCTCTCCTGTTCCCTGTGTAACAGGCTGGAGAAGGGGCTGAATGGGGCCTCCTCCTGTTCCTGTGTAACAGTCTGGAGAAGGGGCTGAAGGGCCTCCTACCGGTTCCTGTGTAACAGTCTGGAGAAGGGGCTGAATGGCCTCCTCCTGTTCCTGTGTAACAGGCTGGAGAAGGGGCTGAATCCCCTCCTCCTGTTCCTGTGTATCAGGCTGGAGAAGGGGCTGAATGGGGCCTCCTCCTGTTCCCTCTGTAACAGGCTGGAGAAAGGGCTGAATGGGGCTTCCTCCTGTTCCTGTGTAACAGTCTGGAGAAGGGGCAGAAGGGCCTCCTACCGGTTCCTGTGTAACAGTCTGGAGAAGGGGCTGAATGGCCTCCTCCTGTTCCTGTGTAACAGGCTGGAGAAGGGGCTGAATGGGGCCTCCTCCTGTTCCTGTGTAACAGGCTGGAGAAGGGGCTGAATGGGGCCTCCTCCTGTCCCTGTGTAACAGGCTGGAGAAGGGGCTGAATCCCGTCGTCCTGTTCCTCTGAAACCGGCAGGAGAAGGGGCTGAATGGCCTCCTCCTGTTCCTTGCAACTGGCTGGAGAAGGGGCTGAATCCCGTCCTCCTGCTCCTGTGTAACAGGATGGAGAAGGGGCTGAATGGCATCCTCCTGTTCCTGTGTAACAGGATGGAGAAGGGGCTGAATGGCCTCCTCCTGTTCCTGTGTAACAGCCTGGTGAATGGGCTGAATGGGGCCTCCTCCTGTTCCAGTGCAACAGGTTGGAGAAGGGACTGAATGGGGCCTCCTCCTGTTCCTGTGTAACAGGCTGGAGAAGGGACTGAATCCCCTCCTCCTGTTCCTGTGTAACAGGCTGGAGAAGGGGCTGAATGACCTCCTCCTGTTCCTGTGTAACAGGCTGGAGACGGGGCTGAATGGGGCCTCCTCCTGTTCCAGTGTAACAGGCTGGAGAAGGGGCTGAATTGCCTCCTCCTGTTCCTGTGTAACAGGCTGGAGAAGGGGCTGAATGACCTCCTCCTGTTCCTGTGTAACAGGCTGGAGAAGGGACTGAATGGGGCCTCCTCCTGTTCCTGTGTAACAGGCTGGAGAAGGGGCTGAATGACCTCCTCCTGTCCCTGTGTAACACGCGGGAGAAGGGGCTGAATGGGGCCTCCTCCTGTTCCTGGGTAACAGGCTGGAGAAGTGGCTGAAGGGCCTCCTACCGGTTCCTGTGTAACAGGCTGGAGAAGGGGCTGAATGGCCTCCTCCTGTTCCTGTGTAACAGGCTGGAGAAGGGGCTGAATGGCGTCCTCCTGTTCCTGTGTAACAGGCTGGAGAAGGGGCTGAATGGGGCCTCCTCCTGTTCCTGTGTAACAGGCTGGAGAAGGGGCTGAATGGCCTCCTCCTGTTCCTGTGCAACTGGCTGGAGAAGGGGCTGAATCCCGTCGTCCTGTTCCTCTGAAACCGGCAGGAGAAGGGGCTGAATGGCCTCCTCCTGTTCCTTGCAACTGGCTGGAGAAGGGGCTGAATCCCGTCCTCCTGCTCCTGTGTAACCGGCTGGAGAAGGGGCTGAATGGCCTCCTGCTCTTTCTGTGTAACAGCCTGGAGAAGGGGCTGAATGGCCTCCTCCTGTTCCTGTGTAACAGGCTGGAGAAGGGGCTGAATACCCTCCTCCTGTTCCTGTGTAACAGCCTGGAGAAGGGGCTGAATGGCCTCCTCCTGTTCCTGTGTAACAGTCTGGAGAAGGGGCTGAATGGCCTCCTCCTGTTCCTGTGTAACAGGCTGGAGAAGGGGCTGATGGGGCCTCCTCCTGTTACTGTGTAACATCAGGAAAGGGGCTGAATGGCCTCCTCCTGTTCCTGTGTAACAGGCTGGAGAAGGGGCTGAATGACCTCCTCCTGTTCCTGTGTAACAGGCTGGAGAAGGGGCTGAATGACCTCCTCCTGTTCCTGTGTAACAGACTGGAGAAGGGGCTGAATGGGGCCTCCTCCTGTTCCTGTGTAATAGTCTGGAGAAGGGGCTGAATGGCCTCCTCCTGTTCCTGTGTAACAGGCTGGAGAAGGGGCTGAATAGCCTCCTCCTGTTCCTGTGTAACAGTCTGGAGAAGGGGCTGAATGGGCCTCCTCCTGTTCCTGTGGATCAGGCTGGAGAAGGGGCTGAATGGGGTCTCCTCCTGTTCCTGTGTATCAGGATGGAGAAGGGGCTGAATGGGCCTCCTCCTGTTCCTGTGTAACAGGCAGGAGAATGGGCTGAATGGGGCCTCCTCCTGTTCCTGTGTAACAGGCTGGAGAAGGGGCTGAATGGGGCCTCCTCCTGTTCCTGTGTAACAGGCTGGAGAAGGGGCTGAATGGGGCCTCCTCCTGTTCCTGTGTAACAGGCTGGAGAAGGGACTGAATCCCCTCCTCCTGTTCCTGTGTAAACGGCTGGACAAGGGGCTGAATGGGGCCTCCTCCTGTTCCTGTGTAACAGGCTGGAGAAGGGGCTGAATGGCCTCCACCTGTTTCCTGTGTAACAGGCTGGAGAAGGGGCTGAATGGGGCCTCATCCTGTTCCTGTGTAACAGGCAGGAGAAGGGGCTGAATGGGGCCTCCTCCTGTTCCAGTGTAACAGGCTGGAGAAAGGGCAGAATGGGGCCTCATCCTGTTCCTGTGTAAAAGGCTGGAGAAGGGACAGAATCCCCTCCTCCTGTTCCTGTGTCACCGGCTGGAGAAGGGGCAGAATGGCCTCCTCCTGTTCCTGTGTAAAGGGCTGGAGAATGGGGTGAATGGCCTCCTCCTGTTCCTGTGGAACAGGCTGGAGAAGGGGCTGAAGGGCCTCCTACCGGTTCCTGTGTAACAGGCTGGAGAAGGGGCTGAATGGGGCCTCCTCCTGTTCCTGTGTAACAGGCTGGAGCAGGGGCTGAATGGGGCCTCCTCCTGTTCCTGTGTAACAGTCTGGAGAAGGGGCAGAAGGGCCTCCTACCGGTTCCTGTGTAACAGTCTGGAGAAGGGGCTGAATGGCCTCCTCCTGTTCCTGTGTAACAGGCTGGAGAAGGGGCTGAATGGGGCCTCCTCCTGTTCCTGTGTAACAGGCTGGAGAAGGGGCTGAATGGGGCCTCCTCCTGTCCCTGTGTAACAGGCTGGAGAAGGGGCTGAATCCCGTCGTCCTGTTCCTCTGAAACCGGCAGGAGAAGGGGCTGAATGGCCTCCTCCTGTTCCTTGCAACTGGCTGGAGAAGGGGCTGAATCCCGTCCTCCTGCTCCTGTGTAACAGGATGGAGAAGGGGCTGAATGGCATCCTCCTGTTCCTGTGTAACAGGATGGAGAAGGGGCTGAATGGCCTCCTCCTGTTCCTGTGTAACAGCCTGGTGAATGGGCTGAATGGGGCCTCCTCCTGTTCCAGTGCAACAGGTTGGAGAAGGGACTGAATGGGGCCTCCTCCTGTTCCTGTGTAACAGGCTGGAGAAGGGACTGAATCCCCTCCTCCTGTTCCTGTGTAACAGGCTGGAGAAGGGGCTGAATGACCTCCTCCTGTTCCTGTGTAACAGGCTGGAGACGGGGCTGAATGGGGCCTCCTCCTGTTCCAGTGTAACAGGCTGGAGAAGGGGCTGAATTGCCTCCTCCTGTTCCTGTGTAACAGGCTGGAGAAGGGGCTGAATGACCTCCTCCTGTTCCTGTGTAACAGGCTGGAGAAGGGACTGAATGGGGCCTCCTCCTGTTCCTGTGTAACAGGCTGGAGAAGGGGCTGAATGACCTCCTCCTGTCCCTGTGTAACACGCGGGAGAAGGGGCTGAATGGGGCCTCCTCCTGTTCCTGGGTAACAGGCTGGAGAAGTGGCTGAAGGGCCTCCTACCGGTTCCTGTGTAACAGGCTGGAGAAGGGGCTGAATGGCCTCCTCCTGTTCCTGTGTAACAGGCTGGAGAAGGGGCTGAATGGCGTCCTCCTGTTCCTGTGTAACAGGCTGGAGAAGGGGCTGAATGGGGCCTCCTCCTGTTCCTGTGTAACAGGCTGGAGAAGGGGCTGAATGGCCTCCTCCTGTTCCTGTGCAACTGGCTGGAGAAGGGGCTGAATCCCGTCGTCCTGTTCCTCTGAAACCGGCAGGAGAAGGGGCTGAATGGCCTCCTCCTGTTCCTTGCAACTGGCTGGAGAAGGGGCTGAATCCCGTCCTCCTGCTCCTGTGTAACCGGCTGGAGAAGGGGCTGAATGGCCTCCTGCTCTTTCTGTGTAACAGCCTGGAGAAGGGGCTGAATGGCCTCCTCCTGTTCCTGTGTAACAGGCTGGAGAAGGGGCTGAATACCCTCCTCCTGTTCCTGTGTAACAGCCTGGAGAAGGGGCTGAATGGCCTCCTCCTGTTCCTGTGTAACAGTCTGGAGAAGGGGCTGAATGGCCTCCTCCTGTTCCTGTGTAACAGGCTGGAGAAGGGGCTGATGGGGCCTCCTCCTGTTACTGTGTAACATCAGGAAAGGGGCTGAATGGCCTCCTCCTGTTCCTGTGTAACAGGCTGGAGAAGGGGCTGAATGACCTCCTCCTGTTCCTGTGTAACAGGCTGGAGAAGGGGCTGAATGACCTCCTCCTGTTCCTGTGTAACAGACTGGAGAAGGGGCTGAATGGGGCCTCCTCCTGTTCCTGTGTAATAGTCTGGAGAAGGGGCTGAATGGCCTCCTCCTGTTCCTGTGTAACAGGCTGGAGAAGGGGCTGAATAGCCTCCTCCTGTTCCTGTGTAACAGTCTGGAGAAGGGGCTGAATGGGCCTCCTCCTGTTCCTGTGGATCAGGCTGGAGAAGGGGCTGAATGGGGTCTCCTCCTGTTCCTGTGTATCAGGATGGAGAAGGGGCTGAATGGGCCTCCTCCTGTTCCTGTGTAACAGGCAGGAGAATGGGCTGAATGGGGCCTCCTCCTGTTCCTGTGTAACAGGCTGGAGAAGGGGCTGAATGGGGCCTCCTCCTGTTCCTGTGTAACAGGCTGGAGAAGGGGCTGAATGGGGCCTCCTCCTGTTCCTGTGTAACAGGCTGGAGAAGGGACTGAATCCCCTCCTCCTGTTCCTGTGTAAACGGCTGGACAAGGGGCTGAATGGGGCCTCCTCCTGTTCCTGTGTAACAGGCTGGAGAAGGGGCTGAATGGCCTCCACCTGTTCCCTGTGTAACAGGCTGGAGAAGGGGCTGAATGGGGCCTCATCCTGTTCCTGTGTAACAGGCAGGAGAAGGGGCTGAATGGGGCCTCCTCCTGTTCCAGTGTAACAGGCTGGAGAAAGGGCAGAATGGGGCCTCATCCTGTTCCTGTGTAAAAGGCTGGAGAAGGGACAGAATCCCCTCCTCCTGTTCCTGTGTCACCGGCTGGAGAAGGGGCAGAATGGCCTCCTCCTGTTCCTGTGTAAAGGGCTGGAGAATGGGGTGAATGGCCTCCTCCTGTTCCTGTGGAACAGGCTGGAGAAGGGGCTGAAGGGCCTCCTACCGGTTCCTGTGTAACAGGCTGGAGAAGGGGCTGAATGGGGCCTCCTCCTGTTCCTGTGTAACAGGCTGGAGCAGGGGCTGAATGGGGCCTCCTCCTGTTCCTGTGTCACAGGCTGGAAAATGGGCTTAATGGGGCCTCCTCCTGTTCCCGTGCAACTGGCTGGAGAAGGGGCTGAATCCCGTCGTCCTGTTCCTCTGAAACCGGCAGGAGAAGGGGCTGAATGGCCTCCTCCTGTTCCTTGCAACTGGCTGGAGAAGGGGCTGAATCCCGTCCTCCTGCTCCTGTGTAACAGGATGGAGAAGGGGCTGAATGGCATCCTCCTGTTCCTGTGTAACAGGCTGGAGAAGGGACTGAATGGGGCCTCCTCCTGTTCCTGTGTCACAGGCTAGGGTAGGGGCTGAATGGGGCATCCTCCTGTTCCCTGTGTAACAGGATGGAGAAGGGGCTGAATGGCCTCCTCCTGTTCCTGTGTAACAGTCTGGAGAAGAGGATGAATGGCCTGCTGCTGTTCCTGTGTAACAGGCTGGAGAAGAGGCTAAATGGGGCGTCCTCCTGTTCCTGTGTAACTGACTGGAGAAGGGGCTGAATGGGGCCTCCTCCTGTTCCTGTGTAACAGGCTGGAGAAGGGGCTGAATGGGGCCTCCTTCTGTTCCTGTTTTACAGGCTGGAGAAGGGGCTGAATGCCCTCCTCCTGTTCCTGTGTAACCGGCTGGAGAAGGGGCTGAATGGGGCCTCCTCCTCTTCCTGTGTAACAGGCAGGAGAAGGGGCTGAATGGCCTCCTCCTGTTCCCTGTGTAACAGGCTGGAGAAGGGGCTGAATTGCCTCCTCCTTTTCCTTTGTAACAGGCTGGAGAAGGGGCTGAATGGGGCATCCTCCTGTTCCTGTGCAACCGGCTGGAGAAGGGACAGAATGGCCTCCTCCTGTTCCTGTGTAACAGGCTGGAGAAGGGGCTGAATGGCCTCCTCCTGTTCCTGTGTAACAGACTGGAGAAGGGGCAGAATGGGGCCTCCTCCTGTTCCTGTGTAACAGGCTGGAGAAGGGGCTGAATGGGGCCTCCTTCTGTTCCTGTGTAACTGGCTGGAGAAGGGGCTGAATGGGGCCTCCTCCTGTTCCTGTGTAACAGGCAGGAGAAGGGGCTGAATGTGGCCTCCTCCTGTCCCTGTGTAACAGGCTGGTGTAGGGGCTGAATGGCGCCTCTCCTGTGATAGGTATGTCCCTGTCAGGCAAGGAGGAATTGGTAGGGCTAGGGAACCGTGGTGCACCAAAAAAGTTTCTTTGTTGGTTAAAAAGAAAAAGGAGGCTTATGTTCGGATGAGACGTGAGCACTCGGGTAGTGCACTAGAAAGCTTTAGATTGGCTAAGAGGGAGTTGAAGAGCGAGCTTAGAAGGGCTAAAAGGGGACATGAGAAGACTTTGGCGGATAGGGTTAAAGAGAATCCTAAGGCGTTCTATAGGTATGTCAAGAACAGAAGGTTGGTTAGGGCAAGTTTAGGGCCAGTTATAGATGGCAGAGGGAAGTTATGTGTGGAACCGGAGGAGATTGGTGAAGCATTGAACCAATATTTCTCTTCGGTGTTCACGCAAGGGGACATGAATATAGCTGAGGAGGACACTGGGTTGCAAGGGAGTAGAATAGACAGTATTACAGTTGATAAGGAGGATGTGCAGGATATTCTGGAGGGTCTGAAAATAGATAAATCCCCTGGTCCGGATGGGATTTATCCAAGGATTCTCTGGGAGGCAAGAGAAGTGATTGCAGAGCCTCTGGCTCTGATCTTCAGGTCGTCGTTGGCCTCTGGTATAGTACCAGAAGATTGGAGGTTAGCGAATGTTGTCCCATTGTTTAAGAAGGGGAACAGAGACTTCCCCGGGAATTATAGACCGGTGAGTCTCACTTCTGTTGTCGGCAAGATGTTGGAAAAAATTATAAGGGATAGGATTTATAGTTATTTGGAGAGTAATGAATTGATAGGTGATAGTCAGCATGGTTTTGTGGCAGGTAGGTCGTGCCTTACTAACCTTATTGAGTATTTTGAGAAAGTGACCAAGGAGGTGGATGGGCGCAAGGCAGTGGACGTGGTATATATGGATTTTAGTAAGGCGTTTGATAAGGTTCACCATGGTAGGCTTCTGCAGAAAATGCAGATGTATGGGATTGGGGGTGATCTAGGAAATTGGATCAGGAATTGGCTAGCGGATAGGAAACAGAGGGTGGTGGTTGATAGTAAATATTCATCATGGAGTGCGGTTACAAGTGGTGTACCTCAGGGATCTGTTTTGGGGCCACTGCTGTTTGTAATATTTATTAATGATCTGGATGAGGGTATAGTTGGGTGGATTAGCAAATTTGCTGATGACACCAAAGTCGGTGGTGTGGTAGACAGTGAGGAAGGGTGTCGTAGTTTGCAGGAAGACTTAGACAGGTTGCAAAGTTGGGCCGAGAGGTGGCGGATGGAGTTTAATGCGGAGAAGTGTGAGGTAATTCACTTTGGTAGGAATAACAGATGTGTTGAGTATAGGGCTAACGGGAGGACTTTGAATAGTGTGGAGGAGCAGAGGGATCTAGGTGTATGTGTGCATAGATCCCTGAAAGTTGGGAATCAAGTAGATAAGGTTGTTAAGAAGGCATATGGTGTCTTGGCGTTTATTGGTAGGGGGATTGAATTTAGGAGTCGTAGCGTTATGTTGCAACTGTACACAACTCTGGTGCGGCCGCACTTGGAGTACTGTGTGCAGTTCTGGTCCCCACATTACAGGAAGGATGTGGAGGCTTTGGAGAGGGTGCAGAGGAGGTTTACCAGGATGTTGCCTGGTATGGAGGGGAGATCCTATGAGGAGAGGCTGAGGGATTTGGGATTGTTTTCGCTGGAAAGGCGGCGGCTAAGAGGGGATCTTATTGAAACATATAAGATGATTAGAGGTTTAGATAGGGTGGATAGTGATAGCCTTTTTCCTCTGATGGAGAAATCCAGCACGAGGGGGCATGGCTTTAAATTGAGGGGGGGTAGTTATAGAACCGATGTCAGGGGTAGGTTCTTTACCCAGAGGGTGGTGAGGGATTGGAATGCCCTGCCAGCATCAGTTGTAAATGCGCCTAGTTTGGGGGCGTTTAAGAGATCCGTAGATAGGTTCATGGACGAAAAGAAATTGGTTTAGGTTGGAGGGTCACAGTTTTTTTTAACTGGTCGGTGCAACATCGTGGGCCGAAGGGCCTGTTCTGCGCTGTAATGTTCTATGTTCTATGTTCTATGTTCCCTGTGTAACAGGCTGGAGAAGCGGATGAATGGGGCCTCCTCCTGTTCCCTCTGTAACAGGCTGGAGAAAGGGCTGAATGGGGCTTCCTCCTGTTCCTGTGTAACAGGCTGGAGAAGGGCCTGAATGGCCTCCTCCTGTTCCTGTGGAACAGGCTGGAGAAGGGGCTGAAGGGCCTCCTACTGGTTCCTGTGTAACAGTCTGGAGAAGGGGCTGAATGGCCTCCTCCTGTTCCTGTGTAACAGGCTGGAGAAGGGGCTGAATGTGGCCTCCTCCTGTTCCTGTGTAACAGGCTGGAGAAGGGGCTGAATGGGGCCTCCTCCTGTTCCCTCTGTAACAGGCTGGAGAAGGGGCTGAATGTGGCCTCCTCCTGTTCCTGTGTAACAGGCTGGAGCAGGGGCTGAATGGGGCCTCCTCCTGTTCCTGTGTAACAGGCTGGAGCAGGGGCTGAATGGGGCCTCCTCCTGTTCCTCTGAAACCGGCAGGAGAAGGGGCTGAATGGCCTCCTCCTGTTCCTTGCAACTGGCTGGAGAAGGGGCTGAATCCCGTCCTCCTGTTCCTGTGTAACAGGATGGAGAAGGGGCTGAATGGCATCCTCCTGTTCCTGTGTAACAGGCTGGAGAAGGGGCTGAATGGCATCCTCCTGTTCCTGTGTAACAGGCTGGAGAAGGGACTGAATGGGGCCTCCTCCTGTTCCTGTGTAACAGGCTGGAAAATGGGCTTAATGGGGCCTCCTCCTGTTCCTGTGCAACTGGCTGGAGAAGGGGCTGAATCCCGTCGTCCTGTTCCTCTGAAACCGGCAGGAGAAGGGGCTGAATGGCCTCCTCCTGTTCCTTGCAACTGGCTGGAGAAGGGGCTGAATCCCGTCCTCCTGCTCCTGTGTAACAGGATGGAGAAGGGGCTGAATGGCATCCTCCTGTTCCTGTGTAACAGGCTGGAGAAGGGGCTGAATGGCATCCTCCTGTTCCTGTGTCACAGGCTGGAGGAGGGGCTGAATGTGGCCTCCTCCTGTTCCTGTGTAACAGGCTAGGGTAGGGGCTGAATGGGGCTTCCTCCTGTTCCCTGTGTAACAGGATGGAGAAGGGGCTGAATGGCCTCCTCCTGTTCCTGTGTAACAGCCTGGAGAATGGGCTGAATGGGGCCTCCTCCTGTTCCTGTGTAACAGGTTGGAGAAGGGACTGAATGGGGCCTCCTCCTGTTCCAGTGCAACAGGCTGGAGAAGGGGCAGAATGGGGCCTCCTCCTGTTCCTGTGTAACAGGCTGGAGAAGGGACTGAATCCCCTCCTCCTGTTCCTGTGTAACCGGCTGGAGAAGGGGCTGAATGGCCTCCTGCTGTTCCTGTGTAACAGGCTGGAGAAGGGGCTGAATAGCCTCCTCCTGTTCCTGTGTAACAGGCTGGAGAAGGGGCTGATGGGACCTCCTGCTGTTACTGTGTAACATCAGGAGAAGGGGCTGAATGACCTCCTCCTGTTCCTGTGTAACAGGCTGGAGAGGGGGCTGAATGACCTCCTCCTGTTCCTGTGTAACAGACTGGAGAAGGGGCTGAATGGGGCCTCCTCCTGTTCCTGTGTAACAGTCTAGAGAAGGGGCTGAATGGCCTCCTCCTGTTCCTGTGTAAAAGGCTGGAGAAGGGGCTGAATAGCCTCCTCCCGTTCCTGTGTAACAGTCTGGAGAAGGAGCTGAATGGCCTCCTCCTGTTCCGGTGTAACAGTCTGGAGAAGGGGCTGAATGGTCTCCTCCTGTTCCTGTGTATCAGGCTGGAGAAGGGGCTGAATGGGCCTCCTCCTGTTCCTGTGTAACAGGCTGGAGAAGGGGCTGAATGGGGCCTCCTCCTGTTCCTGTGTAACAGGCTGGAGAATGGACTGAATGGGGCCTCCTCCTGTTCCTGTGTAACAGGCTGGAGAAGGGACTGAATCCCCTCCTCCTGTTCCTGTGTAGCAGCCTGGAGAAGGGGCTGAATGGCCTCCTCCTGTTCCTGTGTAACAGCCTGGAGAAGGGTCTGAATGGGGCCTCCTCCTCTTCCTGTGTAACAGGCTGGGGAAGGGGCTGAATGGGGCCTCCTCCTGTTACTCTGTAACATCAGGAGAAGGGGCTGAATGGCCTCCTCCTGTTCCTGTGTAACAGGCTGGAGAAGGGGCTGAATGGGGCCTCCTCCTGTTACTCTGTAACATCAGGAGAAGGGGCTGAATGGCCTCCTCCTGTTCCTGTGTAACAGGCTGGAGAAGGGGCTGAATGACCTCCTCCTGTTTCTGTGTAACAGGCTGGAGAAGGGACTGAATGGGGCCTCCTCCTGTTCCTGTGTAACAGACTGGAGAAGGGGCTGTATGGCCTCCTCCTGTTCCTGTGTAACAGGCTGGAGAAGGGGCTGAATGGGGCCGCCTCCTGTTCCTGTGTAACAGGCTGGAGAAGGGCCTGAATGGCCTCCTCCTGTTCCTGTGTAAGAGCCTGGAGAAGGGGCTGAATGGCCTCCTCCTGTTCCTGTGTAACAGGCTGGAGAAGGGGCTGAATGTGGCCTCCTCCTGTTCCTGTGTAACAGGCTGGAGCAGGGGCTGAATGGGGCCTCCTCCTGTTCCTGTGTAACAGGCTGGAAAATGGGCTTAATGGGGCCTCCTCCTGTTCCTGTGCAACTGGCTGGAGAAGGGGCTGAATCCCGTCCTCCTGCTCCTGTGTAACAGGATGGAGAAGGGGCTGAATGGCATCCTCCTGTTCCTGTGTAACAGGCTGGAGAAGGGACTGAATGGGGCCTCCTCCTGTTCCTGTGTCACAGGCTGGAGAAGGGGCTGAATGTGGCCTCCTCCTGTTCCTGTGTAACAGGCTAGGGTAGGGGCTGAATGGGGCTTCCTTCTGTTCCCTGTGTAACAGGATGGAGAAGGGGCTGAATGGCCTCCTCCTGTTCCTGTGTAACAGCCTGGAGAATGGGCTGAATGGGGCCTCCTCCTGTTCCTGTGTAACAGGTTGGAGAAGGGACTGAATGGGACCTCCTCCTGTTCCAGTGCAACAGGCTGGAGAAGGGGCAGAATGGGGCCTCCTCCTGTTCCTGTGTAACAGGCTGGAGAAGGGACTGAATCCCCTCCTCCTGTTCCTGTGTAACCGGCTGGAGAAGGGGCTGAATGGCCTCCTGCTGTTCCTGTGTAACAGGCTGGAGAAGGGGCTGAATAGCCTCCTCCTGTTCCTGTGTAACAGGCTGGAGAAGGGGCTGATGGGACCTCCTGCTGTTACTGTGTAACATCAGGAGAAGGGGCTGAATGACCTCCTCCTGTTCCTGTGTAACAGTCTGGAGAAGGGGCTGAATGGGGCCTCCTCCTGTTCCTGTGTAACAGGCTGGAGAGGGGGCTGAATGACCTCCTCCTGTTCCTGTGTAACAGACTGGAGAAGGGGCTGAATGGGGCCTCCTCCTGTTCCTGTGTAACAGTCTAGAGAAGGGGCTGAATGGCCTCTTCCTGTTCCTGTGTAAAAGGCTGGAGAAGGGGCTGAATAGCCTCCTCCTGTTCCTGTGTAACAGTCTGGAGAAGGAGCTCAATGGCCTCCTCCTGTTCCTGTGTAACAGTCTGGAGAAGGGGCTGAATGGTCTCCTCCTTTTCCTGTGTATCAGGCTGGAGAAGGGGCTGAATGGGCCTCCTCCTGTTCCTGTGTAACAGGCTGGAGAAGGGGCTGAATGGGGCCTCCTCCTGTTCCTGTGTAACAGGCTGGACAAGGGGCTGAATGGCCTCCTCCAGTTCCTGTGTAACAGCCTGGAGAAGGGTCTGAATGGGGCCTCCTCCTGTTCCTGTGTAATAGGCTGGGGAAGGGGCTGAATGGGGCCTCCTCCTGTTCCTGTGTAACAGTCTGGAGAAGGGGCTGAATGTCCTCCTCCTGTTCCTCTGTAACAGTCTGCAGAAGGGGCTGAATGACCTCCTCCTGTTTCTGTGTAACAGGCTGGAGAAGGGACTGAATGGGGCCTCCTCCTGTTCCTGTGTAACAGACTGGAGAAGGGGCTGAATGGGGCCGCCTCCTGTTCCTGTGTAACAGGCTGGAGAAGGGACTGAATGGGGCCTCCTCCTGTTCCTGTGTAACAGGCTGGAGAAGGGCCTGAATGGGGCCTCCTCCTGTTCCTGTGTAACAGGCTGGAGAAGGACTGAAACCACTCCTCCTGTTCCTGTGTAACCGGCTGGAGAAGGGGCTGAATGGCCTCCTCCTGATCCTGTGTAACAGCCTGGAGAAGGGGCTGAATGTGGCCTCCTCCTGTTCCTGTGTAACAGGCTGGAGAAGGGGCTGAATGGGGCCTCCTCCTGTTCCTGTGAAAGTCTGGAGTAGGGGCTGAATGGCCTCCTCCTGTTCCTGTGTAACAGCCTGGAGAAGGGGCTGAATGTGGCCTCCTCCTGTTCCTGTGTAACAGGCTGGAGAAGGGGCTGAATGGCCTCCTCCTGTTCCTGTGTAACAGTCTGGCGAAGGGGCTGAATGGCCTCCTCCTGTTGCTGTGTAACATCAGGAGAAGGAGCTGAATGGCCTCCTCCTGTTCCTGTGTAACAGACTGGAGAAGGGGCTGAATGGGGCCTCCTGCTGTTCCTGTGAAAGTCTGGAGTAGGGGCTGAATGGCCTCCTCCTGTTCCTGTGTAACAGCCTGGAGAAGGGGCTGAATGGGGCCTCCTCCTGTTCCTGTGAAAGTCTGGAGTAGGGGCTGAATGGCCTCCTCCTGTTCCTGTGTAACAGCCTGGAGAAGGGGCTGAATGTGGCCTCCTCCTGTTCCTGTGTAACAGGCTGGAGAAGGGGCTGAATGGCCTCCTCCTGTTCCTGCGTAACAGTCTGGCGAAGGGGCTGAATGGCCTCCTCCTGTTGCTGTGTAACATCAGGAGAAGGAGCTGAATGGCCTCCTCCTGTTCCTGTGTAACAGACTGGAGAAAGGGCTGAATGGGGCCTCGTCCTGTTCCTGTGGAACAGGCTGGAAAAGGGACTGAATGGGGCCTCCTCCTGTTCCTGTGTAACAGGCTGGAGAAGGGAATCAATCCCCTCCTCCGGTTCCTGTGTAACCGGCTGGAGAAGTGGCTGAATGGCCACCTCCTGTTCCTGTGTAACAGGCTTTAGAAGGGCTGAATGGGGCCTCCTCCTGTTCCTGTGTAACAGGCTGGAGAAGGGGCTGAATCGGGCCTCCTCCTGTTCCTGTGTAACAGTCTGGAGAAGGGGCTGAATGGCCTCCTCCTGTTCCTGTGTAACAGGCTGGAGAAGGGGCTGAATAGTCTCCTCCTGTTCCTGTGTAACAGGCTGGAGAAGGGGCTGAATGGCCTGCTCCTGTTCCTGTGTAACTGTCTGGAGAAGGGGCTGAATGGCCTCCTCCTGTTCCTGTATAACAGGCTGGAGAAGGGGCTGAATGGGGCCTCCTCCTGTTACTCTGTAACATCAGGAGAAGGGGCTGAATGGCCTCCTCCTGTTCCTGTGTAACAGGCTGGAGAAGGGGCTGAATGACCTCCTCCTGTTTCTGTGTAACAGGCTGGAGAAGGGACTGAATGGGGCCTCCTCCTGTTCCTGTGTAACAGACTGGAGAAGGGGCTGAATGGCCTCCTCCTGTTCCTGTGTAACAGGCTGGAGAAGGGGCTGAATGGGGACGCCTCCTGTTCCTGTGTAACAGGCTGGAGAAGGGCCTGAATGGGGCCTCCTCCTGTTCCTGTGTAACAGGCTGAAGAAGGGACTGAAACCACTCTTCCTGTTCCTGTGTAACCGGCTGGAGAAGGGGCTGAATGGCCTCCTCCTGTTCCTGTGTAACAGGCTGGAGAAGGGGCTGAATGGGGCCTCCTCCTGTTCCTGTGTAACAGTCTGGAGAAGGGGCTGAATGGCCTCCTCCTGTTCCTGTGTAACAGGCTGGAGAAGGGGCTGAATGGGGCCTCCTCCTGTTCCTGTGTAACAGGCTGGAAAATGGGCTTAATGGGGCCTCCTCCTGTTCCTGTGCAACTGGCTGGAGAAGGAGCTGAATCCCATCGTCCTGTTCCTCTGAAACCGGCAGGAGAAGGGGCTGAATGGCCTCCTCCTGTTCCTTGCAACTGGCTGGAGAAGGGGCTGAATCCCGTCCTCCTGCTCCTGTGTAACAGGATGGAGAAGGGGCTGAATCCCGTCCTCCTGCTCCTGTGTAACAGGATGGAGAAGGGGCTGAATGGCATCCTCCTGTTCCTGTGTAACAGGCTGGAGAAGGGGCTGAATGGCATCCTCCTGTTCCCTGTGTAACAGGATGGAGAAGGGGCTGAATGGCCTCCTCCTGTTCCTGTGTAACAGCCTGGAGAAGGGACTGAATGGGGCCTCCTCCTGTTCCTGTGTAACAGGCTGGAAGAGGGGCTGAATGTGGCCTCCTCCTGTTCCTGTGTAACAGGCTAGGGTAGGGGCTGAATGGGGCTTCCTCCTGTTCCTGTGTAACAGGCTGGAGAAGGGACTGAATGGGGCCTCCTCCTGTTCCTGTGTAACAGGCTGGAAGAGGGGCTGAATGTGGCCTCCTCCTGTTCCTGTGTAACAGGCTAGGGTAGGGGCTGAATGGGGCTTCCTCCTGTTCCTGTGTAACAGGCTGGAGAAGGGGCTGAATGGCATCCTCCTGTTCCTGTGTAACAGGTTGGAGAAGGGACTGAATGGCCTCCTCCTGTTCCAGTGCAACAGGCTGGAGAAGGGGCAGAATGGGGCCTCCTCCTGTTCCTGTGTAACAGGCTGGAGAAGGGACTGAATAGCCACCTCCTGTTCCTGTGTAACAGGCTGGAGTAGGGGCTGAATGGCCTCCTGCTGTTCCTGTGTAACAGGCTGGAGAAGGGGCTGAATGGCCTGCTCCTGTTCCTGTGTAACTGTCTGGAGAAGGGGCTGAATGGCCTCCTCCTGTTCCTGTATAACAGGCTGGAGAAGGGGCTGAATGGGGCCTCCTCCTGTTACTCTGTAACATCAGGAGAAGGGGCTGAATGGCCTCCTCCTGTTCCTGTGTAACAGGCTGGAGAAGGGGCCGAATGACCTCCTCCTGTTTCTGTGTAACAGGCTGGAGAAGGTACTGAATGGGGCCTCCTCCTGTTCCTGTGTAACAGACTGGAGAAGGGGCTGAATGGCCTCCTCCTGTTCCTGTGTAACAGGCTGGAGAAGGGGCTGAATGGGGACGCCTCCTGTTCCTGTGTAACAGGCTGGAGAAGGGCCTGAATGGGGCCTCCTCCTGTTCCTGTGTAACAGGCTGAAGAAGGGACTGAAACCACTCTTCCTGTTCCTGTGTAACCGGCTGGAGAAGGGGCTGAATGGCCTCCTCCTGTTCCTGTGTAACAGGCTGGAGAAGGGGCTGAATGGCCTCCTCCTGTTCCTGTGTAACAGTCTGGAGAAGGGGCTGAATGGCCTCCTCCTGTTCCTGTGTAACAGGCTGGAGAAGGGGCTGAATGGGGCCTCCTCCTGTTCCTGTGTAACAGGCTGGAAAATGGGCTTAATGGGGCCTCCTCCTGTTCCTGTGCAACTGGCTGGAGAAGGAGCTGAATCCCATCGTCCTGTTCCTCTGAAACCGGCAGGAGAAGGGGCTGAATGGCCTCCTCCTGTTCCTTGCAACTGGCTGGAGAAGGGGCTGAATCCCGTCCTCCTGCTCCTGTGTAACAGGATGGAGAAGGGGCTGAATCCCGTCCTCCTGCTCCTGTGTAACAGGATGGAGAAGGGGCTGAATGGCATCCTCCTGTTCCTGTGTAACAGGCTGGAGAAGGGGCTGAATGGCATCCTCCTGTTCCCTGTGTAACAGGATGGAGAAGGGGCTGAATGGCCTCCTCCTGTTCCTGTGTAACAGCCTGGAGAAGGGACTGAATGGGGCCTCCTCCTGTTCCTGTGTAACAGGCTGGAAGAGGGGCTGAATGTGGCCTCCTCCTGTTCCTGTGTAACAGGCTAGGGTAGGGGCTGAATGGGGCTTCCTCCTGTTCCTGTGTAACAGGCTGGAGAAGGGACTGAATGGGGCCTCCTCCTGTTCCTGTGTAACAGGCTGGAAGAGGGGCTGAATGTGGCCTCCTCCTGTTCCTGTGTAACAGGCTAGGGTAGGGGCTGAATGGGGCTTCCTCCTGTTCCTGTGTAACAGGCTGGAGAAGGGGCTGAATGGCATCCTCCTGTTCCTGTGTAACAGGTTGGAGAAGGGACTGAATGGCCTCCTCCTGTTCCAGTGCAACAGGCTGGAGAAGGGGCAGAATGGGGCCTCCTCCTGTTCCTGTGTAACAGGCTGGAGAAGGGACTGAATAGCCACCTCCTGTTCCTGTGTAACAGGCTGGAGTAGGGGCTGAATGGCCTCCTGCTGTTCCTGTGTAACAGGCTGGAGAAGGGGCTGAATAGCCACCTCCTGTTCCTGTGTAACAGGCTGGAGAAGGGGCTGATGGGACCTCCTCCTGTTCCTGTGTAACAGACTGGAGAAGGGGCTGAATGGGGCCTCCTCCTGTTCCTGTGTAACAGTCTGGAGAAGGGGCTGAATGGTCTCCTCCTGTTCCTGTGTAACAGTCTGGAGAAGGAGCTGAATGGCCTCCTCCTGTTCCTGTGTAACAGTCTGGAGAAGGGGCTGAATGGTCTCCTCCTGTTCCTGTGTAAAAGTCTGGAGAAGGAGCTGAATGGCCTCCTCCTGTTCCTGTGTAACAGTCTGGAGAAGGGGCTGAATGGTCTCCTCCTGTTCCTGTGTAACAGTCTGGAGAAGGAGCTGAATGGCCTCCTCCTGTTCCTGTGTAACAGTCTGGAGAAGGGGCTGAATGGTCTCCTCCTGTTCCTGTGTAACAGGCTGGAGAAGGGGCTGAATGGTCTCCTCCTGTTCCTGTGTATCAGGCTGGAGAAGGGGCTGAATGGCCTCCTCCTGTTCCTGTGTAACAGGCTGGAGAAGGGGCTGAATGGGGCCTCCTCCTGTTCCTGTGTAACAGGCTGGAGAAGGGGCTGAATGGGGCCTCCTCCTGTTCCTGTGTAACAGGCTGGAGAAGGGGCTGAATGGGGCCTCCTCCTGTTCCTGTGTAACCGGCTGGACAAGGGGCTGAATGGCCTCCTCCTGTTCCTGTGTAACAGCCTGGAGAAGGGTCTGAATGGGGCCTCCTCCTCTTCCTGTGTAACAGGCTGGGGAAGGGGCTGAATGGGGCCTCCTCCTGTTCCTGTGTAACAGTCTGGAGAAGGGGCTGAATGTCCTCCTCCTGTTCCTCTGTAACAGTCTGCAGAAGGGGCTGAATGGCCTCCTCCTGTTCCTGTATAACAGGCTGGAGAAGGGGCTGAATGGGGCCTCCTCCTGTTACTCTGTAACATCAGGAGAAGGGGCTGAATGGCCTCCTCCTGTTCCTGTGTAACAGGCTGGAGAAGGGGCTGAATGACCTCCTCCTGTATCTGTGTAACAGGCTGGAGAAGGGACTGAATGGGGCCTCCTCCTGTTCCTGTGTAACAGGCTGGAGAAGGGACTGAATGGGGCCTCCTCCTGTTCCTGTGTAACAGGCTGGAGAAGGGGCTGAATGGGGCCGCCTCCTGTTCCTGTGTAACAGCCTGGAGAAGGACTGAAACCACTCCTCCTGTTCCTGTGTAACCGGCTGGAGAAGGGGCTGAATGGCCTCCTCCTTTTCCTGTGTAACAGCCTGGAGAAGGGGCTGAATGTGGCCTCCTCCTGTTCCTGTGTAACAGGCTGGAGAAGGGGCTGAATGGGGCCTCCTCCTGTTCCTGTGTAACAGGCTGGAGAAGGACTGAAACCACTCCTCCTGTTCCTGTGTAACCGGCTGGAGAAGGGGCTGAATGTGGCCTCCTCCTGTTCCTGTGTAACAGGCTGGAGAAGGGGCTGAATGGGGCCTCCTCCTGTTCCTGTGAAAGTCTGGAGAAGGGGCTGAAAGACCTCCTCCTGTTCCTGTGTAACAGGCTGGAGAAGGGGCTGAATGGCCTCCTCCTGTTCCTGTGTAACCGTCTGGAGAAGGGGCTGAATGGCCTCCTCCTGTTCCTGCATAACAGTCTGGAGAAGGGGCTGAATGGCCTCCTACTGTTACTGTGTAACAGGTTGGAGAAGGGACTGAATGGGGCCTCCTCCTGTTCCAGTGCAACAGGCTGGAGAAGGGGCAGAATGGGGCCTCCTCCTGTTCCTGTGTAACAGGCTGGAGTAGGGGCTGAATGGCCTCCTGCTGTTCCTGTGTAACAGGCTGGAGAAGGGGCTGAATAGCCACCTCCTGTTCCTGTGTAACAGGCTGGAGAAGGGGCTGATGGCCTCCTCCTGTTCCTGTGTAACAGGCTGGAGAGGGGGCTGAATGACCTCCTCCTGTTCCAGTGTAACAGGCTGGAGAAGGGGCTGAATGGGGCCTCCTCCTGTTCCTGTGTAACAGTCTAGAGAAGGGGCTGATGGCCTCCTCCTGTTCCTGTGTAAAAGGCTGGAGAAGGGGCTGAATGGCCTCCTCCTGTTCCTGTGTAACAGTCTGGAGAAGGAGCTGAATGGCCTCCTCCTGTTCCTGTGTATCAGGCTGGAGAAGGGGCTGAATGGGCCTCCTCCTGTTCCTGTGTAACAGGCTGGAGAAGGGGCTGAATGGGGCCTCCTCCTGTTCCTGTGTAACAGGCTGGAGAAGGGGCTGAATGGGGCCTCCTCCTGTTCCTGTGTAACAGGCTGGAGAAGGGGCTGAATGGGGCCTCCTCCTGTTCCTGTGTAACAGGCTGGAGAAGGGACTGAATCCCCTCCTCCTGTTCCTGTGTAACCGGCTGGACAAGGGGCTGAATGGCCTCCTCCTGTTCCTGTGTAACAGCCTGGAGAAGGGTCTGAATGGGGCCTCCTCCTCTTCCTGTGTAACAGGCTGGGGAAGGGGCTGAATGGGGCCTCCTCCTGTTCCTGTGTAACAGTCTGGAGAAGGGGCTGAATGTCCTCCTCCTGTTCCTGTATAACAGGCTGGAGAAGGGGCTGAATGGGGCCTCCTCCTGTTACTCTGTAACATCAGGAGAAGGGGCTGAATGGCCTCCTCCTGTTCCTGAGTAACAGGCTGGAGAAGGGGCTGAATGACCTCCTCCTGTTTCTGTGTAACAGGCTGGAGAAGGGACTGAATGGGGCCTCCTCCTGTTCCTGTGTAACAGACTGGAGAAGGGGCTGAATGGCCTCCTCCTGTTCCTGTGTAACAGGCTGGAGAAGGGGCTGAATGGGGCCGCCTCCTGTTCCTGTGTAACAGGCTGGAGAAGGGCCTGAATGGGGCCTCCTCCTGTTCCTGTGTAACAGGCTGGAGAAGGACTGAAACCACTCCTCCTGTTCCTGTGTAACCGGCTGGAGAAGGGGCTGAATGGCCTCCTCCTGTTCCTGTGTAACAGCCTGGAGAAGGGGCTGAATGTGGCCTCCTCCTGTTCCTGTGTAACAGGCTGGAGAAGGGGCTGAATGGGGCCTCCTCCTGTTCCTGTGAAAGTCTGGAGAAGGGGCTGAATGGCCTCCTCCTGTTCCTGTGTAACAGGCTGGAGAAGGGGCTGAATGGCCTCCTCCTGGTCCTGTGTAACCGTCTGGAGAAGGGGCTGAATGGCCTCCTCCTGTTCCTGCGTAACAGTCTGGAGAAGGGGCTGAATGGCCTCCTCCTGTTACTGTGTAACATCAGGAGAAGGAGCTGAATGGCCTCCTCCTGTTCCTGTGTAACAGACTGGAGAAGGGGCTGAATGGGGCCTCCTCCTGTTCCTGTGTAACCGGCTGGAGAAGTGGCTGAATGGCCACCTCCTGTTCCTGTGTAACAGGCTGGAGAAGGGGCTGAATCGGGCCTCCTCCTGTTCCTGTGTAACAGTCTGGAGAAGGGGCTGAATGGCCTCCTCCTGTTCCTGTGTAACAGGCTGGAGAAGGGGCTGAATAGTCTCCTCCTGTTCCTGTGTAACAGGCTGGAGAAGGGGCTGAATGGCCTGCTCCTGTTCCTGTGTAACAGTCTGGAGAAGGGGCTGAATGGCCTCCTCCTGTTCCTGTATAACAGGCTGGAGAAGGGGCTGAATGGGGCCTCCTCCTGTTACTCTGTAACATCAGGAGAAGGGGCTGAATGGCCTCCTCCTGTTCCTGTGTAACAGGCTGGAGAAGGGACTGAATGACCTCCTCCTGTTTCTGTGTAACAGGCTGGAGAAGGGACTGAATGGGGCCTCCTCCTGTTCCTGTGTAACAGACTGGAGAAGGGGCTGAATGGCCTCCTCCTGTTCCTGTGTAACAGGCTGGAGAAGGGGCTGAATGGGGCCGCCTCCTGTTCCTGTGTAACAGGCTGGAGAAGGGCCTGAATGGGGCCTCCTCCTGTTCCTGTGTAACAGGCTGGAGAAGGGACTGAAACCACTCCTCCTGTTCCTGTGTAACCGGCTGGAGAAGGGGCTGAATGGCCTCCTCCTGTTCCTGTGTAACAGGCTGGAGAAGGGGCTGAATGGGGCCTCCTCCTGTTCCTGTGAAAGTCTGGAGAAGGCGCTGAATGGCCTCCTCCTGTTCCTGTGTAACAGGCTGGAGAAGGGGCTGAATGGCCTCCTCCTGTTCCTGTGTAACAGTCTGGAGAAGGGGCTGAATGGCCTCCTCCTGTTCCTGTGTAACAATCTGGAGAAGGGGCTGAATGGCCTCCTCCTGTTCCTGTGTAACAGTCTGGAGAAGGCGCTGAATGGCCTCCTCCTGTTCCTGTGTAACAGGCTGGAGAAGGGGCTGAATGGCCTCCTCCTGTTCCTGTGTAACAGGCTGGAGAAGGGGCTGAATGGGGCCTCCTCCTGTTCCTGTGTAACAGGCTGGAAAATGGGCTTAATGGGGCCTCCTCCTGTTCCTGTGCAACTGGCTGGAGAAGGGGCTGAATCCCGTCCTCCTGCTCCTGTCAAACAGGATGGAGAAGGGGCTGAATGGCATCCTCCTGTTCCTGTGTAACAGGCTAGGGTAGGGGCTGAATGGGTCTTCCTCCTGTTCTCTGTGTAACAGGATGGAGAATAGGCTGAATGGGGCCTCCTCTTGTTCCTGTGTAACAGGTTGGAGAAGGGACTGAATCCCCTCCTCCTGTTCCTGTGTAACCGGCTGGAGAAGGGGCTGAATGGCCTCCTGCTGTTTCTGTGTAACAGCCTGGAGAAGGGGCTGAATGGCCTCCTCCTGTTCCTGTGTAACAGGCTGGAGAAGGGGCTGAATAGCCCCCTCCTGTTCCTGTGTAACAGTCTGGAGAAGAGGCTGAATGGCCCCCTCCTGTTCCTGTGTAACAGTCTGGAGAAGGGGCTGAATGGCCTCCTCCTGTTCCTGTGTAACAGGCTGGAGCAGGGGCTGATGGGGCCTCCTCCTGTTACTGTGTAACATCAGGAGAAGGGGCTGAATGGGGCCTCCTCCTGTTCCTGTGTAACAGGCTGGAAAATGGGCTTAATGGGGCCTCCTCCTGTTCCTGTGCAACTGGCTGGAGAAGGGGCTGAATCCCGTCCTCCTGCTCCTGTCAAACAGGATGGAGAAGGGGCTGAATGGCATCCTCCTGTTCCTGTGTAACAGGCTAGGGTAGGGGCTGAATGGGTCTTCCTCCTGTTCTCTGTGTAACAGGATGGAGAATGGGCTGAATGGGGCCTCCTCTTGTTCCTGTGTAACAGGTTGGAGAAGGGACTGAATCCCCTCCTCCTGTTCCTGTGTAACCGGCTGGAGAAGGGGCTGAATGGCCTCCTGCTGTTTCTGTGTAACAGCCTGGAGAAGGGGCTGAATGGCCTCCTCCTGTTCCTGTGTAACAGGCTGGAGAAGGGGCTGAATAGCCCCCTCCTGTTCCTGTGTAACAGTCTGGAGAAGAGGCTGAATGGCCCCCTCCTGTTCCTGTGTAACAGTCTGGAGAAGGGGCTGAATGGCCTCCTCCTGTTCCTGTGTAACAGGCTGGAGCAGGGGCTGATGGGGCCTCCTCCTGTTACTGTGTAACATCAGGAGAAGGGGCTGAATGGGGCCTCCTCCTGTTCCTGTGTAACAGGCTGGAGAAGGGGCTGAATGGGGCCTCCGCCTGTTCCTGTGTAACAGGCTGGAGAAGGGGCTGAATGACCTCCTCCTGTTCCTGTGTAACAGACTGGAGAAGGGGCTGAATGACCTCCTCCTGTTCCTGTGTAACAGACTGGAGAAGGGGCTGAATGGGGCCTCCTCCTGTTCCTGTGTAACAGTCTGGAGAAGGGGCTGAATGGCCTCCTCCTGTTCCTGTGTAACAGGGTGGAGAAGGGGCCTAATAGCCTCCTCCTGTTCCTGTGTAACAGGCTGGAGAAGGAATGAATCCCCTCCTCCTGTTCCTGTGTAACCGGTTGGAGAAGGGGCTGAATGGCCTCCTCCTGTTCCTGTGTAACAGACTGGAGAAGGGACTGAATGGGGCCTCCTCCTGTTCCTGTGTAACAGGCTGGAGAAGGAATGAATCCCCTCCTCCTGTTCCTGTGTAACCGGTTGGAGAAGGGGCTGAATGGCCTCCTCGTGTCCCTGTGTAACAGGCTGGAGAAGGGGCTGAATGGGGCCTCCTCCTGTTCCCTGTGTAACACGCTGGAGAAGGGGCTGAATGGGGCCTCCTCCTGTTCCTGTGTAACAGGCTGGAGAAGGAATGAATGCCCTCCTCCTGTTCCTGTGTAACCGGTTGGAGAAGGGGCTGAATGGCCTCCTCCTGTTCCTGTGTAACAGCCTGGAGAAGCGGCTGAATGGCGCCTCCTCCTGTTCCTGTGTAACAGGCTGGAGAAGGGGCTGAATGGGGCCTCCTCCTGTTCCTGTGTAACAGGCTGGAGAAGGGGCTGAATCCCCTCCTCCTGTTCCTGTGTAACCGGCTGGAGAAGGAGCTGAATGGCCTCCTCCTGTTCCTGTGTAACAGTCTGGAGAAGGGGCTGAATGGTCTCCTCCTGTTCCTGTGTATCAGGCTGGAGAAGGGGCTGAATGGGACTCCTCCTGTTCCTGTGTAACAGGCTGGCGAATGGGCTGAATGGGGCCTCCTCCTGTTCCTGTGTAACAGGCTGGAGAAGGGGCTGAATGGGGCCTCCTCCTGTTCCTGTGTAACAGGCTGGAGAAGGGACTGAATCCCCTCCTCCTGTTCCTGTGTAACCGGCTGGAGAAGGGGCTGAATGGCCTCCTCCTGTTCCTGTGTAGCAGCCTGGAGAAGGGGCTGAATGGGGCCTCCTCCTGTTCCTGTGTAACAGGCTGGGGAAGGGCTGAATGGGGCCTCCTCCTGTTCCTGTGTAACAGTCTGGAGAAGGGGCTGAATGGCCTCCTCCTCTTCCTGTGTAACAGTCTGCAGAAGGGGCTGAATGGCCTCCTCCTGTTACTGTGTAACAGGCTGGAGAAGGGGCTGAATGGGGCCTCCTCCTGTTACTGTGTAACATCAGGAGAAGGGGCTGAATGGCCTCCTCCTGTTCCTGTGTAACAGGCTGGAGAAGGGGCTGAATGGCCTCCTCCTGTTCCTGTGTAACAGGCTGAAGAAGGGGCTGAATGGTGCCTCCTCCTGTTCCTTTGTAACAGGCTAGAGAATGGGCTGAATGGGAACTGCTCCTGTTCCTGTGTAACAGACTGGAGAAGGGACTGAATGGGGCCTCCTCGTGTCCCTGTGTAACAGGCTGGAGAAGGGGCTGAATGGGGCCTCCTCCTGTTCCCTGTGTAACACGCTGGAGAAGGGGCTGAATGGGGCCTCCTCCTGTTCCCTGTGTAACACGCTGGAGAATGGGCTGAATGGGGCCTCCTCCTGTTCCTGTGTAACAGGATGGAGAAGGAATGAATCCCCTCCTCCTGTTCCTGTGTAACCGGTTGGAGAAGGGGCTGAATGGCCTCCTCCTGTTCCTGTGTAACAGACTGGAGGAGGGACTGAATGGGGCCTCCTCGTGTCCCTGTGAAACAGGCTGGAGAAGGGGCTGAATGGGGCCTCCTCCTGTTCCCTGTGTAACACGCTGGAGAAGGGGCTGAATGGGGCCTCCTCCTGTTCCTGTGTAACAGTCTGGAGAAGGGGCTGAATGGCCTCCTCCTGTTCCTGTGTAACAGGCTGGAGAAGGGGCTGAATAGTCTCCTCCTGTTCCTGTGTAACAGGCTGGAGAAGGGGCTGAATGGCCTGCTCCTGTTCCTGTGTAACAGTCTGGAGAAGGGGCTGAATGGCCTCCTCCTGTTCCTGTATAACAGGCTGGAGAAGGGGCTGAATGGGGCCTCCTCCTGTTACTTTGTAACATCAGGAGAAGGGGCTGAATGGCCTCCTCCTGTTCCTGTGTAACAGGCTGGAGAAGGGACTGAATGACCTCCTCCTGTTTCTGTGTAACAGGCTGGAGAAGGGACTGAATGGGGCCTCCTCCTGTTCCTGTGTAACAGACTGGAGAAGGGGCTGAATGGCCTCCTCCTGTTCCTGTGTAACAGGCTGGAGAAGGGGCTGAATGGGGCCGCCTCCTGTTCCTGTGTAACAGGCTGGAGAAGGGCCTGAATGGGGCCTCCTCCTGTTCCTGTGTAACAGGCTGGAGAAGGGACTGAAACCACTCCTCCTGTTCCTGTGTAACCGGCTGGAGAAGGGGCTGAATGGCCTCCTCCTGTTCCTGTGTAACAGGCTGGAGAAGGGGCTGAATGGGGCCTCCTCCTGTTCCTGTGAAAGTCTGGAGAAGGCGCTGAATGGCCTCCTCCTGTTCCTGTGTAACAGGCTGGAGAAGGGGCTGAATGGCCTCCTCCTGTTCCTGTGTAACAGTCTGGAGAAGGGGCTGAATGGCCTCCTCCTGTTCCTGTGTAACAATCTGGAGAAGGGGCTGAATGGCCTCCTCCTGTTCCTGTGTAACAGTCTGGAGAAGGCGCTGAATGGCCTCCTCCTGTTCCTGTGTAACAGGCTGGAGAAGGGGCTGAATGGCCTCCTCCTGTTCCTGTGTAACAGGCTGGAGAAGGGGCTGAATGGGGCCTCCTCCTGTTCCTGTGTAACAGGCTGGAAAATGGGCTTAATGGGGCCTCCTCCTGTTCCTGTGCAACTGGCTGGAGAAGGGGCTGAATCCCGTCCTCCTGCTCCTGTCAAACAGGATGGAGAAGGGGCTGAATGGCATCCTCCTGTTCCTGTGTAACAGGCTAGGGTAGGGGCTGAATGGGTCTTCCTCCTGTTCTCTGTGTAACAGGATGGAGAATGGGCTGAATGGGGCCTCCTCTTGTTCCTGTGTAACAGGTTGGAGAAGGGACTAAATCCCCTCCTCCTGTTCCTGTGTAACCGGCTGGAGAAGGGGCTGAATGGCCTCCTGCTGTTTCTGTGTAACAGCCTGGAGAAGGGGCTGAATGGCCTCCTCCTGTTCCTGTGTAACAGGCTGGAGAAGGGGCTGAATAGCCCCCTCCTGTTCCTGTGTAACAGTCTGGAGAAGAGGCTGAATGGCCCCCTCCTGTTCCTGTGTAACAGTCTGGAGAAGGGGCTGAATGGCCTCCTCCTGTTCCTGTGTAACAGGCTGGAGCAGGGGCTGATGGGGCCCCCTCCTGTTCCTGTGTAACAGTCTGGAGAAGGGGCTGAATGGGGCCTCCTCCTGTTCCTGTGTAACAGGCTGGAGAAGGGGCTGAATGGGGCCTCCTCCTGTTCCTGTGTAACAGGCTGGAGAAGGGGCTGAATGACCTCCTCCTGTTCCTGTGTAACAGACTGGAGAAGGGGCTGAATGGGGCCTCCTCCTGTTCCTGTGTAACAGTCTGGAGAAGGGGCTGAATGGCCTCCTCCTGTTCCTGTGTAACAGGCTGGAGAAGGGGCTGAATGGGGCCTCCTCCTGTTCCTGTGTAACAGGCTGGAGAAGGGGCTGAATGACCTCCTCCTGTTCCTGTGTAACAGACTGGAGAAGGGGCTGAATGGGGCCTCCTCCTGTTCCTGTGTAACAGTCTGGAGAAGGGGCTGAATGGCCTCCTCCTGTTCCTGTGTAACAGGCTGGAGAAGGGGCTGAATGGGGCCGCCTCCTGTTCCTGTGTAACAGGCTGGAGAAGGGCCTGAATGGGGCCTCCTCCTGTTCCTGTGTAACAGGCTGGAGAAGGGACTGAAACCACTCCTCCTGTTCCTGTGTAACCGGCTGGAGAAGGGGCTGAATGGCCTCCTCCTGTTCCTGTGTAACAGGCTGGAGAAGGGGCTGAATGGGGCCTCCTCCTGTTCCTGTGAAAGTCTGGAGAAGGCGCTGAATGGCCTCCTCCTGTTCCTGTGTAACAGGCTGGAGAAGGGGCTGAATGGCCTCCTCCTGTTCCTGTGTAACAGTCTGGAGAAGGGGCTGAATGGCCTCCTCCTGTTCCTGTGTAACAATCTGGAGAAGGGGCTGAATGGCCTCCTCCTGTTCCTGTGTAACAGTCTGGAGAAGGCGCTGAATGGCCTCCTCCTGTTCCTGTGTAACAGGCTGGAGAAGGGGCTGAATGGCCTCCTCCTGTTCCTGTGTAACAGGCTGGAGAAGGGGCTGAATGGGGCCTCCTCCTGTTCCTGTGTAACAGGCTGGAAAATGGGCTTAATGGGGCCTCCTCCTGTTCCTGTGCAACTGGCTGGAGAAGGGGCTGAATCCCGTCCTCCTGCTCCTGTCAAACAGGATGGAGAAGGGGCTGAATGGCATCCTCCTGTTCCTGTGTAACAGGCTAGGGTAGGGGCTGAATGGGTCTTCCTCCTGTTCTCTGTGTAACAGGATGGAGAATAGGCTGAATGGGGCCTCCTCTTGTTCCTGTGTAACAGGTTGGAGAAGGGACTGAATCCCCTCCTCCTGTTCCTGTGTAACCGGCTGGAGAAGGGGCTGAATGGCCTCCTGCTGTTTCTGTGTAACAGCCTGGAGAAGGGGCTGAATGGCCTCCTCCTGTTCCTGTGTAACAGGCTGGAGAAGGGGCTGAATAGCCCCCTCCTGTTCCTGTGTAACAGTCTGGAGAAGAGGCTGAATGGCCCCCTCCTGTTCCTGTGTAACAGTCTGGAGAAGGGGCTGAATGGCCTCCTCCTGTTCCTGTGTAACAGGCTGGAGCAGGGGCTGATGGGGCCTCCTCCTGTTACTGTGTAACATCAGGAGAAGGGGCTGAATGGGGCCTCCTCCTGTTCCTGTGTAACAGGCTGGAAAATGGGCTTAATGGGGCCTCCTCCTGTTCCTGTGCAACTGGCTGGAGAAGGGGCTGAATCCCGTCCTCCTGCTCCTGTCAAACAGGATGGAGAAGGGGCTGAATGGCATCCTCCTGTTCCTGTGTAACAGGCTAGGGTAGGGGCTGAATGGGTCTTCCTCCTGTTCTCTGTGTAACAGGATGGAGAATGGGCTGAATGGGGCCTCCTCTTGTTCCTGTGTAACAGGTTGGAGAAGGGACTGAATCCCCTCCTCCTGTTCCTGTGTAACCGGCTGGAGAAGGGGCTGAATGGCCTCCTGCTGTTTCTGTGTAACAGCCTGGAGAAGGGGCTGAATGGCCTCCTCCTGTTCCTGTGTAACAGGCTGGAGAAGGGGCTGAATAGCCCCCTCCTGTTCCTGTGTAACAGTCTGGAGAAGAGGCTGAATGGCCCCCTCCTGTTCCTGTGTAACAGTCTGGAGAAGGGGCTGAATGGCCTCCTCCTGTTCCTGTGTAACAGGCTGGAGCAGGGGCTGATGGGGCCTCCTCCTGTTACTGTGTAACATCAGGAGAAGGGGCTGAATGGGGCCTCCTCCTGTTCCTGTGTAACAGGCTGGAGAAGGGGCTGAATGACCTCCTCCTGTTCCTGTGTAACAGACTGGAGAAGGGGCTGAATGACCTCCTCCTGTTCCTGTGTAACAGACTGGAGAAGGGGCTGAATGGGGCCTCCTCCTGTTCCTGTGTAACAGTCTGGAGAAGGGGCTGAATGGCCTCCTCCTGTTCCTGTGTAACAGGGTGGAGAAGGGGCCTAATAGCCTCCTCCTGTTCCTGTGTAACAGGCTGGAGAAGGAATGAATCCCCTCCTCCTGTTCCTGTGTAACCGGTTGGAGAAGGGGCTGAATGGCCTCCTCCTGTTCCTGTGTAACAGACTGGAGAAGGGACTGAATGGGGCCTCCTCCTGTTCCTGTGTAACAGGCTGGAGAAGGAATGAATCCCCTCCTCCTGTTCCTGTGTAACCGGTTGGAGAAGGGGCTGAATGGCCTCCTCGTGTCCCTGTGTAACAGGCTGGAGAAGGGGCTGAATGGGGCCTCCTCCTGTTCCCTGTGTAACACGCTGGAGAAGGGGCTGAATGGGGCCTCCTCCTGTTCCTGTGTAACAGGCTGGAGAAGGAATGAATGCCCTCCTCCTGTTCCTGTGTAACCGGTTGGAGAAGGGGCTGAATGGCCTCCTCCTGTTCCTGTGTAACAGCCTGGAGAAGCGGCTGAATGGCGCCTCCTCCTGTTCCTGTGTAACAGGCTGGAGAAGGGGCTGAATGGGGCCTCCTCCTGTTCCTGTGTAACAGGCTGGAGAAGGGGCTGAATCCCCTCCTCCTGTTCCTGTGTAACCGGCTGGAGAAGGAGCTGAATGGCCTCCTCCTGTTCCTGTGTAACAGTCTGGAGAAGGGGCTGAATGGTCTCCTCCTGTTCCTGTGTATCAGGCTGGAGAAGGGGCTGAATGGGACTCCTCCTGTTCCTGTGTAACAGGCTGGCGAATGGGCTGAATGGGGCCTCCTCCTGTTCCTGTGTAACAGGCTGGAGAAGGGGCTGAATGGGGCCTCCTCCTGTTCCTGTGTAACAGGCTGGAGAAGGGACTGAATCCCCTCCTCCTGTTCCTGTGTAACCGGCTGGAGAAGGGGCTGAATGGCCTCCTCCTGTTCCTGTGTAGCAGCCTGGAGAAGGGGCTGAATGGGGCCTCCTCCTGTTCCTGTGTAACAGGCTGGGGAAGGGCTGAATGGGGCCTCCTCCTGTTCCTGTGTAACAGTCTGGAGAAGGGGCTGAATGGCCTCCTCCTCTTCCTGTGTAACAGTCTGCAGAAGGGGCTGAATGGCCTCCTCCTGTTACTGTGTAACAGGCTGGAGAAGGGGCTGAATGGGGCCTCCTCCTGTTACTGTGTAACATCAGGAGAAGGGGCTGAATGGCCTCCTCCTGTTCCTGTGTAACAGGCTGGAGAAGGGGCTGAATGGCCTCCTCCTGTTCCTGTGTAACAGGCTGAAGAAGGGGCTGAATGGTGCCTCCTCCTGTTCCTTTGTAACAGGCTAGAGAATGGGCTGAATGGGAACTGCTCCTGTTCCTGTGTAACAGACTGGAGAAGGGACTGAATGGGGCCTCCTCGTGTCCCTGTGTAACAGGCTGGAGAAGGGGCTGAATGGGGCCTCCTCCTGTTCCCTGTGTAACACGCTGGAGAAGGGGCTGAATGGGGCCTCCTCCTGTTCCCTGTGTAACACGCTGGAGAATGGGCTGAATGGGGCCTCCTCCTGTTCCTGTGTAACAGGATGGAGAAGGAATGAATCCCCTCCTCCTGTTCCTGTGTAACCGGTTGGAGAAGGGGCTGAATGGCCTCCTCCTGTTCCTGTGTAACAGACTGGAGGAGGGACTGAATGGGGCCTCCTCGTGTCCCTGTGAAACAGGCTGGAGAAGGGGCTGAATGGGGCCTCCTCCTGTTCCCTGTGTAACACGCTGGAGAAGGGGCTGAATGGGGCCTCCTCCTGTTCCTGTGTAACAGTCTGGAGAAGGGGCTGAATGGCCTCCTCCTGTTCCTGTGTAACAGGCTGGAGAAGGGGCTGAATAGTCTCCTCCTGTTCCTGTGTAACAGGCTGGAGAAGGGGCTGAATGGCCTGCTCCTGTTCCTGTGTAACAGTCTGGAGAAGGGGCTGAATGGCCTCCTCCTGTTCCTGTATAACAGGCTGGAGAAGGGGCTGAATGGGGCCTCCTCCTGTTACTTTGTAACATCAGGAGAAGGGGCTGAATGGCCTCCTCCTGTTCCTGTGTAACAGGCTGGAGAAGGGACTGAATGACCTCCTCCTGTTTCTGTGTAACAGGCTGGAGAAGGGACTGAATGGGGCCTCCTCCTGTTCCTGTGTAACAGACTGGAGAAGGGGCTGAATGGCCTCCTCCTGTTCCTGTGTAACAGGCTGGAGAAGGGGCTGAATGGGGCCGCCTCCTGTTCCTGTGTAACAGGCTGGAGAAGGGCCTGAATGGGGCCTCCTCCTGTTCCTGTGTAACAGGCTGGAGAAGGGACTGAAACCACTCCTCCTGTTCCTGTGTAACCGGCTGGAGAAGGGGCTGAATGGCCTCCTCCTGTTCCTGTGTAACAGGCTGGAGAAGGGGCTGAATGGGGCCTCCTCCTGTTCCTGTGAAAGTCTGGAGAAGGCGCTGAATGGCCTCCTCCTGTTCCTGTGTAACAGGCTGGAGAAGGGGCTGAATGGCCTCCTCCTGTTCCTGTGTAACAGTCTGGAGAAGGGGCTGAATGGCCTCCTCCTGTTCCTGTGTAACAATCTGGAGAAGGGGCTGAATGGCCTCCTCCTGTTCCTGTGTAACAGTCTGGAGAAGGCGCTGAATGGCCTCCTCCTGTTCCTGTGTAACAGGCTGGAGAAGGGGCTGAATGGCCTCCTCCTGTTCCTGTGTAACAGGCTGGAGAAGGGGCTGAATGGGGCCTCCTCCTGTTCCTGTGTAACAGGCTGGAAAATGGGCTTAATGGGGCCTCCTCCTGTTCCTGTGCAACTGGCTGGAGAAGGGGCTGAATCCCGTCCTCCTGCTCCTGTCAAACAGGATGGAGAAGGGGCTGAATGGCATCCTCCTGTTCCTGTGTAACAGGCTAGGGTAGGGGCTGAATGGGTCTTCCTCCTGTTCTCTGTGTAACAGGATGGAGAATGGGCTGAATGGGGCCTCCTCTTGTTCCTGTGTAACAGGTTGGAGAAGGGACTAAATCCCCTCCTCCTGTTCCTGTGTAACCGGCTGGAGAAGGGGCTGAATGGCCTCCTGCTGTTTCTGTGTAACAGCCTGGAGAAGGGGCTGAATGGCCTCCTCCTGTTCCTGTGTAACAGGCTGGAGAAGGGGCTGAATAGCCCCCTCCTGTTCCTGTGTAACAGTCTGGAGAAGAGGCTGAATGGCCCCCTCCTGTTCCTGTGTAACAGTCTGGAGAAGGGGCTGAATGGCCTCCTCCTGTTCCTGTGTAACAGGCTGGAGCAGGGGCTGATGGGGCCCCCTCCTGTTCCTGTGTAACAGTCTGGAGAAGGGGCTGAATGGGGCCTCCTCCTGTTCCTGTGTAACAGGCTGGAGAAGGGGCTGAATGGGGCCTCCTCCTGTTCCTGTGTAACAGGCTGGAGAAGGGGCTGAATGACCTCCTCCTGTTCCTGTGTAACAGACTGGAGAAGGGGCTGAATGGGGCCTCCTCCTGTTCCTGTGTAACAGTCTGGAGAAGGGGCTGAATGGCCTCCTCCTGTTCCTGTGTAACAGGGTGGAGAAGGGGCCTAATAGCCTCCTCCTGTTCCTGTGTAACAGGCTGGAGAAGGAATGAATCCCCTCCTCCTGTTCCTGTGTAACCGGTTGGAGAAGGGGCTGAATGGCCTCCTCGTGTCCCTGTGTAACAGGCTGGAGAAGGGGCTGAATGGGGCCTCCTCCTGTTCCCTGTGTAACACGCTGGAGAAGGGGCTGAATGGGGCCTCCTCCTGTTCCTGTGTAACAGGCTGGAGAAGGAATGAATGCCCTCCTCCTGTTCCTGTGTAACCGGTTGGAGAAGGGGCTGAATGGCCTCCTCCTGTTCCTGTGTAACAGCCTGGAGAAGCGGCTGAATGGCGCCTCCTCCTGTTCCTGTGTAACAGGCTGGAGAAGGGGCTGAATGGGGCCTCCTCCTGTTCCTGTGTAACAGGCTGGAGAAGGGGCTGAATCCCCTCCTCCTGTTCCTGTGTAACCGGCTGGAGAAGGAGCTGAATGGCCTCCTCCTGTTCCTGTGTAACAGTCTGGAGAAGGGGCTGAATGGTCTCCTCCTGTTCCTGTGTATCAGGCTGGAGAAGGGGCTGAATGGGACTCCTCCTGTTCCTGTGTAACAGGCTGGAGAAGGGGCTGAATGGGACTCCTCCTGTTCCTGTGTAACAGGCTGGCGAATGGGCTGAATGGGGCCTCCTCCTGTTCCTGTGTAACAGGCTGGAGAAGGGGCTGAATGGGGCCTCCTCCTGTTCCTGTGTAACAGGCTGGAGAAGGGACTGAATCCCCTCCTCCTGTTCCTGTGTAACCGGCTGGACAAGGGGCTGAATGGCCTCCTCCTGTTCCTGTGTAGCAGCCTGGAGAAGGGGCTGAATGGGGCCTCCTCCTGTTCCTGTGTAACAGGCTGGGGAAGGGCTGAATGGGGCCTCCTCCTGTTCCTGTGTAACAGTCTGGAGAAGGGGCTGAATGGCCTCCTCCTCTTCCTGTGTAACAGTCTGCAGAAGGGGCTGAATGGCCTCCTCCTGTTACTGTGTAACAGGCTGGAGAAGGGGCTGAATGGGGCCTCCTCCTGTTACTGTGTAACATCAGGAGAAGGGGCTGAATGGCCTCCTCCTGTTCCTGTGTAACAGGCTGGAGAAGGGGCTGAATGGCCTCCTCCTGTTCCTGTGTAACAGGCTGAAGAAGGGGCTGAATGGTGCCTCCTCCTGTTCCTTTGTAACAGGCTAGAGAATGGGCTGAATGGGAACTGCTCCTGTTCCTGTGTAACAGACTGGAGAAGGGACTGAATGGGGCCTCCTCGTGTCCCTGTGTAACAGGCTGGAGAAGGGGCTGAATGGGGCCTCCTCCTGTTCCCTGTGTAACACGCTGGAGAATGGGCTGAATGGGGCCTCCTCCTGTTCCTGTGTAACAGGCTGGAGAAGGAATGAATCCCCTCCTCCTGTTCCTGTGTAACCGGTTGGAGAAGGGGCTGAATGGCCTCCTCCTGTTCCTGTGTAACAGACTGGAGGAGGGACTGAATGGGGCCTCCTCGTGTCCCTGTGAAACAGGCTGGAGAAGGGGCTGAATGGGGCCTCCTCCTGTTCCCTGTGTAACACGCTGGAGAAGGGGCTGAATGGCCTCCTCCTGTTCCTGTGTAACAGCCTGGAGAAGCGGCTGAATGGGGCCTCCTCCTGTTCCTGTGTAACAGGCTGGAGAAGGGGCTGAATGGGGCCTCCTCCTGTTCCTGTGTAACAGGCTGGAGAAGGGGCTGAATCCCCTCCTCCTGTTCCTGTGTAACCGGCTGGAGAAGGGGCTGAATGGGGCCTCCTCCTGTTCCTGTGTAACAGGCTGGAGAAGGGGCAGAATGGGGCCACCTCCTTTTGCTGTGTAACAGGCTGGAGAAGGGGCTGAATGGCCTCCTCCTTTTCCCTGTATAACAGGCTGGAAAAGGGGCTGAATGGGTCCTCCTCCTGTTCTTGTGTAAAAGGCTGGAGAAGGGGCTGAATGGGGCCACCTCCTGTTCCTGTGTAACAGGCTGGAGAAGGGGCTGAATGGCCTCCTCCTGTTCCTGTGTAACAGGCTGGAGAAGGGGCTGAATGGCCTCCTCACGTTCCTGTGTAACAGACTGGAGAAGGGGCTGAATGGCCTCCTCCTGTTCCCTGTATAATAGGCTGGAGAAGGGGCTGAATGGGACCTCCTCCTGTTCCTGTGTAACAGACTGGAGAAGGGGCTGAATGGCCTCCTCCTGTTCCTGTGTAACAGGCTGGAGAAGGGGCTGAATGGGGCATCCTCCTGTTCCTGTGTAACAGGCTGGAGAAGGGGCTGAATGGCCTCCTCCTGCTCCTGTGTAACAGGCTGGAGAAGGGACTGAATGGGGCCTCCTCCTGATCCAGTGTAACAGGCTGGAGAAGGGGCAGAGTGGGGCCTCCTCCTGTTCCCTGTGTAACAGGCTGGAGAAGGGGCTGAATGGGGCCTCCTCCTGTTCCCTGTGTAACAGGCTGGAGGAGGGGCTGAATGGCCTCCTGCTGTTCCTGTGTAACTTGCTGGAGAAGGGGCTGAATGGGGCCTCCTCCTGTTCCTGTGTAACAGGCAGGATAAGGGGCTGAATGGCCTCCTCCTGTTCCTGTGTAACAGACTGGAGAAAGGGCTGAATGGGGCCTCCTCCTGTTCCTGTGTAACCGGCTGGAAAAGGGCTGAATGGGGCCTCCTCCTGTTCCTGTGTAACAGGCTGGAGAACGGACTCAATCCCCTCCTCCGGTTCCTGTGTAACCGGCTGGAGAAGTGGCTGAATGGCCACCTCCTGTTCCTGTGTAACAGGCTGGAGAAGGGCTGAATGGGGCCTTCTCTTGTTCCTGCGTAACAGGCTGGAGAAGGGGCTGAATGGGGCCTCCTCCTGTTCCTGTGTAACAGTCTGGAGAAGGGGCTGAATGGCCTCCTCCTGTTCCTGTGTAACAGGCTGGAGAAGGGGCTGAATGGTCTCCTCCTGTTCCTGTGTAACAGGCTGGAGAAGGGGCTCAATGGCCTGCTCCTGTTCCTGTGTAACCGGCTGGAGAAGGGGCTGAATGGGGCCCCCTCCTGTTCCTGTGTAACAGGCTGGAGAAGGGGCAGAATGGGGCCACCTCCTGTTGCTGTGTAACAGGCTGGAGAAGGGGCTGAATGGGACCTCCTCCTGTTCCTGTGTAACAGTCTGGAGAAGGGGCTGAATGGCCTCCTCCTGTTCCCTGTATAACAGGCTGGAAAAGGGGCTGAATGGGTCCTCCTCCTGTTCTCGTGTAAAAGGCTGGAGAAGGGGCTGAATGGGGCCTCCTCCTGTTCCTGTGTAACAGGCTGGAGAAGGGGCTGAATGGCCTCCTCCTGTTCCTGTGTAACAGGCTGGAGAAGGGGCTGAATGGCCTCCTCACGTTCCTGTGTAACAGACTGGAGAAGGGGCTGAATGGCCTCCTCCTGTTCCTGTGTAACCGGCTGGACAAGGGGCTGAATGGCCTCCTCCTGTTCCTGTGTAACAGCCTGGAGAAGTGTGTGAATGGGGCCTCCTCCTGTTCCTGTGTAACAGGCTGGAGAAGGGGCTGAATGGCCTCCTCCTGTTCCTGTATAACAGGCTGGAGAAGGGGCTGAATGGGGCCTCCTCCTGTTACTCTGTAACATCAGGAGAAGGGGCTGAATGGCCTCCTCCTGTTCCTGTGTAACAGGCTGGAGAAGGGGCTGAATGACCTCCTCCTGTTTCTGTGTAACAGGCTGGAGAAGGGGCTGAATGGCCTCCTCCTGTTCCCTGTATAATAGGCTGGAAAAGGGTCTGAATGGGGCCTCACCCTGTTCTTGTGTAACAGGCTGGAGAAGGGGCTGAATGGGGCATCCTCCTGTTCCTGTGTAACAGGCTGGAGAAGGTGCTGAATGGCCTCCTCCTGCTCCTGTGTAACAGGCTGGAGAAGGGACTGAATGGGGCCTCCTCCTGATCCCGTGTAACAGGCTGGAGAAGGGGCAGAGTGGGGCCTCCTCCTGTTCCCTGTGTAACAGGCTGGAGAAGGGGCTGAATGGGGCCTCCTCCTGTTCCCTGTGTAACAGGCTGGAGGAGGGGCTGAATGGCCTCCTCCTGTTCCTGTGTAACTTGCTGGAGAAGGGGCTGAATGGGGCCTCCTCCTGTTCCTGTGTAACAGGCAGGATAAGGGGCTGAATGGCCTCCTCCTGTTCCTGTGTAACAGACTGGAGAAAGGGCTGAATGGGGCCTCCTCCTGTTCCTGTGTAACAGGCTGGAAAAGGGACTCAATCCCCTCCTCCGGTTCCTGTGTAACCGGCTGGAGAAGTGGCTGAATGGCCACCTCCTGTTCCTGTGTAACAGGCTGGAGAAGGGCTGAATGGGGCCTTCTCTTGTTCCTGCGTAACAGGCTGGAGAAGGGGCTGAATGGGGCCTCCTCCTGTTCCTGTGTAACAGTCTGGAGAAGGGGCTGAATGGCCTCCTCCTGTTCCTGTGTAACAGGCTGGAGAAGGGGCTGAATGGTCTCCTCCTGTTCCTGTGTAACAGGCTGGAGAAGGGGCTCAATGGCCTGCTCCTGTTCCTGTTTAACCGGCTGGAGAAGGGGCTGAATGGCCTCCTCCTGTGTAACAGCCTGGAGAAGGGGCTGAATGTGGCCTCCTCCTGTTCCTGTGTAACCGGCTGGAGAAGGGGCTGAATGGGGCCCCCTCCTGTTCCTGTGTAACAGGCTGGAGAAGGGGCAGAATGGGGCCACCTCCTGTTGCTGTGTAACAGGCTGGAGAAGGGGCTGAATGGGACCTCCACCTGTTCCTGTGTAACATGCTGCAGAAGGGGCTGAATGGGGCCACCTCCTGTTGCTGTGTAACAGGCTGGAGAAGGGGCTGAATGGGACCTCCTCCTGTTCCTGTGTAACAGTCTGGAGAAGGGGCTGAATGGCCTCCTCCTGTTCCCTGTATAAGAGGCTGGAAAAGGGGCTGAATGGGTCCTCCTCCTGTTCTTGTGTAAAAGGCTGGAGAAGGGGCTGAATGGGGCCTCCTCCTGTTCCTGTGTAACAGGCTGGAGAAGGGGCTGAATGGCCTCCTCCTGTTCCTGTGTAACAGGCTGGAGAAGGGGCTGAATGGCCTCCTCACGTTCCTGTGTAACAGACTGGAGAAGGGGCTGAATGGCCTCCTCCTGTTCCTGTGTAACCGGCTGGACAAGGGGCTGAATGGCCACCTCCTGTTCCTGTGTAACAGCCTGGAGAAGGGTCTGAATGGGGCCTCCTCCTGTTCCTGTGTAACAGGCTGGGGAAGGGGCTGAATGGGGCCTCCTCCTGTTCCTGTGTAACAGTCTGGAGAAGGGGCTGAATGGCCTCCTCCTGTTCCTGTATAACAGGCTGGAGAAGGGGCTGAATGGGGCCTCCTCCTGTTACTCTGTAACATCAGGAGAAGGGGCTGAATGGCCTCCTCCTGTTCCTGTGTAACAGGCTGGAGAAGGGGCTGAATGACCTCCTCCTGTTTCTGTGTAACAGGCTGGAGAAGGGACTGAACGGGGCCTCCTCCTGTTCCCGTGTAACAGACTGGAGAAGGGGCTGAATGGCCTCCTCCTGTTCCTGTGTAACAGGCTGGAGAAGGGGCTGAATGGGGCCGCCTCCTGTTCCTGTGTAACAGGCTGGAGAAGGGCCTGAATGGGGCCTCCTCCTGTTCCTGTGTAACAGGCTCGAGAAGGACTGAAACCACTCCTCCTGTTCCTGTGTAATCGGCTGGAGAAGGGGCTGAATGGCCTCCTCCTGTTCCTGTGTAACAGCCTGGAGAAGGGGCTGAATGTGGCCTCCTCCTGTTCCTGTGTAACAGGCTGGAGAAGGGGCTGAATGGGGCCTCCTCCTGTTCCTGTGAAAGTCAGGAGAAGGGGCTGAATGGCCTCCTCCTGTTCCTGTGTAACAGTCTGGAGAAGGGGCTGAATGGCCTCCTCCTGTTCCTGTGTAACAGTCTGGAGAAGGGGCTGAATGGCCTCCTCCTGTTACTGTGTAACATCAGGAGAAGGAGCTGAATGGCCACCTCCTGTTCCTGTGTAACAGGCTGGAGAAGGGCTGAATGGGGCCTTCTCTTGTTCCTGCGTAACAGGCTGGAGAAGGGGCTGAATGGGGCCTCCTCCTGTTCCTGTGTAACGGTCTTGAGAAGGGGCTGAATGGCCTCCTCCTGTTCCTGTGTAACAGGCTGGAGAAGGGGCTGAATAGTCTCCTCCTGTTCCTGTGTAACAGGCTGGGGAAGGGGCTGAATGGCCTGCTCCTGTTCCTGTGCAACAGTCTGGAGAAGGGGCTGAATGGCCTCCTCCTGTTCCTGTGTAACAGGCTAGGGTAGGGGCTGAATGGGGCTTCCTCCTGTTCCTGTGTAACAGGATGGAGAATGGGCTGAATGGGGCCTCCTCTCGTTCCTGTGTAACAGGTTGGAGAAGGGACTGAATGGGGCCTCCTTCTGTTCCAGTGCAACAGGCTGGAGAAGGGGCAGAATGGGGCCTCCTCCTGTTCCTGTGTAACAGGCTGGAGAAGGGACTGAATCCCCTCCTCCTGTTCCTGTGTTACCGGCTGGAGAAGGGGCTGAATGGCCTCCTGCTGTTTCTGTGTAACAGCCTGGAGAAGGGGCTGAATGGCCTCCTCCTGTTCCTGTGTAACAGGCTGGAGAAGGGGCTGAATAGCCCCCTCCTGTTCCTGTGTAACAGTCTGGAGAAGGGGCTGTATAGCCCCCTCCTGTTCCTGTGTAACAGTCTGGAGAAGGGGCTGAATGGCCTCCTCCTGTTCCTGTGTAACAGGCTGGAGAAGGGGCTGAATAGCCCCCTCCTGTTCCTGTGTAACAGTCTGGAGAAGGGGCTGAATGGCCTCCTCCTGTTCCTGTGTAACAGGCTGGAGAAGGGGCTGATGGGGCCTCCTCCTGTTACTGTGTAACATCAGGAGAAGGGGCTGAATGGGGCCTCCTCCTGTTCCTGTGTAACAGGCTGGAGAAGGGGCTGAATGAACTCCTCCTGTTCCTGTGTAACAGACTGGAGAACGGGCTGAATGGGGCCTCCTCCTGTTCCTGTGTAACAGTCTGGAGAAGGGGCTGAATGGCCTCCTCCTGTTCCTGTGTAACAGGCTGGAGAAGGGGCTGAATAGCCTCCTCCTGTTCCTGTGTAACAGTCTGGAGAAAGAGCTGAATGGCCTCCTCCTGTTCCTGTGTAACAGGCTGGAGAAGGGGCTGAATGGCTTCCTCCTGTTCCTGTGTATCAGGATGGAGAAAGGGCTGAATGGGCCTCCTCCTGTTCCTGTGTAACAGGCAGGAGAATGGGCTGAATGGGGCCTCCTCCTGTTCCTGTGTAACAGGCTGGAGAAGGGGCTGAATGGGGCCTCCTCCTGTTCCTGTGTAACAGGCTGGAGAAGGGGCTGAATGGGGCCTCCTCCTGTTCCTGTGTAACAGGCTGGAGAAGGGACTGAATCCCCTCCTCCTGTTCCTGTGTAACCGGCTGGACAAGGGGCTGAATGGCCTCCTCCTGTTCCTGTGTAGCAGCCTGGAGAAGGGGCTGAATGGGGCCTCCTCCTGTTCCTGTGTAACAGGCTGGGGAAGGGGCTGAATGGGGCCTCCTCCTGTTCCTGTGTAACAGTCTGGAGAAGGGGCTGAATGGCCTCCTCCTGTTCCTGTGTAACAGTCTGCAGAAGGGGCTGAATGGCCTCCTCCTGTTACTGTGTAACAGGCTGGAGAAGGGGCTGAATGGGGCCTCCTCCTGTTACTGTGAAACAGGCTGGAGAAGGGGCTGAATGGCCTCCTCCTGTTCCTGTGTAACAGTCTGCAGAAGGGGCTGAATGGCCTCCTCCTGTTACTGTGTAACAGGCTGGAGAAGGGGCTGAATGGGGCCTCCTCCTGTTACTGTGTAACATCTGGAGAAGGGGCTGAATGGCCTCCTCCTGTTCCTGTGTAACAGGCTGGAGAAGGGGCTGAATGACCTCCTCCTGTTCCTGTGTAACAGACTGGAGAAGGGGCTGAATGGCCTCCTCCTGTTCCTGTGTAACAGGCTGAAGAAGGGGCTGAATGGTGCCTCCTCCTGTTCCTTTGTAACAGGCTAGAGAATGGGCTGAATGGGAACTGCTCCTGTTCCTGTGTAACAGACTGGAGAAGGGACTGAATGGGGCCTCCTCGTGTCCCTGTGTAACAGGCTGGAGAAGGGGCTGAATGGGGCCTCCTCCTGATTCAGATGGAAGAGGAGAAAGTTTGGTCCCAAACCAGTGTCCTCTGTTTGAACAGAGGGAAATATGATAGGATGAGGGATGAATTGGCTAAGGTAGACTGGGAGAGCAGGCTGGCAGGTAGGATAGCTGAGGAACAGTGGAGGATTTTTAAGGAGATCCTTTTCAGTTCTCAGCAAAAATATATTCCAGCAAAAAACAAGGATTGTAAGAAAAGGGAGAACCAGCCGTGGATAACGAAGGAAATAAAGGAGAGTATTAAAATAAAAACAGCTGCGTACAGAGTGGCCAAAAATAGTGGAGAAACAAGTGATTGGGAAAAATTTAAGAAACAACAAGGAGAGACTAAGAAAGCGATAAAGAAAGGAAGGATAGACTATGAAGCTAGGCTAGCAATTAATATAAAAAATGATAGTAAAAGTTTTTATAAATATATAAAAAGGAATAGAGTGGCTAGAGTGAATGTTGGACCCTTGGAGGACGAGAGGGGGGAGTTAATAGTGGGAAATGAGGATATGGCTGAGTCTTTAAATAAGTTTTTTGTGTCGGTCTTCACGGTGGAGGACACAAATAGTTTGCCAAATATTAACGATAGAGGGTTGGCAGCAGGAGAAATACTTAATACAATTAATGTAACCAGAGAGGCAGTGCTGGGTAGACTAATGGGACTGAAGGTGGACAAGTCCCCGGGTCCGGATGGAATGCATCCCAGGGTATTGAAAGAAATGTCAGAGGTAATAGTGGATGCGTTAGTGATTATTTATCAAAACTCGTTGCATTCTGGGGTAGTGCCGGTTGATTGGAAAACGGCTAATGTTACGCCGCTGTTTAAAAAAGGAAGGAGACAAAAGGCGGGTAACTATAGGCCGGTCAGCTTAACGTCTGTAGTAGGGAAAATGCTGGAATCCATTATTAAAGAGGAGATAGCAGGGCATCTGGATAGAAATGGTTCGATCAATCAGACGCAGCATGGATTCATGAGGGGAAAGTCGTGCTTGACGAACATGTTGGATTTTTATGAAGATGTGACGAGGGCGGTTGATGGAGGAGAACCGGTGGATGCGGTGTTTTTGGATTTCCAAAAGGCGTTTGATAAGGTGCCCCATAAAAGGCTACTGAAGAAGATTAGGGCACACGGAGTTGGGGGTAGTGTGTTAAAGTGGATTGGGGACTGGCTATCCGACAGGAAGCAAAGAGTCGGAATAAATGGGTGTTTTTCCGGTTGGAGGAAGGTAACTAGTGGCGTGCCGCAGGGATCGGTACTCGGGCCGCAACTATTTACCATTTATATAGATGATCTGGAGGAGGGGACGGAGTGTAGGGTAACGAAGTTTGCAGACGACACAAAGATAAGTGGAAAAGTGAATCGTGTGGAGGATGGAGAAGATCTGCAGAGAGATTTGGACAGGCTGAGTGAGTGGGCGAGGATATGGCAAATGGAGTATAACGTTGATAAATGCGAGGTTATACACTTTGGAGGAAATAATAACAAATGGGATTACTATCTCAATGGAAACAAATTAAAACATGCTACCGTGCAAAGGGACCTGGGGGTCCTTGTGCATGAGACGCAAAAGCCCAGTCTGCAGGTACAACAGGTGATCAAGAAGGCAAATGGAATGTTGGCCTATATTGCGAAGGGGATAGAATATAAAAGCAGGGATGTCTTGATGCACCTGTACAGGGCATTGGTGAGGCCGCAGCTGGAATACTGTGTGCAGTATTGGTCCCCTTATATGAGGAAGGATATATTGGCATTGGAGGGAGTGCAGAGAAGGTTCACCAGGTTGATACCGGAGATGAGGGGTTTGGATTATGAGGAGAGGCTGAGGAGATTGGGTTTGTACTCATTGGAGTTTAGAAGGATGAGGGGGGATCTTATGGAGACTTATAAGATAATGCGGGGGCTGGATAGGGTGGAGGCGGAGAGATTCTTTCCACTTAGTAAGGAAGTTAAAACTAGAGGACACAGCCTCAAAATAAAGGGGGGTCGGTTTAAGACAGAGTTGAGGAGGAACTGAGGCCAAGACTGACAGAGTGGTTATCTCTGGACTCTTGCCTGTACCACGGGATAGTTTAGAGAGGAATAGGGAGAGGGAAGGTTTGAATTCATGGCTGAGGGGATGGTGCAGGAGGGAGGGGTTCAGGTACTTAAGCAATTGGGGCTCGTACTGGGGAAGGTGTGACCTCTATGAGAAGGATGGTCTACACCTTAATCAGAAGGGGACCAATATCCTGGGGGGTAAATTTGCTAAGGCCATGCAAGGAGGTTTAAACTGATTCGGGGGCGGGGGAGGGATCCTGAGTAGTGGGGCTGAAAGTGAGGGATGCATGGATGGGGACTGCAATGCACGGCATTGCAGAGGTGGGGTGGAGCAGGGTTTGAAATGTGTATACTTCAATGCCAGGAGTATTCGCAATAAAGTGGGTGAACTTGCAGCGTGGATCAGTACCTGGGACTTCGATGTTGTGGCTATTTCAGAGACATGGATAGAGCAGGGGCAGGAATGGATGCTGCAGGTCCCGGGGTTCAAATGTTTTAGTCGAAGTAGGGAAGGAGGTAGAAGAGGGGGAGGGGTAGCATTATTGGTCAGAGATTGTATCACAGTGTCAGAGAGGAGGTTTGATGAGGACTTATCTGTTGAGGTAGTATGGGCGGAGATTAGAAATAGGAGAGGAGAGGTCACCCTGTTGGGAGTCTTTTATAGACCTCCTAAAAGTTCTAGAGAGGTTGAGGAAAGGATTGCGGAGTCAATCCTGCTTAGGAGTGAAAGTAATAGGGCAATTGTTATGGGGGATTTTAACTTGACTAATATTGACTGGAATTGTTATAGCTCTAGCTCGTTAGAGGGGTCAGTTTTTGTTCAAAGCGTGCAGGAAGGTTTTTTGACTCAGTATGTAGACAGGCCAACTAGAGGTGAGGCTATATTGGATCTGGTGCTGGGAAATGAGCCAGACCAGGTGCTAGACTTGGAAGTTGGTGTGCATTTTGGTGATAGTGACCACAATTCGGTTACGTTCACCTTAGTGATGGAAAGGGATAGGCATGAACCTCGGGCCAGTGGTTTTAGCTGGGGGAAGGGTAATTATGAGGCTATTAGGAGAGAATTAGGAAACATAGGTTGGACTAGGAGATTACAGGGACTGGGAACGTCCGACATGTGGAGTTTTTTCAAGGAGCAGCTACTGCGAGTCTGTGATAGGTATGTCCCTGTCAGGCAAGGAGGAATTGGTAGGGCTAGGGAACCGTGGTGCACCAAAAAAGTTTCTTTGTTGGTTAAAAAGAAAAAGGAGGCTTATGTTCGGATGAGACGTGAGCACTCGGGTAGTGCACTAGAAAGCTTTAGATTGGCTAAGAGGGAGTTGAAGAGCGAGCTTAGAAGGGCTAAAAGGGGACATGAGAAGACTTTGGCGGATAGGGTTAAAGAGAATCCTAAGGCGTTCTATAGGTATGTCAAGAACAGAAGGTTGGTTAGGGCAAGTTTAGGGCCAGTTATAGATGGCAGAGGGAAGTTATGTGTGGAACCGGAGGAGATTGGTGAAGCATTGAACCAATATTTCTCTTCGGTGTTCACGCAAGGGGACATGAATATAGCTGAGGAGGACACTGGGTTGCAAGGGAGTAGAATAGACAGTATTACAGTTGATAAGGAGGATGTGCAGGATATTCTGGAGGGTCTGAAAATAGATAAATCCCCTGGTCCGGATGGGATTTATCCAAGGATTCTCTGGGAGGCAAGAGAAGTGATTGCAGAGCCTCTGGCTCTGATCTTCAGGTCGTCGTTGGCCTCTGGTATAGTACCAGAAGATTGGAGGTTAGCGAATGTTGTCCCATTGTTTAAGAAGGGGAACAGAGACTTCCCCGGGAATTATAGACCGGTGAGTCTCACTTCTGTTGTCGGCAAGATGTTGGAAAAAATTATAAGGGATAGGATTTATAGTTATTTGGAGAGTAATGAATTGATAGGTGATAGTCAGCATGGTTTTGTGGCAGGTAGGTCGTGCCTTACTAACCTTATTGAGTTTTTTGAGAAAGTGACCAAGGAGGTGGATGGGGGCAAGGCAGTGGACGTGGTATATATGGATTTTAGTAAGGCGTTTGATAAGGTTCACCATGGTAGGCTTCTGCAGAAAATGCAGATGTATGGGATTGGGGGTGATCTAGGAAATTGGATCAGGAATTGGCTAGCGGATAGGAAACAGAGGGTGGTGGTTGATAGTAAATATTCATCATGGAGTGCGGTTACAAGTGGTGTACCTCAGGGATCTGTTTTGGGGCCACTGCTGTTTGTAATATTTATTAATGATCTGGATGTGGGTATAGTTGGGTGGATTAGCAAATTTGCTGATGACACCAAAGTCGGTGGTGTGGTAGACAGTGAGGAAGGGTGTCGTAGTCTGCAGGAAGACTTAGACAGGTTGCAAAGTTGGGCCGAGAGGTGGCGGATGGAGTTTAATGCGGAGAAGTGTGAGGTAATTCACTTTGGTAGGAATAACAGATGTGTTGAGTATAGGGCTAACGGGAGGACTTTGAATAGTGTGGAGGAGCAGAGGGATCTAGGTGTATGTGTGCATAGATCCCTGAAAGTTGGGAATCAAGTAGATAAGGTTGTTAAGAAGGCATATGGTGTCTTGGCGTTTATTGGTAGGGGGATTGAATTTAGGAGTCGTAGCGTTATGTTGCAACTGTACACAACTCTGGTGCGGCCGCACTTGGAGTACTGTGTGCAGTTCTGGTCCCCACATTACAGGAAGGATGTGGAGGCTTTGGAGAGGGTGCAGAGGAGGTTTACCAGGATGTTGCCTGGTATGGAGGGGAGATCCTATGAGGAGAGGCTGAGGGATTTGGGATTGTTTTCGCTGGAAAGGCGGCGGCTAAGAGGGGATCTTATTGAAACATATAAGATGATTAGAGGTTTAGATAGGGTGGATAGTGATAGCCTTTTTCCTCTGATGGAGAAATCCAGCACGAGGGGGCATGGCTTTAAATTGAGGGGGGTAGTTATAGAACCGATGTCAGGGGTAGGTTCTTTACCCAGAGGGTGGTGAGGGATTGGAATGCCCTGCCAGCATCAGTAGTAAATGCGCCTAGTTTGGGGGCGTTTAAGAGATCCGTAGATAAGTTCATGGACGAAAAGAAATTGGTTTAGGTTGGAGGGTCACAGTTTTTTTTTAACTGGTCGGTGCAACATCGTGGGCCGAAGGGCCTGTTCTGCGCTGTAATGTTCTATGTTCTATGTTCTATGAACTTCTTCTCCCAGAGGGTGGTGAATCTCTGGAATTCTCTGCCCACTGAGGTGGTGGAGGCTACCTCGCTGAATATGTTTAAAGCGCGGATGGATGGATTCCTGAGCGGTAAGGGAATTAAGGGTTATGGGGATCAGGCGGGTAAGTGGTACTGATCCACGTCAGATCAGCCATGATCTTATTGAATGGCGGGGCAGGCTCGAGGGGCTAGATGGCCTACTCCTGCTCCTATTTCTTATGTTATTATGTTCTTATGTTCCCTGTGTAACACGCTGGAGAAGGGGCTGAATGGGGCCTCCTCCTGTTCCTGTGTAACAGGCTGGAGAAGGGGCTAAATGGGGCCTCCTCCTGTTCCTGTGTAACAGGCTGGAGAAGGGGCTGAATGGGGCCTCCTCCTGTTCCTGTGTAACAGGCTGGAGAAGGGGCTAAATGGGGCCTCCTCCTGTTCCTGTGTAACAGGCTGGAGAAGGAATGAATCCCCTCCTCCTGTTCCTGTGTAACCGGTTGGAGAAGGGGCTGAATGGCCTCCTCCTGTTCCTGTGTAACAGCCTGGAGTAGCGGCTGAATGGGGCCTCCTCCTGTTCCTCTGTAACAGGCTGGAGAAGGGGCTGAATGGGGCCTCCTCCTGTTCCTGTGTAACAGGCTGGAGAAGGGGCTGAATCCCCTCCTCCTGTTCCTGTGTAACCGGCTGGAGAAGGGGCTGAATGGGGCCTCCTCCTGTTCCTGTGTAACAGGCTGGAGAAGGGGCAGAATGGGGCCACCTCCTGTTGCTGTGTAACAGGCTGGAGAAGGGGCTGAATGGGACCTCCTCCTGTTCCTGTGTAACAGTCTGGAGAAGGGGCTGAATGGCCTCCTCCTGTTCCCTGTGTAACAGGCTGGAGAAGGGGCTGAATGGCCTCCTCCTGTTCCCTGTATAACAGGCTGGAAAAGGGGCTGAATGGGTCCTCCTCCTGTTCTTGTGTAAAAGGCTGGAGAAGGGGCTGAATGGGGCCTCCTCCTGTTCCTGTGTAACAGGCTGGAGAAGGGGCTGAATGGCCTCCTCCTGTTCCTGTGTAACAGGCTGGAGAAGGGGCTGAATGGCCTCCTCACGTTCCTGTGTAACAGACTGGAGAAGGGGCTGAATGGCCTCCTCCTGTTCCCTGTATAATAGGCTGGAAAAGGGTCTGAATGGGGCCTCACCCTGTTCTTGTGTAACAGGCTGGAGAAGGGGCTGAATGGGGCATCCTCCTGTTCCTGTGTAACAGGCTGGAGAAGGGGCTGAATGGCCTCCTCCTGCTCCTGTGTAACAGGCTGGAGAAGGGACTGAATGGGGCCTCCTCCTGTTCCTGTGTAACAGGCTGGAGAAGGGGCTGAATGGGGCCTCCTCCTGTTCCCTGTGTAACAGGCTGGAGGAGGGGCTGAATGGCCTCCTCCTGTTCCTGTGTAACATGCTGGAGAAGGGGCTGAATGGGGTCTCCTCCTGTTCCTGTGTAACAGGCAGGATAAGGGGCTGAATGGCCTCCTCCTGTTCCTGTGTAACAGACTGGAGAAAGGGCTGAATGGGGCCTTCTCTTGTTCCTGCGTAACAGGCTGGAGAAGGGGCTGAATGGGGCCTCCTCCTGTTCCTGTGTAACAGGCTGGAGAAGGGACTCAATCCCCTCCTCCGGTTCCTGTGTAACCGGCTGGAGAAGTGGCTGAATGGCCACCTCCTGTTCCTGTGCAACAGGCTGGAGAACGGCTGAATGGGGCCTTCTCTTGTTCCTGCGTAACAGGCTGGAGAAGGGGCTGAATGGGGCCTCCTCCTGTTCCTGTGTAACAGTCTGGAGAAGGGGCTGAATGGCCTCCTCCTGTTCCTCTGTAACAGGCTGGAGAAGGGGCTGAATGGTCTCCTCCTGTTCCTGTGTAACAGGCTGGCGAAGGGGCTCAATGGCCTGCTCCTGTTCCTGTTTAACCGGCTGGAGAAGGGGCTGAATGGCCTCCTCCTGTTCCTGTGTAACAGCCTGGAGAAGGGGCTGAATGTGGCCTCCTCCTGTTCCTGTGTAACCGGCTGGAGAAGGGGCTGAATGGGGCCTCCTCCTGTTCCTGTGTAACAGGCTGGAGAAGGGGCTGAATGGGGCCGCCTCCTGTTCCTGTGTAACAGGCTGGAGAAGGGCCTGAATGGGGCCTCCTCCTGTTCCAGTGCAACAGGCTGGAGAAGGGGCAGAATGGGGCCTTCTCCTGTTCCTGTGTAACAGGCTGGAGAAGGGACTGAATCCCCTCCTCCTGTTCCTGTGTAACCGGCTGGAGAAGGGGCTGAATGGCCTCCTGCTGTTTCTGTGTCACAGCCTGGAGAAGGGGCTGAATGGCCTCCTCCTGTTCCTGTGTAACAGGCTGGAGAAGGGGCTGAATAGCCCCCTCCTGTTCCTGTGTAACAGTCTGGAGAAGGGGCTGAATGGCCTCCTCATGTTCCTGTGTAACAGTCTGGAGAAGGGGCTGAATGGCCTCCTCCTGTTCCTGTGTAACAGGCTGGAGAAGGGGCTGATGGGGCATCCTCCTGTTACTGTGTAACATCAGGAGAAGGGGCTGAATGGGGCCTCCTCCTGTTCCTGTGTAACAGGCTGGAGAAGGGGCTGAATGAACTCCTCCTGTTCCTGTGTAACAGACTGGAGAAGGGGCTGAATGGGGCCTCCTCCTGTTCCTGTGTAACAGTCTGGAGAAGGGGCTGAATGGTCTCCTCCTGTTCCTGTGTAACAGGCTGGAGAAGGGGCTGAATCCCCTCCTCCTGTTCCTGTGTAACCGGCTGGACATGGGGCTGAATGGCCTCCTCCTGTTCCTGTGTAGCAGCCTGGAGAAGGGGCTGAATGGCCTCCTCCTGTTCCTGTGTAACAGGCTGGAGAAGGGACTGAATGGGACTCCTCCTGTTCCTGTGTAACAGGCTGGAGAATGGGCTGAATGGGGCCTCCTCCTGTTCCTGTGTAACAGGCTGGAGAAGGGGCTGAATGGGGCCTCCTCCTGTTCCTGTGTAACAGGCTGGAGAAGGGACTGAATCCCCTCCTCCTGTTCCTGTGTAACCGGCTGGACAAGGGGCTGAATGGCCTCCTCCTGTTCCTGTGTAGCAGCCTGGAGAAGGGGCTGAATGGCCTCCTCCTGTTCCTGTGTAACAGGCTGGAGAAGGGGCTGAATGGCCTCCTCCTGTTCCTGTGTAACAGGCTGGAGAAGGGGCTGAATGGGGCCTCCTCCTGTTCCTGTGTAACAGGCTGGGGAAGGGGCTGAATGGGGCCTCCTCCTGTTCCTGTGTAACATCTGGAGAAGGGGCTGAATGGCCTCCTCCTGTTCCTGTGTAACAGGCTGGAGAAGGGGCTGAATGACCTCCTCCTGTTCCTGTGTAACAGGCTGGAGAAGGGGCTGAATGGGGCCTCCTCCTGTTCCCTGTGTAACACGCTGGAGAAGGGGCTGAATGGGGCCTCCTCCTGTTCCCGTGTAACAGGCTGGAGAAGGGGCTAAATGGGGCCTCCTCCTGTTCCTGTGTAACAGGCTGGAGAAGGAATGAATCCCCTCCTCCTGTTCCTGTGTAACCGGTTGGAGAAGGGGCTGAATGGCCTCCTCCTGTTCCTGTGTAACAGCCTGGAGAAGCAGCTGAATGGGGCCTCCTCCTGTTCCTGTGTAACAGGCAGGAGAAGGGGCTGAATGGGGCCTCCTCCTGTTCCTGTGTAACAGGCTGGAGAAGGGGCTGAATCCCCTCCTCCTGTTCCTGTGTAACCGGCTGGAGAAGGGGTTGAATGGGGACTCCTCCTGTTCCTGTGTAACAGGCTGGAGAAGGGGCAGAATGGGGCCACCTCCTGTTGCTGTGTAACAGGCTGGAGAAGGGGCTGAATGGGACCTCCACCTGTTCCTGTGTAACATGCTGCAGAAGGGGCTGAATGTGGCCACCTCCTGTTGCTGTGTAACAGGCTGGAGAAGGGGCTGAATGGGACCTCCTCCTGTTCCTGTGTAACAGTCTGGAGAAGGGGCTGAATGGCCTCCTCCTGTTCCCTGTATAACAGGCTGGAAAAGGGGCTGAATGGGTCCTCCTCCTGTTCTTGTGTAAAAGGCTGGAGAAGGGGCTGAATGGGGCCTCCTCCTGTTCCTGTGTAACAGGCTGGAGAAGGGGCTGAATGGCCTCCTCCTGTTCCTGTGTAACAGGCTGGAGAAGGGGCTGAATGGCCTCCTCACGTTCCTGTGTAACAGACTGGAGAAGGGGCTGAATGGCCTCCTCCTGTTCCCTGTATAATAGGCTGGAAAAGGGTCTGAATGGGGCCTCACCCTGTTCTTGTGTAACAGGCTGGAGAAGGGGCTGAATGGGGCATCCTCCTGTTCCTGTGTAACAGGCTGGAGAAGGGGCTGAATGGCCTCCTCCTGCTCCTGTGTAACAGGCTGGAGAAGGGACTGAATGGGGCCTCCTCCTGTTCCAGTGTAACAGGCTGGAGAAGGGGCAGAATGGGGCCTCCTCCTGTTCCCTGTGTAACAGGCTGGAGAAGGGGCTGAATGGGGCCTCCTCCTGTTCCCTGTGTAACAGGCTGGAGGAGGGGCTGAATGGCCTCCTCCTGTTCCTGTGTAACATGCTGGAGAAGGGGCTGAATGGGGCCTCCTCCTGTTCCTGTGTCACAGGCAGGATAAGGGGCTGAATGGCCTCCTCCTGTTCCTGTGTAACAGACTGGAGAAAGGGCTGAATGGGGCCTCCTCCTGTTCCTGTGTAACCGGCTGGAAAAGGGACTGAATGGGGCCTCCTCCTGTTCCTGTGTAACAGGCTGGAGAAGGGACTCAATCCCCTCCTCCGGTTCCTGTGTAACCGGCTGGAGAAGTGGCTGAATGGCCACCTCCTGTTCCTGTGTAACAGGCTGGAGAAGGGCTGAATGGGGCCTCCTCCTGTTCCTGTGTAACAGTCTGGAGAAGGGGCTGAATGGCCTCCTCCTGTTCCTGTATAACAGGCTGGAGAAGGGGCTGAATTGGGCCTCCTCCTGTTACTCTGTAACATCAGGAGAAGGGGCTGAATGGCCTCCTCCTGTTCCTGTGTAACAGGCTGGAGAAGGGGCTGAATGACCTCCTCCTGTTTCTGTGTAACAGGCTGGAGAAGGGACTGAATGGGGCCTCCTCCTGTTCCTGTGTAACAGACTGGAGAAGGGGCTGAATGGCCTCCTCCTGTTCCTGTGTAACAGGCTGGAGAAGGGGCTGAATGGGGCCTCCTCCTGTTCCTGTGTAACAGGCTGGAGAAGGGCCTGAATGGGGCCTCCTCCTGTTCCTGTGTAACAGGCTGGAGAAGGACTGAAACCACTCCTCCTGTTCCTGTGTAACAGGCTGGAGAAGGGGCTGAATGGCCTCCTCCTGTTCCTGTGTAACAGCCTGGAGAAGGGGCTGAATGTGGCCTCCTCCTGTTCCTGTGTAACAGGCTGGAGAAGGGGCTGAATGGGGCCTCCTCCTGTTCCTGTGAATGTCTGGAGAAGGGGCTGAATGGCCTCCTCCTGTTCCTGTGTAACAGGCTGGAGAAGGGGCTGAATGGCCTCCTCCTATTCCTGTGTAACCGTCTGGAGAAGGGGCTGAATGGCCTCCTCCTGTTCCTGCGTAACAGTCTGGAGAAGGGGCTGAATGGCCTCCTCCTGTTCCTGTGTAACAGACTGGAGAAAGGGCTGAATGGGGCCTCCTCCTGTTCCTGTGTAACAGGCTGGAGAAGGGAATCAATCCCCTCCTCCGGTTCCTGTGTAACCGGCTGGAGAAGTGGCTGAATGGCCACCTCCTGTTCCTGTGTAACAGGCTGGAGAAGGGGCTGAATGGGGCCTCCTCCTGTTCCTGTGTAACGGTCTGGAGAAGGGGCTGAATGGCCTCCTCCTATTCCTGTGTAACAGGCTGGGGAAGGGGCTGAATGGCCTGCTCCTGTTCCTGTGCAACAGTCTGGAGAAGGGGCTGAATGGCCTCCTCCTGTTCCTGTGTAACAGGCTAGGGTAGGGGCTGAATGGGGCTTCCTCCTGTTCTCTGTGTAACAGGTTGGAGAAGGGACTGAATGGGGCCTCCTCCTGTTCCAGTGCAACAGGCTGGAGAAGGGGCAGAATGGGGCCTCCTCTTGTTCCTGTGTAACAGGTTGGAGAAGGGACTGAATGGGGCCTCCTCCTGTTCCAGTGCAACAGGCTGGAGAAGGGGCAGAATGGGGCCTCCTCCTGTTCCTGTGTAACAGGCTGGAGAAGGGACTGAATCCCCTCCTCCTGTTCCTGTGTAACCGGCTGGAGAAGGGGCTGAATGGCCTCCTGCTGTTTCTGTGTAACAGCCTGGAGAAGGGGCTGAATGGCCTCCTCCTGTTCCTGTGTAACAGACTGGAGAAGGGGCTGAATAGCCCCCTCCTGTTCCTGTGTAACAGTCTGGAGAAGGGGCTGAATGGCCTCCTCATGTTCCTGTGTAACAGTCTGGAGAAGGGGCTGAATGGCCTCCTCCTGTTCCTGTGTAACAGGCTGGAGAAGGGGCTGATGGGGCCTCCTCCTGTTACTGTGTAACATCAGGAGAAGGGGCTGAATGGGGCCTCCTCCTGTTCCTGTGTAACAGGCTGGAGAAGGGGCTGAATGAACTCCTCCTGTTCCTGTGTAACAGACTGGAGAAGGGGCTGAATGGGGCCTCCTCCTGTTCCTGTGTAACAGTCTGGAGAAGGGGCTGAATGGCCTCCTCCTGTTCCTGTGTAACAGGCTGGAGAAGGGGCTGAATAGCCTCCTCCTGTTCCTGTGTAACAGTCTGGAGAAGGAGCTGAATGGCCTCCTCCTGTTCCTGTGTAACAGTCTGGAGAAGGGGCTGAATGGTCTCCTCCTGTTCCTGTGTAACAGGCTGGAGAATGGGCTGAATGGGGCCTCCTCCTGTTCCTGTGTAACAGGCTGGAGAATGGGCTGAATGGGGCCTCCTCCTGTTCCTGTGTAACAGGCTGGAGAAGGGGCTGAATGGGGCCTCCTCCTGTTCCTGTGTAACAGGCTGGAGAAGGGACTGAATCCCCTCCTCCTGTTCCTGTGTAACCGGCTGGACAAGGGGCTGAATGGCCTCCTCCTGTTCCTGTGCAGCAGCCTGGAGAAGGGGCTGAATGGCCTCCTCCTGTTCCTGTGTAACAGGCTGGAGAAGGGGCTGAATGGCCTCCTCCTGTTCCTGTGTAACAGGCTGGAGAAGGGGCTGAATGGGGCCTCCTCCTGTTCCTGTGTAACAGGCTGGGGAAGGGGCTGAATGGGGCCTCCTCCTGTTCCTGTGTAACATCTGGAGAAGGGGCTGAATGGCCTCCTCCTGTTCCTGTATAACAGGCTGGAAAAGGGGCTGAATGACCTCCTCCTGTTCCTGTGTAACAGGCTGGAGAAGGGGCTGAATGGGGCCTCCTCCTGTTCCTGTGTAACAGGCTGGAGAAGGGGCTGAATGACCTCCTCCTGTTCCTGTGTAACAGGCTGGAGAAGGGGCTGAATGGCCTCCTCCTGTTCCTGTGTAACAGGCTGGAGAAGGGGCTGAATGGGGCCTCCTCCTGTTCCTGTGTAACAGGCTGGAGAAGGGGCTGAATGACCTCCTCCTGTTCCTGTGTAACAGACTGGAGAAGGGGCTGAATGGCCTCCTCCTGTTCCTGTGTAACAGGCTGAAGAAGGGGCTGAATGGTGCCTCCTCCTGTTCCTTTGTAACAGGCTGGAGAAGGGGCTGAATGGGAACTGCTCCTGTTCCTGTGTAACAGACTGGAGAAGGGACTGAATGGGGCCTCCTCGTGTCCCTGTGTAACAGGCTGGAGAAGGGGCTGAATGGGGCCTCCTCCTGTTCCCTGTGTAACACGCTGGAGAAGTTCTGAATGGGGCCTCCTCCTGTTCCTGTGTAACAGGCTGGAGAAGGGGCTAAATGGGGCCTCCTCCTGTTCCTGTGTAACAGGCAGGAGAAGGGGCTGAATGGGGCCTCCTCCTGTTCCTGTGTAACAGGCTGGAGAAGGGGCTGAATCCCCTCCTCCTGTTCCTGTGTAACCGGTTGGAGAAGGGGCTGAATGGCCTCCTCCTGTTCCTGTGTAACAGCCTGGAGAAGCGGCTGAATGGGGCCTCCTCCTGTTCCTGTGTAACAGGCAGGAGAAGGGGCTGAATGGGGCCTCCTCCTGTTCCTGTGTAACAGGCTGGAGAAGGGGCTGAATCCCCTCCTCCTGTTCCTGTGTAACCGGCTGGAGAAGGGGCTGAATGGGGACTACTCCTGTTCCTGTTGAACAGGCTGGAGAAGGGGCAGAATGGGGCCACCTCCTGTTGCTGTGTAACAGGCTGGAGAAGGGGCTGAATGGGACCTCCTCCTGTTCCTGTGTAACAGTCTGGAGAAGGGGCTGAATGGCCTCCTCCTGTTCCCTGTATAACAGGCTGGAAAAGGGGCTGAATGGGTCCTCCTCCTGTTCTTGTGTAAAAGGCTGGAGAAGGGGCTGAATGGGGCCTCCTCCTGTTCCTGTGTAACAGGCTGGAGAAGGGGCTGAATGGCCTCCTCCTGTTCCTGTGTAACAGGCTGGAGAAGGGGCTGAATGGCCTCCTCACGTTCCTGTGTAACAGACTGGAGAAGGGGCTGAATGGCCTCCTCCTGTTCCCTGTATAATAGGCTGGAAAAGGGTCTGAATGGGGCCTCACCCTGTTCTTGTGTAACAGGCTGGAGAAGGGGCTGAATGGGGCATCCTCCTGTTCCTGTGTAACAGGCTGGAGAAGGGGCTGAATGGCCTCCTCCTGCTCCTGTGTAACAGGCTGGAGAAGGGACTGAATGGGGCCTCCTCCTGTTCCAGTGTAACAGGCTCGAGAAGGGGCAGAATGGGGCCTCCTCCTGTTCCCTGTGTAACAGGCTGGAGAAGGGGCTGAATGGGGCCTCCCCCTGTTCCCTGTGTAACAGGCTGGAGGAGGGGCTGAATGGCCTCCTCCTGTTCCTGTGTAACATGCTGGAGAAGGGGCTGAATGGGGCCTCCTCCTGTTCCTGTGTAACAGGCAGGATAAGGGGCTGAATGGCCTCCTCCTGTTCCTGTGTAACAGACTGGAGAAAGGGCTGAATGGGGCCTCCTCCTGTTCCTGTGTAACCGGCTGGAAAAGGGACTGAATGGGGCCTCCTCCTGTTCCTGTGTAACAGGCTGGAGAAGGGACTCAATCCCCTCCTCCGGTTCCTGTGTAACCGGCTGGAGATGTGGCTGAATGGCCACCTCCTGTTCCTGTGTAACAGGCTGGAGAAGGGCTGAATGGGGCCTTCTCTTGTTCCTGCGTAACAGGCTGGAGAAGGGGCTGAATGGGGCCTCCTCCTGTTCCCTGTGTAACAGGCTGGAGAAGGGGCTGAATGGTCTCCTCCTGTTCCTGTGTAACAGGCTGGCGAAGGGGCTCAATGGCCTGCTCCTGTTCCTGTTTAACCGGCTGGAGAAGGGGCTGAATGGCCTCCTCCTGTTCCTGTGTAACAGCCTGGAGAAGGGGCAGAATGGGGCCTCCTCCTGTTCCTGTGTAACAGGCTGGAGAAGGGACTGAATGGGGCCTCCTCCTGTTCCAGTGCAACAGGCTGGAGAAGGGGCAGAATGGGGCCTCCTCCTGTTCCTGTGTAACAGGCTGGAGAAGGGACTGAATCCCCTCCTCCTGTTCCTGTGTAACCGGCTGGAGAAGGGGCTGAATGGCCTCCTGCTGTTTCTGTGTAACAGCCTGGAGAAGGGGCTGAATGGCCTCCTCCTGTTCCTGTGTAACAGGCTGGAGAAGGGGCTGAATAGCCCCCTCCTGTTCCTGTGTAACAGTCTGGAGAAGGGGCTGAATGGCCTCCTCATGTTCCTGTGTAACAGTCTGGAGAAGGGGCTGAATGGCCTCCTCCTGTTCCTGTGTAACAGGCTGGAGAAGGGGCTGATGGGGCCTCCTCCTGTTACTGTGTAACATCAGGAGAAGGGGCTGAATGGGGCCTCCTCCTGTTCCTGTGTAACAGGCTGGAGAAGGGGCTGAATGAACTCCTCCTGTTCCTGTGTAACAGACTGGAGAAGGGGCTGAATGGGGCCTCCTCCTGTTCCTGTGTAACAGTCTGGAGAAGGGGCTGAATGGCCTCCTCCTGTTCCTGTGTAACAGGCTGGAGAAGGGGCTGAATAGCCTCCTCCTGTTCCTGTGTAACAGTCTGGAGAAGGAGCTGAATGGCCTCCTCCTGTTCCTGTGTATCAGGCTGGAGAAGGGGCTGAATGGGACTCCTCCTGTTCCTGTGAAACAGGCTGGAGAATGGGCTGAATGGGGCCTCCTCCTGTTCCTGTGTAACAGGCTGGAGAAGGGGCTGAATGGGGCCTCCTCCTGTTCCTGTGTAACAGGCTGGAGAAGGGACTGAATCCCCTCCTCCTGTTCCTGTGCAACCGGCTGGACAAGGGGCTGAATGGCCTCCTCCTGTTCCTGTGCAGCAGCCTGGAGAAGGGGCTGAATGGCCTCCTCCTGTTCCTGTGTAACAGGCTGGAGAAGGGGCTGAATGGCCTCCTCCTGTTCCTGTGTAACAGGCTGGAGAAGGGGCTGAATGGGGCCTCCTCCTGTTCCTGTGTAACAGGCTGGGGAAGGGGCTGAATGGGGCCTCGTCCTGTTCCTGTGTAACATCTGGAGAAGGGGCTGAATGGCCTCCTCCTGTTCCTGTGTAACAGGCTGGAGAAGGGGCTGAATGACCTCCTCCTGTTCCTGTGTAACAGGCTGGAGAAGGGGCTGAATGGGGCCTCCTCCTGTTCCTGTGTAACAGACTGGAGAAGGGGCTGAATGGCCTCCTCCTGTTCCTGTGTAACAGGCTGAAGAAGGGGCTGAATGGGGCCTCCTCCTGTTCCTTTGTAACAGGCTGGAGAATGGGCTGAATGGGAACTGCTCCTGTTCCTGTGTAACAGACTGGAGAAGGGACTGAATGGGGCCTCCTCGTGTCCCTGTGTAACAGGCTGGAGAAGGGGCTGAATGGGGCCTCCTCCTGTTCCCTGTGTAACACGCTGGAGAAGGGGCTGAATGGGGCCTCCTCCTGTTCCTGTGTAACAGGCTGGAGAAGGGGCTGAATGGGGCCTCCTCCTGTTCCTGTGTAACAGGCTGGAGAAGGAATGAATCCCCTCCTCCTGTTCCTGTGTAACCGGTTGGAGAAGGGGCTGAATGGCCTCCTCCTGTTCCTGTGTAACAGCCTGGAGAAGCGGCTGAATGGGGCCTCCTCCTGTTCCTGTGTAACAGGCTGGAGAAGGGGCTGAATCCCCTCCTCCTGTTCCTGTGTAACCGGCTGGAGAAGGGGCTGAATGGGGACTCCTCCTGTTCCTGTGTAACAGGCTGGAGAAGGGGCTGAATGGCCTCCTCCTGTTCCTGTGTAACAGCCTGGAGAAGGGGCTGAATGGGGCCTCCTCCTGTTCCTGTGTAACATGCTGCAGAAGGGGCTGAATGGGGCCTCCTCCTGTTCCTGTGTAACAGTCTGGAGAAGGGGCTGAATGGGACCTCCTCCTGTTCCTGTGTAACAGTCTGGAGAAGGGGCTGAATGGCCTCCTCCTGTTCCCTGTATAACAGGCTGGAAAAGGGGCTGAATGGGTCCTCCTCCTGTTCTTGTGTAAAAGGCTGGAGAAGGGGCTGAATGGGGCCTCCTCCTGTTCCTGTGTAACAGGCTGGAGAAGGGGCTGAATGGCCTCCTCCTGTTCCTGTGTAACAGGCTGGAGAAGGGGCTGAATGGCCTCCTCACGTTCCTGTGTAACAGACTGGAGAAGGGGCTGAATGGCCTCCTCCTGTTCCCTGTATAATAGGCTGGAAAAGGGTCTGAATGGGGCCTCACCCTGTTCTTGTGTAACAGGCTGGAGAAGGGGCTGAATGGGGCCTCCTCCTGTTCCTGTGTAACAGGCTGGAGAAGGGGCTGAATGGCCTCCTCCTGCTCCTGTGTAACAGGCTGGAGAAGGGACTGAATGGGGCCTCCTCCTGTTCCAGTGTAACAGGCTGGAGAAGGGGCAGAATGGGGCCTCCTCCTGTTCCCTGTGTAACAGGCTGGAGAAGGGGCTGAATGGGGCCTCCTCCTGTTCCCTGTGTAACAGGCTGGAGGAGGGGCTGAATGGCCTCCTCCTGTTCCTGTGTAACATGCTGGAGAAGGGGCTGAATGGGGCCTCCTCCTGTTCCTGTGTAACAGGCAGGATAAGGGGCTGAATGGCCTCCTCCTGTTCCTGTGTAACAGACTGGAGAAAGGGCTGAATGGGGCCTCCTCCTGTTCCTGTGTAACCGGCTGGAAAAGGGACTGAATGGGGCCTCCTCCTGTTCCTGTGTAACAGGCTGGAGAAGGGACTCAATCCCCTCCTCCGGTTCCTGTGTAACCGGCTGGAGAAGTGGCTGAATGGCCACCTCCTGTTCCTGTGTAACAGGCTGGAGAAGGGCTGAATGGGGCCTTCTCTTGTTCCTGCGTAACAGGCTGGAGAAGGGGCTGAATGGGGCCTCCTCCTGTTCCTGTGTAACAGTCTGGAGAAGGGGCTGAATGGCCTCCTCCTGTTCCTGTGTAACAGGCTGGAGAAGGGGCTGAATGGTCTCCTCCTGTTCCTGTGTAACAGGCTGGCGAAGGGGCTCAATGGCCTGCTCCTGTTCCTGTTTAACCGGCTGGAGAAGGGGCTGAATGGCCTCCTCCTGTTCTTGTGTAACAGCCTGGAGAAGGGGCTGAATGTGGCCTCCTCCTGTTCCTGTGTAACCGGCTGGAGAAGGGGCTGAATGGGGCCTCCTCCTGTTCCTGTGTAACAGGCTGGAGAAGGGGCAGAATGGGGCCACCTCCTGTTACTGTGTAACAGGCTGGAGAAGGGGCTGAATGGGGCCACCTCCTGTTGCTGTGTAACAGGCTGGAGAAGGGGCTGAATGGGACCTCCTCCTGTTCCTGTGTAACAGTCTGGAGAAGGGGCTGAATGGCCTCCTCCTGTTCCCTGTATAACAGGCTGGAAAAGGGGCTGAATGGGTCCTCCTCCTGTTCTTGTGTAAAAGGCTGGAGAAGGGGCTGAATGGGGCCTCCTCCTGTTCCTGTGTAACAGGCTGGAGAAGGGGCTGAATGGCCTCCTCCTGTTCCTGTGTAACAGGCTGGAGAAGGGGCTGAATGGCCTCCTCACGTTCCTGTGTAACAGACTGGAGAAGGGGCTGAATGGCCTCCTCCTGTTCCCTGTATAATAGGCTGGAAAAGGGTCTCAATGGGGCCTCACCCTTTTCTTGTGTAACAGGCTGGAGAAGGGGCTGAATGGGGCATCCTCCTGTTCCTGTGTAACAGGCTGGAGAAGGGGCTGAATGGCCTCCTCCTGCTCCTGTGTAACAGGCTGGAGAAGGGACTGAATGGGGCCTCCTCCTGTTCCTGTGTAACAGGCTGGAGAAGGGGCTGAATGGGGCCTCCTCCTGTTCCAGTGTAACAGGCTGGAGAAGGGGCTGAATGGGGCCTCCTCCTGTTCCTGTGTAACAGGCTGGAGAAGGGGCTGAATGGGGCTTCCTCCAGTTCCCTGTGTAACAGGCTGGAGGAGGGGCTGAATGGCCTCCTCCTGTTCCTGTGTAACATGCTGGAGAAGGGGCTGAATGGGGCCTCCTCCTGTTCCTGTGTAACAGGCAGGATAAGGGGCTGAATGGCCTCCTCCTGTTCCTGTGTAACAGACTGGAGAAAGGGCTGAATGGGGCCTCCTCCTGTTCCTGTGTAACCGGCTGGAAAAGGGACTGAATGGGGCCTCCTCCTGTTCCTGTGTAACAGGCTGGAGAAGGGACTCAATCCCCTCCTCCGGTTCCTGTGTAACCGGCTGGAGAAGTGGCTGAATGGGGCCTCCTCCTGTTCCTGTGTAACAGGCTGGAGAAGGGCTGAATGGGGCCTCCTCCTGTTCCTGTGTAACAGTCTGGAGAAGGGGCTGAATGGCCTCCTCCTGTTCCTGTGTAACAGGCTGGAGAAGGGGCTGAATGGTCTCCTCCTGTTCCTGTGTAACAGGCTGGAGAAGGGGCTGAATGGCCTGCTCCTGTTCCTGTGTAACCGGCTGGAGAAGGGGCTGAATGGCCTCCTCCTGTTCCTGTGTAACAGCCTGGAGAAGGGGCTGAATGTGGCCTCCTCCTGTTCCTGTGTAACAGGCTGGAGAAGGGGCTGAATGGGGCCTCCTCCTGTTCCTGTGAAAGTCTGGAGAAGGGGCTGAATGGCCTCCTCCTGTTCCTGTGTAACAGGCTGGAGAAGGGGCTGAATGGGGCCTCCTCCTGTTCCTGTGTAACAGGCTGGAGAAGGGGCTGAATGGCCTCCTCCTGTTCCTGTGTAACAGGCTGGAGAAAGGGCTGAATGGCCTCCTCACGTTCCTGTGTAACAGACTGGAGAAGGGGCTGAATGGCCTCCTCCTGTTCCCTGTATAATAGGCTGGAAAAGGGTCTGAATGGGGCCTCACCCTGTTCTTGTGTAACAGGCTGGAGAAGGGGCTGAATGGGGCCTCCTCCTGTTCCTGTGTAACAGGCTGGAGAAGGGGCTGAATGGCCTCCTCCTGCTCCTGTGTAACAGGCTGGAGAAGGGACTGAATGGGGCCTCCTCCTGTTCCAGTGTAACAGGCTGGAGAAGGGGCAGAATGGGGCCTCCTCCTGTTCCCTGTGTAACAGGCTGGAGAAGGGGCTGAATGGGGCCTCCTCCTGTTCCCTGTGTAACAGGCTGGAGGAGGGGCTGAATGGCCTCCTCCTGTTCCTGTGTAACATGCTGGAGAAGGGGCTGAATGGGGCCTCCTCCTGTTCCTGTGTAACCGGCTGGAAAAGGGACTGAATGGGGCCTCCTCCTGTTCCTGTGTAACAGGCTGGACAAGGGACTCAATCCCCTCCTCCGGTTCCTGTGTAACCGGCTGGAGAAGTGGCTGAATGGCCACCTCCTGTTCCTGTGTAACAGGCTGGAGAAGGGCTGAATGGGGCCTTCTCTTGTTCCTGCGTAACAGGCTGGAGAAGGGGCTGAATGGGACCTCCACCTGTTCCTGTGTAACATGCTGCAGAAGGGGCTGAATGGGGCCACCTCCTGTTGCTGTGTAACAGGCTGGAGAAGGGGCTGAATGGGACCTCCTCCTGTTCCTGTGTAACAGTCTGGAGAAGGGGCTGAATGGCCTCCTCCTGTTCCCTGTATAAGAGGCTGGAAAAGGGGCTGAATGGGTCCTCCTCCTGTTCTTGTGTAAAAGGCTGGAGAAGGGGCTGAATGGGGCCTCCTCCTGTTCCTGTGTAACAGGCTGGAGAAGGGGCTGAATGGCCTCCTCCTGTTCCTGTGTAACAGGCTGGAGAAGGGGCTGAATGGCCTCCTCACGTTCCTGTGTAACAGACTGGAGAAGGGGCTGAATGGCCTCCTCCTGTTCCCTGTATAATAGGCTGGAAAAGGGTCTGAATGGGGCCTCACCCTTTTCTTGTGTAACAGGCTGGAGAAGGGGCTGAATGGGGCATCCTCCTGTTCCTGTGTAACAGGCTGGAGAAGGGGCTGAATGGCCTCCTCCTGCTCCTGTGTAACAGGCTGGAGAAGGGACTGAATGGGGCCTCCTCCTGTTCCAGTGTAACAGGCTGGAGAAGGGGCAGAATGGGGCCTCCTCCTGTTCCCTGTGTAACAGGCTGGAGAAGGGGCTGAATGGGGCCTCCTCCTGTTCCCTGTGTAACAGGCTGGAGGAGGGGCTGAATGGCCTCCTCCTGTTCCTGTGTAACATGCTGGAGAAGGGGCTGAATGGGGCCTCCTCCTGTTCCTGTGAAACAGGCAGGATAAGGGGCTGAATGGCCTACTCCTGTTCCTGTGTAACAGACTGGAGAAAGGGCTGAATGGGGCCTCCTCCTGTTCCTGTGTAACCGGCTGGAAAAGGGGCTGAATGGGGCCTCCTCCTGTTCCTGTGTAACAGGCTGGAGAAGGGACTCAATCCCCTCCTCCGGTTCCTGTGTAACCGGCTGGAGAAGTGGCTGAATGGCCTCCTCCTGTTCCTGTGTAACAGGCTGGAGAAGGGCTGAATGGGGCCTTCTCTTGTTCCTGCGTAACAGGCTGGAGAAGGGGCTGAATGGGGCCTCCTCCTGTTCCTGTGTAACAGTCTGGAGAAGGGGCTGAATGGCCTCCTCCTGTTCCTGTGTAACAGGCTGGAGAAGGGGCTGAATGGTCTCCTCCTGTTCCTGTGTAACAGACTGGAGAAGGGGCTGAATGGCCTCCTCCTGTTCCCTGTATAATAGGCTGGAAAAGGGTCTGAATGGGGCCTCACCCTTTTCTTGTGTAACAGGCTGGAGAAGGGGCTGAATGGGGCATCCTCCTGTTCCTGTGTAACAGGCTGGAGAAGGGGCTGAATGGCCTCCTCCTGCTCCTGTGTAACAGGCTGGAGAAGGGACTGAATGGGGCCTCCTCCTGTTCCTGTGTAACAGGCTGGAGAAGGGGCTGAATGGGGCCTCCTCCTGTTCCAGTGTAACAGGCTGGAGAAGGGGCTGAATGGGGCCTCCTCCTGTTCCTGTGTAACAGGCTGGAGAAGGGGCTGAATGGGGCTTCCTCCAGTTCCCTGTGTAACAGGCTGGAGGAGGGGCTGAATGGCCTCCTCCTGTTCCTGTGTAACATGCTGGAGAAGGGGCTGAATGGGGCCTCCTCCTGTTCCTGTGTAACAGGCTGGAGAAGGGGCTGAATGGGGCCTCCTCCTGTTCCTGTGTAACAGACTGGAGAAAGGGCTGAATGGGGCCTCCTCCTGTTCCTGTGTAACCGGCTGGAAAAGGGACTGAATGGGGCCTCCTCCTGTTCCTGTGTAACAGGCTGGAGAAGGGACTCAATCCCCTCCTCCGGTTCCTGTGTAACCGGCTGGAGAAGTGGCTGAATGGGGCCTCCTCCTGTTCCTGTGTAACAGGCTGGAGAAGGGGCTGAATGGCCTCCTCCTGTTCCTGTGTAACAGGCTGGAGAAGGGGCTGAATGGCCTCCTCACGTTCCTGTGTAACAGACTGGAGAAGGGGCTGAATGGCCTCCTCCTGTTCCCTGTATAATAGGCTGGAAAAGGGTCTGAATGGGGCCTCACCCTTTTCTTGTGTAACAGGCTGGAGAAGGGGCTGAATGGGGCATCCTCCTGTTCCTGTGTAACAGGCTGGAGAAGGGGCTGAATGGCCTCCTCCTGCTCCTGTGTAACAGGCTGGAGAAGGGGCTGAATGGGGCCTCCTCCTGTTCCTGTGTAACAGGCTGGAGAAGGGGCTGAATGGGGCCTCCTCCTGTTCCAGTGTAACAGGCTGGAGAAGGGGCTGAATGGGGCCTCCTCCTGTTCCTGTGTAACAGGCTGGAGAAGGGGCTGAATGGGGCTTCCTCCAGTTCCCTGTGTAACAGGCTGGAGGAGGGGCTGAATGGCCTCCTCCTGTTCCTGTGTAACATGCTGGAGAAGGGGCTGAATGGGGCCTCCTCCTGTTCCTGTGTAACAGGCAGGATAAGGGGCTGAATGGCCTCCTCCTGTTCCTGTGTAACAGACTGGAGAAAGGGCTGAATGGGGCCTCCTCCTGTTCCTGTGTAACCGGCTGGAAAAGGGACTGAATGGGGCCTCCTCCTGTTCCTGTGTAACAGGCTGGAGAAGGGACTCAATCCCCTCCTCCGGTTCCTGTGTAACCGGCTGGAGAAGTGGCTGAATGGGGCCTCCTCCTGTTCCTGTGTAACAGGCTGGAGAAGGGCTGAATGGGGCCTCCTCCTGTTCCTGTGTAACAGTCTGGAGAAGGGGCTGAATGGCCTCCTCCTGTTCCTGTGTAACAGGCTGGAGAAGGGGCTGAATGGTCTCCTCCTGTTCCTGTGTAACAGGCTGGAGAAGGGGCTGAATGGCCTGCTCCTGTTCCTGTGTAACCGGCTGGAGAAGGGGCTGAATGGCCTCCTCCTGTTCCTGTGTAACAGCCTGGAGAAGGGGCTGAATGTGGCCTCCTCCTGTTCCTGTGTAACAGGCTGGAGAAGGGGCTGAATGGGGCCTCCTCCTGTTCCTGTGAAAGTCTGGAGAAGGGGCTGAATGGCCTCCTCCTGTTCCTGTGTAACAGGCTGGAGAAGGGGCTGAATGGGGCCTCCTCCTGTTCCTGTGTAACAGGCTGGAGAAGGGGCTGAATGGCCTCCTCCTGTTCCTGTGTAACAGGCTGGAGAAAGGGCTGAATGGCCTCCTCACGTTCCTGTGTAACAGACTGGAGAAGGGGCTGAATGGCCTCCTCCTGTTCCCTGTATAATAGGCTGGAAAAGGGTCTGAATGGGGCCTCACCCTGTTCTTGTGTAACAGGCTGGAGAAGGGGCTGAATGGGGCCTCCTCCTGTTCCTGTGTAACAGGCTGGAGAAGGGGCTGAATGGCCTCCTCCTGCTCCTGTGTAACAGGCTGGAGAAGGGACTGAATGGGGCCTCCTCCTGTTCCAGTGTAACAGGCTGGAGAAGGGGCAGAATGGGGCCTCCTCCTGTTCCCTGTGTAACAGGCTGGAGAAGGGGCTGAATGGGGCCTCCTCCTGTTCCCTGTGTAACAGGCTGGAGGAGGGGCTGAATGGCCTCCTCCTGTTCCTGTGTAACATGCTGGAGAAGGGGCTGAATGGGGCCTCCTCCTGTTCCTGTGTAACCGGCTGGAAAAGGGACTGAATGGGGCCTCCTCCTGTTCCTGTGTAACAGGCTGGAGAAGGGACTCAATCCCCTCCTCCGGTTCCTGTGTAACCGGCTGGAGAAGTGGCTGAATGGCCACCTCCTGTTCCTGTGTAACAGGCTGGAGAAGGGCTGAATGGGGCCTTCTCTTGTTCCTGCGTAACAGGCTGGAGAAGGGGCTGAATGGGACCTCCACCTGTTCCTGTGTAACATGCTGCAGAAGGGGCTGAATGGGGCCACCTCCTGTTGCTGTGTAACAGGCTGGAGAAGGGGCTGAATGGGACCTCCTCCTGTTCCTGTGTAACAGTCTGGAGAAGGGGCTGAATGGCCTCCTCCTGTTCCCTGTATAAGAGGCTGGAAAAGGGGCTGAATGGGTCCTCCTCCTGTTCTTGTGTAAAAGGCTGGAGAAGGGGCTGAATGGGGCCTCCTCCTGTTCCTGTGTAACAGGCTGGAGAAGGGGCTGAATGGCCTCCTCCTGTTCCTGTGTAACAGGCTGGAGAAGGGGCTGAATGGCCTCCTCACGTTCCTGTGTAACAGACTGGAGAAGGGGCTGAATGGCCTCCTCCTGTTCCCTGTATAATAGGCTGGAAAAGGGTCTGAATGGGGCCTCACCCTTTTCTTGTGTAACAGGCTGGAGAAGGGGCTGAATGGGGCATCCTCCTGTTCCTGTGTAACAGGCTGGAGAAGGGGCTGAATGGCCTCCTCCTGCTCCTGTGTAACAGGCTGGAGAAGGGACTGAATGGGGCCTCCTCCTGTTCCAGTGTAACAGGCTGGAGAAGGGGCAGAATGGGGCCTCCTCCTGTTCCCTGTGTAACAGGCTGGAGAAGGGGCTGAATGGGGCCTCCTCCTGTTCCCTGTGTAACAGGCTGGAGGAGGGGCTGAATGGCCTCCTCCTGTTCCTGTGTAACATGCTGGAGAAGGGGCTGAATGGGGCCTCCTCCTGTTCCTGTGAAACAGGCAGGATAAGGGGCTGAATGGCCTCCTCCTGTTCCTGTGTAACAGACTGGAGAAAGGGCTGAATGGGGCCTCCTCCTGTTCCTGTGTAACCGGCTGGAAAAGGGGCTGAATGGGGCCTCCTCCTGTTCCTGTGTAACAGGCTGGAGAAGGGACTCAATCCCCTCCTCCGGTTCCTGTGTAACCGGCTGGAGAAGTGGCTGAATGGCCTCCTCCTGTTCCTGTGTAACAGGCTGGAGAAGGGCTGAATGGGGCCTTCTCTTGTTCCTGCGTAACAGGCTGGAGAAGGGGCTGAATGGGGCCTCCTCCTGTTCCTGTGTAACAGTCTGGAGAAGGGGCTGAATGGCCTCCTCCTGTTCCTGTGTAACAGGCTGGAGAAGGGGCTGAATGGTCTCCTCCTGTTCCTGTGTAACAGACTGGAGAAGGGGCTGAATGGCCTCCTCCTGTTCCCTGTATAATAGGCTGGAAAAGGGTCTGAATGGGGCCTCACCCTTTTCTTGTGTAACAGGCTGGAGAAGGGGCTGAATGGGGCATCCTCCTGTTCCTGTGTAACAGGCTGGAGAAGGGGCTGAATGGCCTCCTCCTGCTCCTGTGTAACAGGCTGGAGAAGGGACTGAATGGGGCCTCCTCCTGTTCCTGTGTAACAGGCTGGAGAAGGGGCTGAATGGGGCATCCTCCTGTTCCAGTGTAACAGGCTGGAGAAGGGGCTGAATGGGGCCTCCTCCTGTTCCTGTGTAACAGGCTGGAGAAGGGGCTGAATGGGGCTTCCTCCAGTTCCCTGTGTAACAGGCTGGAGGAGGGGCTGAATGGCCTCCTCCTGTTCCTGTGTAACATGCTGGAGAAGGGGCTGAATGGGGCCTCCTCCTGTTCCTGTGTAACAGGCAGGATAAGGGGCTGAATGGCCTCCTCCTGTTCCTGTGTAACAGACTGGAGAAAGGGCTGAATGGGGCCTCCTCCTGTTCCTGTGTAACCGGCTGGAAAAGGGACTGAATGGGGCCTCCTCCTGTTCCTGTGTAACAGGCTGGAGAAGGGACTCAATCCCCTCCTCCGGTTCCTGTGTAACCGGCTGGAGAAGTGGCTGAATGGGGCCTCCTCCTGTTCCTGTGTAACAGGCTGGAGAAGGGCTGAATGGGGCCTCCTCCTGTTCCTGTGTAACAGTCTGGAGAAGGGGCTGAATGGCCTCCTCCTGTTCCTGTGTAACAGGCTGGAGAAGGGGCTGAATGGTCTCCTCCTGTTCCTGTGTAACAGGCTGGAGAAGGGGCTGAATGGCCTGCTCCTGTTCCTGTGTAACCGGCTGGAGAAGGGGCTGAATGGCCTCCTCCTGTTCCTGTGTAACAGCCTGGAGAAGGGGCTGAATGTGGCCTCCTCCTGTTCCTGTGTAACAGGCTGGAGAAGGGGCTGAATGGGGCCTCCTCCTGTTCCTGTGAAAGTCTGGAGAAGGGGCTGAATGGCCTCCTCCTGTTCCTGTGTAACAGGCTGGAGAAGGGGCTGAATGGGGCCTCCTCCTGTTCCTGTGTACCAGCTGGAGAAGGGGCTGAATGGCCTCCTCCTGTTCCTGTGTAACAGGCTGGAGAAAGGGCTGAATGGCCTCCTCACGTTCCTGTGTAACAGACTGGAGAAGGGGCTGAATGGCCTCCTCCTGTTCCCTGTATAATAGGCTGGAAAAGGGTCTGAATGGGGCCTCACCCTGTTCTTGTGTAACAGGCTGGAGAAGGGGCTGAATGGGGCCTCCTCCTGTTCCTGTGTAACAGGCTGGAGAAGGGGCTGAATGGCCTCCTCCTGCTCCTGTGTAACAGGCTGGAGAAGGGACTGAATGGGGCCTCCTCCTGTTCCAGTGTAACAGGCTGGAGAAGGGGCAGAATGGGGCCTCCTCCTGTTCCCTGTGTAACAGGCTGGAGAAGGGGCTGAATGGGGCCTCCTCCTGTTCCCTGTGTAACAGGCTGGAGGAGGGGCTGAATGGCCTCCTCCTGTTCCTGTGTAACATGCTGGAGAAGGGGCTGAATGGGGCCTCCTCCTGTTCCTGTGTAACCGGCTGGAAAAGGGACTGAATGGGGCCTCCTCCTGTTCCTGTGTAACAGGCTGGAGAAGGGACTCAATCCCCTCCTCCGGTTCCTGTGTAACCGGCTGGAGAAGTGGCTGAATGGCCACCTCCTGTTCCTGTGTAACAGGCTGGAGAAGGGCTGAATGGGGCCTTCTCTTGTTCCTGCGTAACAGGCTGGAGAAGGGGCTGAATGGGACCTCCACCTGTTCCTGTGTAACATGCTGCAGAAGGGGCTGAATGGGGCCACCTCCTGTTGCTGTGTAACAGGCTGGAGAAGGGGCTGAATGGGACCTCCTCCTGTTCCTGTGTAACAGTCTGGAGAAGGGGCTGAATGGCCTCCTCCTGTTCCCTGTATAAGAGGCTGGAAAAGGGGCTGAATGGGTCCTCCTCCTGTTCTTGTGTAAAAGGCTGGAGAAGGGGCTGAATGGGGCCTCCTCCTGTTCCTGTGTAACAGGCTGGAGAAGGGGCTGAATGGCCTCCTCCTGTTCCTGTGTAACAGGCTGGAGAAGGGGCTGAATGGCCTCCTCACGTTCCTGTGTAACAGACTGGAGAAGGGGCTGAATGGCCTCCTCCTGTTCCCTGTATAATAGGCTGGAAAAGGGTCTGAATGGGGCCTCACCCTTTTCTTGTGTAACAGGCTGGAGAAGGGGCTGAATGGGGCATCCTCCTGTTCCTGTGTAACAGGCTGGAGAAGGGGCTGAATGGCCTCCTCCTGCTCCTGTGTAACAGGCTGGAGAAGGGACTGAATGGGGCCTCCTCCTGTTCCAGTGTAACAGGCTGGAGAAGGGGCAGAATGGGGCCTCCTCCTGTTCCCTGTGTAACAGGCTGGAGAAGGGGCTGAATGGGGCCTCCTCCTGTTCCCTGTGTAACAGGCTGGAGGAGGGGCTGAATGGCCTCCTCCTGTTCCTGTGTAACATGCTGGAGAAGGGGCTGAATGGGGCCTCCTCCTGTTCCTGTGAAACAGGCAGGATAAGGGGCTGAATGGCCTCCTCCTGTTCCTGTGTAACAGACTGGAGAAAGGGCTGAATGGGGCCTCCTCCTGTTCCTGTGTAACCGGCTGGAAAAGGGGCTGAATGGGGCCTCCTCCTGTTCCTGTGTAACAGGCTGGAGAAGGGACTCAATCCCCTCCTCCGGTTCCTGTGTAACCGGCTGGAGAAGTGGCTGAATGGCCTCCTCCTGTTCCTGTGTAACAGGCTGGAGAAGGGCTGAATGGGGCCTTCTCTTGTTCCTGCGTAACAGGCTGGAGAAGGGGCTGAATGGGGCCTCCTCCTGTTCCTGTGTAACAGTCTGGAGAAGGGGCTGAATGGCCTCCTCCTGTTCCTGTGTAACAGGCTGGAGAAGGGGCTGAATGGTCTCCTCCTGTTCCTGTGTAACAGGCTGGAGAAGGGGCTGAATGGCCTGCTCCTGTTCCTGTGTAACCGGCTGGAGAAGGGGCTGAATGGCCTCCTCCTGTTCCTGTGTAACAGCCTGGAGAAGGGGCTGAATGTGGCCTCCTCCTGTTCCTGTGTAACAGGCTGGAGAAGGAGCTGAATGGGGCCTCCTCCTGTTCCTGTGAAAGTCTGGAGAAGGGGCTGAATGGCCTCCTCCTGTTCCTGTGTAACAGGCTGGAGAAAGGGCTGAATGGCCCCCTCCTGTTCCTGTGTAACAGTCTGGAGAAGGGGCTGAATGGCGTCCTCCTGTTCCTGCGTAACAGTCTGGAGAAGGGGCTGAATGGCCTCCTCCTGTTAATATGTAACATCAGGAGAAGGGGCTGAATGGCCTCCTCCTGTTCCTGCGTAACAGTCTGGAGAAGGGGCTGAATGGGGCCTCCTCCTGTTCCTGTGAAATGCTGGAGGAGGGGCTGAATGGCCTCCTCCTGTTCCTGTGTAACAGGCTGGAGAAGGGCTGAATGGGGCCTTCTCTTGTTCCTGCGTAACAGGCTGGAGAAGGGGCTGAATGGGGCCTCCTCCTGTTCCTGTGTAACAGTCTGGAGAAGGGGCTGAATGGCCTCCTCCTGTTCCTGTGTAACAAGCTGGAGAAGGGGCTGAATGGCCTCCTCCTGTTCCTGTGTAACAGGCTGGAGAAGGGGCTGAATGGGGCCTCCTCCTGTTCCTGTGTAAGAGGCTGGAGAAGGGGCTGCATGGGGCCTCCTCCAGTTCCTGTGTAACAGGCTGGAGAATGGGCTGAATGGGGCCTCCTCCTGTTCCTGTGTAACAAGCTGGAGAAGGGGCTGAATGGGGACTCCTCCTGTTCCTGTGTAACAGTCTGGAGAAGGGGCTGAATGGCCTCCCCCTGTTCCTGTGTAACAGTCTGGAGAAGGGGCTGAATGGCCTCCTCCTGTTCCTGTGTAATAGGCTGGAGAAGGGGCAGAATGGGGCCTCCTCCTGTTCCTGTGTAACAGGCTGGAGAAGGGGCTGAATGGGGCCTCCTCCTGTTCCTGTGTAACAGTCTGGAGAAGGGGCTGAATGGCCTCCCCCTGTTCCTGTGTAACAGTCTGGAGAAGGGGCTGAATGGCCTCCTCCTGTTCCTGTGTAACAGTCTGGAGAAGGGGCTGAATGGCCTCCTCCTGTTCCTGTGTAACAGTCTGGAGAAGGGGCAGAATGGCCTCCTCCTGTTCCTGTGTAACCGGCTGGAGAAGGGGCTGAATGGCCTCCTGCTGTTCCTGTGTAACAGCCTGGAGAAGGGGCTGAATGGCCTCCTCCTGTTCCTGTGTAACAGTCTGGAGAAGGGGCTGAATAGCCTCCTCCTGTTCCTGTGTAACAGTCTGGAGAAGGGGCTGAATGGCCTCCTCCTGTTCCTGTGTAACAGTCTGGAGAAGGGGCTGAATGGCCTCCTCCTGTTCCTGTGTAACAGTCTGGAGAAGGGGCTGAATGGCCTCCTCCTGTTCCTGTGTAACAGTCTGGAGAAGAGGCTGAATGGCCTCCTCCTGTTCCTGTGTAACAGGCTGGAGAAGGGGCTGAATGGGCCTCCTCCTGTTCCTGTGTAACAGGCTGGAGAAGGGACTGAATCCCCTCCTCCTGTTCCTGTGTAACCGGCTGGAGAAGGGGCTGAATGGCCTCCTGCTGTTCCTGTGTAACAGCCTGGAGAAGGGGCTGAATGGCCTCCTTCTGTTCCTGTGTAACAGGCTGGAGAAGGGGCTGAATAGCCTCCTCCTGTTCCTGTGTAACAGTCTGGAGAAGGGGCTGAATGGCCTCCTCCTGTTCCTGTGTAACAGGCTGGAGAAGGGGCTGAATAGCCTCCTCCTGTTCCTGTGTTACAGTCTGGAGAAGAGGCTGAATGGCCTCCTCCTGTTCCTGTGTAACAGGCTGGAGAAGGAGCTGAATGGCCTCCTCCTGTTCCTGTGTAACAGTCTGGAGAAGGGGCTGAATGGTCTCCTCCTGTTCCTGTGTATCAGGCTGGAGAAGGGGCTGAATGGCGTCCTCCTGTTCCTGTGTAACAGGCTGGAGAAAGGGCTGAATGGGGCCTCCTCCTGTTCCTGTGCAACAGGCTGGAGAAGGGGCTGAATGGGGCCTCCTCCTGTTCCTGTGTAACAGGCTGGACAAGGGGCTGAATGGCCTCCTCCTGTTCCTGTGTAGCAGCCTGGAGAAGGGGCTGAATGGGGCCTCCTCCTGTTCCTGTGTAACAGTCTGGAGAAGGGGCTGAATGGGGCCTCCTCCTGTTCCTGTGTAACAGTCTGGAGAAGGGGCTGAATGTCCTCCTCCTGTTCCTCAGTAACAGTCTGGAGAAGGGGCTTAATGGCCTCCTCCTGTTCCTGTATAACAGGCTGGAGAAGGGGCTGAATGGGGCCTCCTCCTGTGACTCTGTATCATCAGGAGAAGGGGCTGAATCCCCTCCTCCTGTTCCTGTGTAACAGGCTGGAGAAGGGGCTGAATGACCTCCTCCTGTTTCTGTGTAACAGGCTGGAGAAGGGACTGAATGGGGCCTCCACCTGTTCCTGTGTAACAGACTGGAGAAGGGGCTGAATGGCCTCCTCCTGTTCCTGTGTAACAGGCTGGAGAAGGGGCTGAATGGGGCCGCCTCCTGTTCCTGTGCAACAGGCTGGAGAAGGGGCTGAATGGGGCCTCCTCCTGTTCCTGTGTAACAGGCTGGAGAAGGGCCTGAATGGGGCCTCCTCCTGTTCCTGTGTAACAGGCTGGAGAAGGACTGAAAACACTCCTCCTGTTCCTGTGTAACCGGCTGGAGAAGGGGCTGAATGGCCTCCTCCTGTTCCTGTGTAACAGCCTGGAGAAGGGACTGAATGTGGCCTCCTCCTTTTCCTGTGTAACAGGCTGGAGAAGGGGCTGAATGGGGCCTCCTCCTGTTCCTGTGAAAGTCTGGAGAAAGGGCTGAATGGCCTCCTCCTGTTCCTGTGTAACAGGCTGGAGAAGGGGCTGAATGGCCTCCTCCTGTTCCTGTGTAACCGTCTGGAGAAGTGGCTGAATGGCCTCCTCCTGTTCCTGTGTAACCGGCTGGAAAAGGGACTCAATCCCCTCCTCCGGTTCCTGTGTAACCGGCTGGAAAAGGGACTCAATCCCCTCCTCCGGTTCCTGTGTAACCGGCTGGAGAAGTGGCAGAATGGCCACCTCCTGTTCCTGTGTAACAGGCTGGAGAAGGGCTGAATGGGGCCTTCTCTTGTTCCTGCGTAACAGGCTGGAGAAGGGGCTGAATGGGGCCTCCTCCTGTTCCTGTGTAACAGTCTGGAGAAGGGGCTGAATGGCCTCCTCCTGTTCCTGTGTAACAGGCTGGAGAAGGGGCTGAATAGTCTCCTCCTGTTCCTGTGTAACAGGCTGGAGAAGGGGCTGAATGGCCTGCTCCTGTTCCTGTGTAACAGTCTGGAGAAGGAGCTGAATGGCCTCCTCCTGTTCCTGTATAACAGGCTGGAGAAGGGGCTGAATGGGGCCTCCTCCTGTTACTCTGTAACATCAGGAGAAGGGGCTGAATGGCCTCCTCCTGTTCCTGTGTAACAGGCTGGAGAAGGGGCTGAATGACCTCCTCCTGTTTCTGTGTAACAGGCTGGAGAAGGGACTGAATGGGGCCTCCTCCTCTTCCTGTATAACAGACTGGAGAAGGGGCTGAATGGCCTCCTCCTGTTCCTGTGTAATAGGCTGGAGAAGGGGCTGATGGGGCCTCCTCCTGTTACTGTGTAACATCAGGAGAAGGGGCTGAATGGGGCCTCCTCCTGTTCCTGTGTAACAGGCTGGAGAAGGGGCTGAATGACCTCCTCCTGTTCCTGCGTAACAGACTGGAGAAGGGGCTGAATGGGGCCTCCTCCTGCTCCTGTGTAACAGTCTGGAGAAGGGGCTGAATGGCCTCCTCCTGTTCCTGTGTAACAGTCTGGAGAAGGGGCTGAATGGTCTCCTCCTGTTCCTGTGTATCAGGCTGGAGAAGGGGCTGAATGGGACTCCTCCTGTTCCTGTGTAACAGGCTGGAGAAGGGTCTGAATGGGGCCTCCTCCTGTTCCTGTGTAACAGGCTGGAGAAGGGACTGAATCCCCTCCTCCTGTTCCTGTGTAACCGGCTGGACAAGGGGCTGAATGGCCTCCTCGTGTTCCTGTGTAGCAGCCTGGAGAAGGGGCTGAATGTCCTCCTCCTGTTCCTGGGTAACAGACTGGAGAAGGGGCTGAATGGGGCCTCCTCCTGTTCCTGTGTAACAGGCTGGACAAGGGACTGAATGGGGCCTCCTCCTGTTCCTGTGTAACAGGCAGGAGAAGGGGCTGAATGAGGCCTCCTCCTGTCCCTGTGTAACAGGCTGGTGTAGGGGCTGAATGGCGCCTCTCCTGTTCCTGTGTAACAGGCTGGAGAAGGGGCTGAATGGGGCCTCCTCCTGTTCCTGTGTAACAGGCTGGAGAAGGGGCTGAATGGGGCCTCCTCCTGTTCCTGTGGAACAGGCTAGAGAAGGGGCTGAATCCCCTCCTCCTGTTCCTGTGTAACAGGCTGGAGAAGGGGCTGAATGGGGCTTCCTACTGTTCCTGTGTAACAGTCTGGAGAATGGGGTGAATGGCCTCCTCCTGTTCCTGTGGAACAGGCTGGAGAAGGGGCTGAAGGGCCTCCTACCGGTTCCTGTGTAACAGGCTGGAGAAGGGACTGAATGGGGCCTCCTCCTGTTCCTGTGTAACAGGCTGGAGAAGGGGCTGAATGGGGCCTCCTCCTGTTCCTGTGGAACAGGCTAGAGAAGGGGCTGAATCCCCTCCTCCTGTTCCTGTGTAACAGGCTGGAGAAGGGGCTGAATGGGGCTTCCTACTGTTCCTGTGTAACAGTCTGGAGAATGGGGTGAATGGCCTCCTCCTGTTCCTGTGGAACAGGCTGGAGAAGGGGCTGAAGGGCCTCCTACCGGTTCCTGTGTAACAGTCTGGAGAAGGGGCTGAATGGCCTCCTCCTGTTCCTGTGTAACAGGATGGAGAAGGGGCTGAATGGCATCCTCCTGTTCCTGTGTAACAGGCTGGAGAAGGGACTGAATGGGGCCTCCTCCTGTTCCTGTGTCACAGGCTGGAGGAGGGGCTGAATGTGGCCTCCTCCTGTTCCTGTGTAACAGGCTAGGGTAGGGGCTGAATGGGGCTTCCTCCTGTTCCCTGTGTAACAGGATGGAGAAGGGGCTGAATGGCCTCCTCCTGTTCCTGTGTAACAGCCTGGAGAATGGGCTGAATGGGGCCTCCTCCTGTTCCTGTGTAACAGGTTGGAGAAGGGACTGAATGGGGCCTCCTCCTGTTCCAGTGCAACAGGCTGGAGAAGGGGCAGAATGGCCTCCTCCTGTTCCTGTGTAACCGGCTGGAGAAGGGGCTGAATGGCCTCCTGCTGTTCCTGTGTAACAGCCTGGAGAAGGGGCTGAATGGCCTCCTCCTGTTCCTGTGTAACAGGCTGGAGAAGGGGCTGAATAGCCTCCTCCTGTTCCTGTGTAACAGTCTGGAGAAGGGGCTGAATGGCCTCCTCCTGTTCCTGTGTAACAGTCTGGAGAAGAGGCTGAATGGCCTCCTCCTGTTCCTGTGTAACAGGCTGGAGAAGGGGCTGAATGGGCCTCCTCCTGTTCCTGTGTAACAGGCTGGAGAAGGGACTGAATCCCCTCCTCCTGTTCCTGTGTAACCGGCTGGAGAAGGGGCTGAATGGCCTCCTGCTGTTCCTGTGTAACAGCCTGGAGAAGGGGCTGAATGGCCTCCTCCTGTTCCTGTGTAACAGGCTGGAAAAGGGGCTGAATAGCCTCCTCCTGTTCCTGTGTAACAGTCTGGAGAAGGGGCTGAATGGCCTCCTCCTGTTCCTGTGTAACAGTCTGGAGAAGAGGCTGAATGGCCTCCTCCTGTTCCTGTGTAACAGGCTGGAGAAGGAGCTGAATGGCCTCCTCCTGTTCCTGTGTATCAGGCTGGAGAAGGGGCTGAATGGGCCTCCTCCTGTTCCTGTGTAACAGGCTGGAGAAGGGGCTGAATGGGGCCTCCTCCTGTTCCTGTGTAACAGGCTGGAGAACGGACTGAATCCCCTCCTCCTGTTCCTGTGTAACCGGCTGGACAAGGGGCTGAATGGCCTCCTCCTGTTCCTGTGTAACAGTCTGGAGAAGGGGCTGAATGGTCTCCTCCTGTTCCTGTGTATCAGGCTGGAGAAGGGGCTGAATGGGCCTCCTCCTGTTCCTGTGTAACAGGCTGGAGAACGGACTGAATCCCCTCCTCCTGTTCCTGTGTAACCGGCTGGACAAGCGGCTGAATGGCCTCCTCCTGTTCCTGTGTAGCAGCCTGGAGAAGGGGCAGAATGGGGCCTCCTCCTGTTCCTGTGTAACAGGCTGGGGAAGGGGCTGAATGGGGCCTCCTCCTGTTCCTGTGTAACAGTCTGGAGAAGGGGCTGAATGTCCTCCTCCTGTTCCTCAGTAACAGTCTGCAGAAGGGGCTTAATGGCCTCCTCCTGTTCCTGTATAACAGGCTAGAGAAGGGGCTGAATGGGGCCTCCTCCTGCTACTCTGTATCATCAGGAGAAGGGGCTGAATGGCCTCCTCCTGTTCCTGTGTAACAGGCTGGAGAAGGGGCTGAATGACCTCCTCCTGTTTCTGTGTAACAGGCTGGAGAAGGGACTGAATTGTGCCTCCTCCTGTTCCTGTGTAACAGACTGGAGAAGGGGCTGAATTCCCTCCTCCTGTTCCTGTGTAACAGGCTGGAGAAGGGGCTGAATGGGGCCGCCTCCTGTTCCTGTGCAACAGGCTGGAGAAGGGCCTGAATGGGGCCTCCTCCTGTTCCTGTGTAACAGGCTGGAGAAGGACTAAAACCACTCCTCCTGTTCCTGTGTAACCGGCTGGAGAAGGGGCTGAATGGGGCCTCCTCCTGTTCCTGTGTAACAGCCTGGAGAAGGGGCTGAATGGGGCCTCCTCCTGTTCCTGTGTAACAGGCTGGAGAAGGGGCTGAATGGGGCCTCCTCCTGTTCCTGTGAAAGTCTGGAGAAAGGGCTGAATGGCCTCCTCCTGTTCCTGTGTAACAGGCTGGAGAAGGGGCTGAATGGCCTCCTCCTGTTCCTGCGTAACAGTCTGGAGAAGGGGCTGAATGGCCTCCTCCTGTTACTGTGTAACATCAGGAGAAGGAGCTGAATGGCCTCCTCCTGTTCCTGTGTAACCGTCTGGAGAAGTGGCTGAATGGCCTCCTCCTGTTCCTGCGTAACAGTCTGGAGAAGGGGCTGAATGGCCTCCTCCTGTTACTGTGTAACCGGCTGGAAAAGGGACTGAATGGGGCCTCCTCCTGTTCCTGCGTAACAGGCTGGAGAAGGGGCTGAATGGGGCCTCCTCCTGTTCCTGTGTAACAGTCTGGAGAAGGGGCTGAATGGCCTCCTCCTGTTCCTGTGTAACAGGCTGGAGAAGGGGCTGAATAGTCTCCTCCTGTTCCTGTGTAACAGGCTGGAGAAGGGGCTGAATGGCCTGCTCCTGTTCCTGTGTAACAGTCTGGAGAAGGGGCTGAATGGCCTCCTCCTGTTCCTGTATAACAGGCTGGAGAAGGGGCTGAATGGGGCCTCCTCCTGTTCCTGTGTAACAGGCTGGAGAAGGGGCTGAATGGCCTCCTCCTGTTCCTGTGTAACAGGCTGGAGAAGGGGCTGAATGACCTCCTCCTGTTTCTGTGTAACAGGCTGGAGAAGGGACTGAATGGGGCCTCCTCCTCTTCCTGTGTAACAGGCTGGAGAAGGGGCTGAATGGCCTCCTCCTGTTCCTGTGTAACAGGCTGGAGAAGGGGCTGAATGGGGCCGCCTCCTGTTCCTGTGTAACCGGCTGGAGAAGGGCCTGAATGGGGCCTCCTCGTGTTCCTGTGTAACAGTCTGGAGAAGGGGCTGAATGGCCTCCTCCTGTCCCTGTGTAACAGTCTGGAGAAGGGGCTGAATGGCCTCCTCCTGTTCCTGTCTCACAGGCTGGAGAAGGGACTGAAACCACTCCTCCTGTTCCTGTGTAACCGGCTGGAGAAGGGGCTGAATGGCCTCCTCCTGTTCCTGTGTAACAGGCTGGAGAAGGGGCTGAATGGGGCCTCCTCCTGTTCCTGTGAAAGTGTGGAGAAGGGGCTGAATGGCCTCCTCCTGTTCCTGTGTAACAGGCTGGAGAAGGGGCTGAATGGCCTCCTCCTGTTCCTGTGTAACATTCTGGAGAAGGGGCTGAATGGCCTCCTCCTGTTCCTGCGTAACAGTCTGGAGAAGGGGCTGAATGGCCTCCTCCAGTTACTGTGTAACATCAGAAGAAGGGGCTGAATGGCCTCCTCCTGTTTCTGTGTAACAGGCTGGAGAAGGGGATGAATGGCCTCCTCCTGTTCCTGTGTAACAGTCTGGAGAAGGGGCTGAATGGCCTCCTCCTGTTCCTGTGTAACAGGCTGGAGAAGGGGCTGAATGGGGCCTCCTCCTGTTCCTGTGTAACAGGCTGGAGAAGGGGCTGAATGGGGCCTCCTCCTGTTCCTGTGTAACAGGCTGGAAAATGGGCATAATGGGGCCTCCTCCTGTTCCTGTGCAACTGGCTGGAGAAGGGGATGAATCCCGTCGTCCTGTTCCTCTGAAACCGGCAGGAGAAGGGGCTGAATGGCCTCCTCCTGTTCCTTGCAACTGGCTGGAGAAGGGGCTGAATCCCGTCCTCCTGCTCCTGTGTCACAGGCTGGAGGAGGGGCTGAATGTGGCCTCCTCCTGTTCCTGTGTAACAGGATGGAGAAGGGGCTGAATGGCCTCCTCCTGTTCCTGTGCAACAGCCTGGAGAATGGGCTGAATGGGGCCTCCTCCTGTTCCTGTGTAACAGGTTGGAGAAGGGACTGAATGGGGCCTCCTCCTGTTCCAGTGCAACAGGCTGGAGAAGGGGCAGAATGGGGCCTCCTCCTGTTCCTGTGTAACAGGCTGGAGAAGGGACTGAATCCCCTCCTCCTGTTCCTGTGTAACCGGCTGGAGAAGGGGCTGAATGGCCTCCTGCTGTTCCTGTGTAACAGCCTGGAGAAGGGGCTGAATGGCCTCCTCCTGTTCCTGTGTAACAGGCTGGAGAAGGGGCTGAATAGCCTCCTCCTGTTCCTGTGTAACAGTCTGGAGAAGGGGCTGAATGGCCTCCTCCTGTTCCTGTGTAACAGTCTGGAGTAGAGGCTGAATGGCCTCCTCCTGTTCCTGTGTAACAGGCTGGAGAAGGGGCTGAATGGGGCCTCCTCCTGTTCCTGTGAAACAGGCTGGAGAAGGGACTGAATCCCCTCCTCCTGTTCCTGTGTAACCGGCTGGAGAAGGGGCTGAATGGCCTCCTGCAGTTCTTGTGTAACAGCCTGGAGAAGGGGCTGAATGGCCTCCTCCTGTTCCTGTGTAACAGGCTGGAGAAGGGGCTGAATAGCCTCCTCCTGTTCCTGTGTAACAGTCTGGAGAAGGGGCTGAATGGCCTCCTCCTGTTCCTGTGTAACAGTCTGGAGAAGAGGCTGAATGGCCTCCTCCTGTTCCTGTGTAACAGGCTGGAGAAGGAGCTGAATGGCCTCCTCCTGTTCCTGTGTAACAGTCTGGAGAAGGGGCTGAATGGTCTCCTCCTGTTCCTGTGTATCAGGCTGGAGAAGGGGCTGAATGGCCCTCCTCCTGTTCCTGTGTAACAGGCTGGAGAACGGACTGAATCCCCTCCTCCTGTTCCTGTGTAACCGGCTGGACAAGGGGCTGAATGGCCTCCTCCTGTTCCTGTGTAGCAGCCTGGAGAAGGGGCTGAATGGGGCCTCCTCCTGTTCCTGTGTAACAGGCTGGGGAAGGGGCTGAATGGGGCCTCCTCCTGTTCCTGTGTAACAGTCTGGAGAAGGGGCTGAATGTCCTCCTCCTGTTCCTCAGTAACAGTCTGCAGAAGGGGCTGAATGGCCTCCTCCTGTTCCTGTATAACAGGCTGGAGAAGGGGCTGAATGGGGCCTCCTCCTGTTACTCTGTATCATCAGGAGAAGGGGCTGAATGGCCTCCTCCTGTTCCTGTGTAACAGGCTGGTGAAGGGGCTGAATGACCTCCTCCTGTTTCTGTGTAACAGGCTGGAGAAGGGACTGAATGGGGCCTCCTCCTGTTCCTGTGTAACAGACTGGAGAAGGGGCTGAATGGCCTCCTCCTTTTCCTGTGTAACAGGCTGGAGAAGGGGCTGAATGGGGCCTCCTCCTGTTCCTGTGTAACCGGCTGGAGAAGGGGCTGAATGGCCTCCTCCTGTTCCTGTGTAACAGTCTGGAGAAGGGGCTGAATGTGGCCTCCTCCTTTTCCTGTGTAACAGGCTGGAGAAGGGGCTGAATGGGGCCTCCTCCTGTTCCTGTGAAAGTCTGGAGAAAGGGCTGAATGGCCTCCTCCTGTTCCTGTGTAACAGGCTGGAGAAGGACTGAAATCACTCCTCCTGTTCCTGTGTAACCGGCTGGAGAAGGGGCTGAATGGCCTCCTCCTGTTCCTGTGTAACAGTCTGGAGAAGGGGCTGAATGTGGCCTCCTCCTGTTCCTGTGTAACAGGCTGGAGAAGGGGCTGAATGGCCTCCTCCTGTTCCTGTGTAACCGTCTGGAGAAGTGGCTGAATGGCCTCCTCCTGTTCCTGCGTAACAGTCTGGAGAAGGGGCTGAATGGCCTCCTCCTGTTACTGTGTAACATCAGGAGAAGGAGCTGAATGGCCTCCTCCTGTTACTGTGTAACCGGCTGGAGAAGGGGCTGAATGGGGCCTCCTCCTGTTCCTGTGTAACAGGCTGGAGAAGGGACTCAATCCCCTCCTCCGGTTCCTGTGTAACCGGCTGGAGAAGTGGCTGAATGGCCACCTCCTGTTCCTGTGTAACAGGCTGGAGAAGGGGCTGAATGGGGCCTCCTCCTGTTCCTGTGTAACAGTCTGGAGAAGGGGCTGAATGGCCTCCTCCTGTTCCTGTGTAACAGGCTGGAGAAGGGGCTGAACAGTCTCCTCCTGTTCCTGTGTAACAGGCTGGAGAAGGGGCTGAATGGCCTGCTCCTGTTCCTGTGTAACAGTCTGGTGAAGGGGCTGAATGGCCTCCTCCTGTTCCTATAACAGGCTGGAGAAGGGGCTGAATGGGGCCTCCTCCTGTTACTCTGTAACATCAGGAGAAGGGGCTGAATGGCCTCCTCCTGTTCCTGTGTAACAGGCTGGAGAAGGGGCTGAATGACCTCCTCCTGTTTCTGTGTAACAGGCTGGAGAAGGGACTGAATGGGGCCTCCTCCTCTTCCTGTATAACAGACTGGAGAAGGGGCTGAATGGCCTCCTCTTGTTCCTGTGTAACAGGCTGGAGAAGGGGCTGAATGGGGCCGCCTCCTGTTCCTGTGTAACAGGCTGGAGAAGGGCCTGAATGGGGCCTCCTCGTGTTCCTGTGTAACAGTCTGGAGAAGGGGCTGAATGGCCTCCTCCTGTCCCTGTGTAACAGTCTGGAGAAGGGGCTGAATGGCCTCCTCCTGTTCCTGTGTAACAGGCTGGAGAAGGGACTGAAACCACTCCTCCTGTTCCTGTGTAACCGGCTGGAGAAGGGGCTGAATGGCCTCCTCCTGTTCCTGTGTAACAGTCTGGAGAAGGGGCTGAATGGCCTCCTCCTGTTCCTGCGTAACAGTCTGGAGAAGGGGCTGAATGGCCTCCTCCTGTTACTGTGTAACATCAGAAGAAGGGGCTGAATGGCCTCCTCCTGTTTCTGTGTAACAGGCTGGAGAAGGGGCTGAATGGCCTCCTCCTGTTCCTGTGTAACAGGCTGGAGAAGGGGCTGAATGGGGCCTCCTCCTGTTCCTGTGTAACAGGCTGGAAAATGGGCATAATGGGGCCTCCTCCTGTTCCTGTGTAACAGGCTGGAGAAGGGGCTGAATCCCGTCCTCCTGCTCCTGTGAAACAGGATGGAGAAGGGGCTGAATGGCATCCTCCTGTTCCTGTGTAACAGGCTGGAGAAGGGGCTGAATGGCATCCTCCTGCTCCTGTGTAACAGGCTGGAGAAGGGACTGAATGGGGCCTCCTCCTGTTCCTGTGTCACAGGCTAGGGTAGGGGCTGAATGGGGCTTCCTCCTGTTCCCTGTGTAACAGGATGGAGGAGGGGCTGAATGGCCTCCTCCTGTTCCTGTGTGACAGCCTGGAGAATGGGCTGAATGGGGCCTCCTCCTGTTCCTGTGTAACAGGCTGGAGAAGGGACTGAATGGGGCCTCCTCCTGTTCCTGTGTAACAGGCTGGAGAAGGGACTGAATCCCCTCCTCCTGTTCCTGTGCAACCGGCTGGAGAAGGGGCTGAATGGCCTCCTGCTGTTTCTGTGTAACTGCCTGGAGAAGGGGATGAATGGCCTCCTCCTGTTCCTGCGTAACAGGCTGGAGAATGGGCTGAATGGCCTCCTCCTGTTCCTGTGTAACAGGCTGGGGAAGGGGCTGAATGGGGCCTCCTCCTGTTCCTGTGTAAAAGTCTGGAGAAGGGGCTGAATGGTCTCCTCCTGTTCCTGTGTATCAGGCTGAAGAAGGGGCTGAATGGTGCCTCCTCCTGTTCCTTTGTAACAGGCTAGAGAATGGGCTGAATGGGACCTGCTCCTGTTCCTGTGTAACAGACTGGAGAAGGGACTGAATGGGGCCTTCTCGTGTCCCTGTGTAACAGGCTGGAGAAGGGGCTGAATGGGGCCTCCTCCTGTTCCTGTGTAACAGGCTGGAGAAGGAATGAATCCCCTCCTCCTGTTCCTGTGTAACCGGTTGGAGAAGGGGCTGAATGGCCTCCTCCTGTTCCTGTGTAACAGCCTGGAGAAGGGGCTGAATGGGGCCTCCTCCTCTTCCTGTGTAACAGGCTGGAGAAGGGGCTGAATGGGGCCTCCTCCTGTTCCTGTGTAACAGGCTGGAGAAGGGGCTGAATCCCCTCCTCCTGTTCCTGTGTAACCGGCTGGAGAAGGGGCTGAATGGGGCCTCCTCCTGTTCCTGTGTATCAGGCTGGAGAAGGGGCTGAATCCCCTCCTCCTGTTCCTGTGTAACAGGCTGGAGACGGGGCTGAATGGGGCAACCTCCTGTTGCTGTGTAACAGGCTGGAGAAGGGGCTGAATGGGACCTCCTCCTGTTCCTGTGTAACAGTCTGGAGAAGGGGCTGAATGGCCTCCTCCTGTTCCCTGTATAACAGGCTGGAAAAGGGGCTGAATGGGTCCTCCTCCTGTTCTTGTGTAAAAGGCTGGAGAAGGGGCTGAATGGGGCCTCCTCCTGTTCCTGTGTAACAGGCTGGAGAAGGGGCTGAATGGCCTCCTCCTGTTCCTGTGTAACAGGCTGGAGAAGGGGCTGAATGGCCTCCTCATGTTCCTGTGTAACAGACTGGAGAAGTGGCTGAATGGCCTCCTCCTGTTCCTGTGTAACAGGCTGGAGAAGGGGCTGAATGGTCTCCTCATGTTCCTGTGTAACAGACTGGAGAAGGGGCTGAATGGCGTCCTCCTGTTCCTGTGTTACAGGCTGGAGAAGGGGCTGAATGGGGCCTCCTCCTGTTCCTGTGTAACAGGCTGGAGAAGGGGCTGAATGGGGCCTCCTCCTGTTCCTGTGTAACAGGCTGGAAAAGGGGCCGAATGGCCTCCTCCTATTCCTGTGTAACAGGCTGGAGAAGGGGCTGAATCCCGTCCTCCTGTTCCTGTGTAACCAGCTGGAGAAGGGGCTGAATTGCCTCCTCCTGTTCCTGTGCAACTGGCTGGAGAAGGGGCTGAATCCCTATCCTCCTGTTCCTGTGTTACAGGATGGAGAAGGGGCTGAATGGCATCCTCCTGTTCCTGTGTAACAGGCTGGAGAAGGGGCTGAATGGCATCCTCCTGTTCCTGTGTAACAGGCTGGAGAAGGGACTGAATGTGGCCTCCTCCTGTTCGTGTGGAACAGGCTGGGGTAGGGGCTGAATGGGGCCTACTCCTGTTCCTGTGTAACAGGCAGGAGAAGGGGCTGAATGGCCTCCTCCTGTTCCTGTGTATCAGACTGGAGAAGGGGCTGAATGGGGCCTCCTCCTGTTCCTGTGTAACAGGTTGGAGAAGGGACTGAATGGGGCCTCCTCCTGTTCCAGTGCAACAGGCTGGAGAAGGGGCAGAATGGGGCCTCCTCCTGTTCCTGTGTAACAGGCTGGAGAAGGGACTGAATCCCCTCCTCCTGTTCCTGTGTAACCGGCTGGAGAAGGGGCTGAATGGCCTCCTCCTGTTCCTGTGAAACAGGATGGAGATGGGGCTGAATGGGGCGTCCTCCTGTTCCTGTGTAACAGTCTGGAGAAGGGGCTGAATGGCCTCCTCCTGTTCCTGTGTAACAGGCTGGAGAAGGGGCTGAATGGCCTCCTCCTGTTCCTGTGTAACAGTCTGGAGAAGGGGCTGAATGGCCTCCTCCTGTTCCTGTGTAACAGTCTGGAGAATGGGCTGAATGGCCTCCTCCTGTTCCTGTGTAACAGGCTGGAGAAGGGGCTGATGGAGCCTCCTCCTGGTACTGTGTAACATCAAGAGACGGGGCTGAATGGCCTCCTCCTGTTCCTGTGTAACAGGCTGGAGAAGGGGCTGAATGACCTCCTCCGGTTCCTGTGTAACAGACTGGAGAAGGGGCTGAATGGGGCCTCCTCCTGTTCCTGTGTAACAGTCTGGAGAAGGGGCTGAATGGCCTCCTCCTGTTCCTGTGTAACAGGCTGGGGAAGGGGCTGAATCGCCTCCTCCTGTTCCTGTGTAACAGTCTGGAGAAGGGGCTGAATGGGCCTCCTCCTGTTCCTGTGTAACAGGCTGGAGAAGGGGCTGAATGGGGCCTCCTCCTGTTCCTGTGTAACAGGCTGGAGAAGGGGCTGAATGGGGCCTCCTCCTGTTCCTGTGTAACAGGCTGGAGAAGGGGCTGAATGGGGCCTCCTCCTGTTCCTGTGTAACAGGCTGGAGAAGGGACTGAATCCCCTCCTCCTGTTCCTGTGTAACCGGCTGGACAAGGGGCTGAATGGCCTCCTCCTGTTCCTGTGTAGCAGCCTGGAGAAGGGGCTGAATGGGGCCTCCTCCTGTTCATGTGTAACAGGCTGGGGAAGGGGCTGAATGGGGCCTCCTCCTGTTCCTGTGTAACAGTCTGGAGAAGGGGCTGAATGGCCTCCTCCTGTTCCTGTGTAACAGTCTGGAGAATGGGCTGAATGGCCTCCTCCTGTTACTGTGTAACAGGCTGGAGAAGGGGCTGAATGGGGCCTCCTCCTGTTACTGTGTAACATCAGGAGAAGGGGCTGAATGGCTTCCTCCTGTTCCTGTGTAACAGGCTGGAGAAGGGGCTGAATGACCTCCTCCTGTTCCTGTGTAACAGACTGGAGAAGGGGCTGAATGGCCTCCTCCTGTTCTTGTGTAACAGGATGGAGAAGGGGCTGAATGTGGCCTCCTCCTGTTCCTTTGTAACAGGCTAGAGAAGGGGCTGAATGGGACCTGCTCCTGTTCCTGTGTAACAGACTGGAGAAGGGACTGAATGGGGCCTCCTCCTGTTCCTGTGTAACAGGCTGGAGAAGGGGCTGAATGGGGCCTCCTCCTGTTCCCTGTGTAACACGCTGGAGAAGGGGCTGAATGGGGCCTCCTCCAGTTCCTGTGTAACAGGCTGGAGAAGGGGCTGAATGGGGCCTCCACCTGTTCCTGTGTAACAGGCTGGAGAAGGGGCTGAATCCCCTCCTCCTGTTCCTGTGTAACAGGCTCCAGAAGGGGCTGAATCCCCTCCTCCTGTTCCTGTGTAACCGGCTGGAGAAGGGGCTGAATGGGGCCTCCTCCTGTTCCTGTGTAACAGGCTGGAAAAGGGGCTGAATGGCATCCTCCTGTACCTGTGTAACAGGCTGGAGAAGGGGCTGAATGGGGCCTCCTCCTGTTCCTGTGTAACAGGCTGGAGAAGGGACTGAATGGGGCCTCCACCTATTCCTGTGTAACATGCTGGAGAAGGGGCTGAATGGGGCCACCTTCTGTTCCTGTGTAACAGGCTGGAGAAGGGGCTGAATGGGACCTCCTCCTGTTCCTGTGTAACAGACTGGAGAAGGGGCTGAATCGCCTCCTCCTGTTCCCTGTATAACAGGCTGGAAAAGGGGCTGAATGGGGCCTCCTCCTGTTCTTGTGTAAAAGGCTGGAGAAGGGGCTGAATGGGGCCTCCTCCTGTTCCTGTGTAACAGGCTGGAGAAGGGGCTGAATGGCCTCCTCCTGTTCCTGTGCAACAGGCTGGAGAAGGGGCTGAATGGCCTCCTCCTGTTCCTGTGTTACAGACTGGAGAAGGGGCTGAATGGCCTCCTCCTGTTCCCTGTATAACAGGCTGGAAAAGGGTCTGAATGGGGCCTCCTCCTGTTCTTCTGTAACAGGCTGGAGAAGGGGCTGAATGGCCTCCCCCTGTTCCTGTGTAACAGGCTGGTGAAGGGGCTGAATGGCCTCCCCCTGTTCCTGTGTAACAGGCTGGAGAAGGGGCTGAATGGGGCCTCCTCCTGTTCCTGTGTAACAGGCTGGAGAAGGGGCAGAATGGGGCCTCATCCTGTTCCCTGTGTAACAGGCTGGAGAAGGGGCTGAATGGGGCCTCCTCCTGTTCCTGTGTAACAGGCTGGAGAAGGGGCTGCATGGCTTCCAACTGTTCCTGTGTACCAATGCTGGAGAAGGGGCTGAATGGGGCCTCCTCCTGTTCCTGGGTAACAGGCAGGATAAGGGGCTGAATGGCCTCCTCCTGTTCCTGTGTAACAGACAGGAGAAGGGGCTGAATGGGGCCTCCTCCTGCTCCTGTGTAACAGGCTGGAGAAGGGACTGAATGGTGCCTCCTCCTGTTCCTGTGTAACAGGCTGGACGAGGGACTCAATCCCCTCCTCCGGATCCTGTGTAACCGGCTGGAGAAGTGGCTGAATGGCCACCTCCTGTTCCTGTGTAACAGTCTGGAGAAGGGGCTGAATGGCCTCCTCCTGTTCCTTTCTAACAGGCTGGAGAAGGGGCTGTATGGCCTCCTCCTGTTCCTGTGTAACAGTCTGGAGAAGGGGCTGAATGGCATGCTCCTGTTCCTGTGTAACAGTCTGGAGAAGGGGCTGAAAGGCCTCCTCCTGTTCCTGTGTAACAGGCTGGAGAAGGGGCTGAATGGGGCCTGCTGCTGTTCCTGTGTAACTGGCTGGAGAAGTGACTAAATGGGGCGTCCTCCTGTTCCTGTGTAACTGACTGGAGAAGGGGCTGAATGGGTCCTCCTCCTGTTCCTGTGTAACAGGCTGGAGAAGGGGCTGAATGGGGCCTCCTCCTGTTCCTGTGTAACAGGCTGGAGAAGGGGCTGAATGGCCTCCGCCTTTTCCCTGTGTAACAGGCTGGAGAAGGGGCTGAATGGCCTCCTCCTGTTCCTGTGTAACAGGCAGGAGAAGGGGCTGAATGGCCTCCTCCTGTTCCTGTGTATCAGACTGGAGAAGGGGCTGAATGGGGCCCCCTCCTGTTCCTGTGTAAAAGGTTGGAGAAGGGACTGAATGGGGCCTCCTCCTGTTCCAGTGCAACAGGCTGGAGAAGGGGCAGAATGGGGCTTCCTCCTGTTCCAGTGTAACAGGCTGGAGAAGGGGCAGAATGGGGCCTCCTCCTGTTCCTGTGTAACAGGCAGGAGAAGGGACTGAATCCCCTCCTCCTGTTCCTGTGTAACCGGCTGGAGAAGGGGCTGAATTGGGCCTCCTCCTGTTCCTGTGTAACAGGCAGGAGAAGGGGCTGAATGGCCTCCTCCTTTTCCGTGTGTAACAGGCTGGAGAAGGGGCTGAATGGCCTCCGCCTTTTCCCTGTGTAACAGTCTGGAGACGGGGCTGAATGGCATCCTCCTGTTCCTGTGTAACAGGCTGGAGAAGGGGCTGAATGGGGCCTCCTCCTGTTCCTGTGTAACCGGCTGGAGAAGGGACAGAATGGCCTCCTCCTGTTCCTGTGTAACAGGCTGGAGAAGGGGCTGAATGGCCTCCTCCTGTTCCTGTGTAACAGGCTGGCGAAGGGGCTGAATGGGGCCTCCTCCTGTTCCTGTGTAACAGGCTGGAGAAGGGGCTGAATGGGGCCTCCTCCTGTTCCTGTGGAACAGGCTAGAGAAGGGGCTGAATCCCCTCCTCCTGTTCCTGTGTAACAGGCTCGAGAAGGGGCTGAATGGGGCCTCCTCCTGTTCCCTCTGTAACAGGCTGGAGAAAGGGCTGAATGGGGCCTCCTCCTGTTCCTGTGTAACAGTCTGGAGAAGGGGCTGAATGGCCTCCTCCTGTTCCTGTGTAACAGGCTGGAGAAGGGGCTGAATGGCCTCCTACCGGTTCCTGTGTAACAGTCTGGAGAAGGGGCTGAATGGCCTCCTCCTGTTCCTGTGTAACAGTCTGGAGAAGGGGCTGAATGGCGTCCTCCTGTTCCTGTGTAACAGGCTGGAGAAGGGGCTGAATGGGGCCTCCTCCTGTTCCTGTGTAACAGGCTGGAGAAGGGGCTGAATGGGGCCTCCTCCTGTTCCTGTGTAACAGGCTGGAAAAGGGGCTGAATGGGGCCTCCTCCTGTTCCTGTGTAACAGGCTGGAGAAGGGGCTGAATCCCGTCCTCCTGTTCCTGTGTTACCGGCTGGAGAAGGGGCTGAATTGCCTCCTCCTGTTCCTGTGCAACTGGCTGGAGAAGGGGCTGAATCCCGTCCTCCTGTTCCTGTGTTACAGGATGGAGAAGGGGCTGAATGGCATCCTCCTGTTCCTGTGTAACAGGCTGGAGAAGGGGCTGAATGGCATCCTCCTGTTCCTGTGTAACAGGCTGGAGAAGGGACTGAATGGGGCCTCCTCCTTTTCCTGTGTCACAGGCTGGAGGAGGGGCTGAATGTGGCCTCCTCCTGTTCGTGTGGAACAGGCTGGGGTCGGGGCTGAATGGGGCGTCCTCCTGTTCCTGTGTAACAGCCTGGAGAATGGGCTGAATGGGGCCACCTCCTGCTCATGTGTAACAGGCTGGAGAAGGGGCTGAATGGCCTCCTCCTGTTCCTGTGTAACAGGCAGGAGAAGGGGCTGAAAGGCCTCCTCCTGTTCCTGTGTATCAGACTGGAGAAGGGGCTGAATGGGGCCTCCTCCTGTTCCTGTGTAACAGGTTGGAGAAGGGACTGAATGGGGCCTCCTCCTGTTCCAGTGCAACAGGCTGGAGAAGGGGCAGAATGGGGCCTCCTCCTGTTCCTGTGTAACAGGCTGGAGAAGGGACTGAATCCCCTCCTCCTGTTCCTGTGTAACCGGCTGGAGAAGGGGCTGAATGGCCTCCTCCTGTTCCTGTGTAACAGGATGGAGAAGGGGCTGAATGGGGCGTCCTCCTGTTCCTGTGTAACAGTCTGGAGAAGGGGCTGAATGGCCTCCTCCTGTTCCTGTGTAACAGGCTGGAGAAGGGGCTGAATGGCCTCCTCCTGTTCCTGTGTAACAGCCTGGAGAAGGGGCTGAATAGCCTCCTCCTGTTCCTGTGTAACAGTCTGGAGAATGGGCTGAATGGCCTCCTCCTGTTCCTGTGTAACAGGCTGGAGAAGGGGCTGATGGAGCCTCCTCCTGTTACTGTGTAACATCAAAAGACGGGGCTGAATGGCCTCCTCCTGTTCCTGTGTAACAGGCTGGAGAAGGGGCTGAATGACCTCCTCCGGTTCCTGTGTAACAGACTGGAGAAGGGGCTGAATGGGGCCTCCTCCTGTTCCTGTGTAACAGTCTGGAGAAGGGGCTGAATGGCCTCCTCCTGTTCCTGTGTAACAGGCTGGGGAAGGGGCTGAATAGCCTCCTCCTGTTCCTGTGTAACCGTCTGGAGAAGGGGCTGAATCGCCTCCTCCTGTTCCTGTGTAACAGTCTGGAGAAGGGGCTCAATGGTCTCCTCCTGTTCCTGTGGATCAGGCTGGAGAAGGGGCTGAATGGGCCTCCTCCTGTTCCTGTGTAACAGGCTGGAGAAGGGGCTGAATGGGGCCTCCTCCTGTTCCTGTGTAACAGGCTGGAGAAGGGGCTGAGTGGGGCCTCCTCCTGTTCCTGTGTAACAGGCTGGAGAAGGGGCTGAATGGGGCCTCCTCCTTTTCCTGTGTAACAGGCTGGAGAAGGGACTGAATCCCCTCCTCCTGTTCCTGTGTAACCGGCTGGACAAGGGGCTGAATGGCCTCCTCCTGTTCCTGTGTAGCAGCCTGGAGAAGGGGCTGAATGGGGCCTCCTCCTGTTCCTGTGTAACAGGATGGGGAAGGGGCTGAATGGGGCCTCCTCCTGTTCCTGTGTAACAGTCTGGAGAAGGGGCTGAATGGCCTCCTCCTGTTCCTGTGTAACAGTCTGGAGAATGGGCTGAATGGCCTCCTCCTGTTACTGTGTAACAGGCTGGAGAAGGGGCTGAATTGGGCCTCCTCCTGTTACTGTGTAACATCAGGAGAAGGGGCTGAATGGCTTCCTCCTGTTCCTGTGTAACAGGCTGGAGAAGGGGCTGAATGACCTCCTCCTGTTCCTGTGTAACAGACTGGAGAAGGGGCTGAATGGCCTCCTCCTGTTCTTGTGTAACAGGCTGGAGAAGGGGCTGAATGTTGCCTCCTCCTGTTCCTTTGTAACAGGCTAGAGAAGGGGCTGAATGGGACCTGCTCCTGTTCCTGTGTAACAGACTGGAGAAGGGACTGAATGGGGCCTCCTCCTGTTCCTGTGTAACAGGCTGGAGAAGGGGCTGAATGGCCTCCTCCTGTTCCTGTGTAACAGACTGGAGAAGGGGCTGAATGGGGCCTCCTCCTGTTCCTGTGTAACAGGCTGGAGAAGGGGCTGAATGGGGCCTCCTCCTGTTCCTGTGTAACAGGCTGGAGAAGGGACTGAATCCCCTCCTCCTGTTCCTGTGTAACCGGTTGGAGAAGGGGCTGAATGGTCTCCTCCTGTTCCTGTGTAACAGCCTGGAGACGGGGCTGAATGGGGCCTCCTCCTGTTCCTGTGTAACAGGCTGGAGAAGGGGCTGAATGGGGTCTCCTCCTGTTCCTGTGTAACAGGCTGGAGAAGGGGCTGAATCCCCTCCTCCTGTTCCTGTGTAACCGGCTGGAGAAGGGGCTGAATGGGGCCTCCTCCTGTTCCTGTGTAACAGGCTGGAAAAGGGGCTGAATGGCATCCTCCTGTACCTGTGTAACAGGCTGGAGAAGGGGCTGAATGGGGCCTCCTCCTGTTCCTGTGTAACAGGCTGGAGAAGGGGCTGAATGGCCTCCTCCTGTTCCTGTGTAACAGGCTGTAGAAGGGGCTGAATGGGACCTCCTCCTGTTCCTGTGTTACAGACTGGAGAAGGGGCTGAATGGCCTCCTCCTGTTCCCTGTATAACAGGCTGGAAAAGGGTCTGAATGGGGCCTCCTCCTGTTCTTGTGTAGCAGGCTGGAGAAGGCGCTGAATGGGACCTCCTCCTGTTCCTGTGTAACAGGCTGGAGAAGGGGCTGAATGGCCTCCTCCTGTTCCTGTATAACAGGCTGGTGAAGGGGCTGAATGGCCTCCGCCTGTTCCTGTGTAACAGGCTGGAGAAGGGGCTGAATGGGGCCTCCTCCTGTTCCAGTGTAACAGTCTGGAGAAGGGGCAGAATGGGGCCTCCTCCAGTTCCCTGTGTAACAGGCTGGAGAAGGGGCTGAATGGGGCCTCCTCCTCTTCCCTGTGTAACAGGCTGGAGAAGGGGCTGAATGGCTTCCACCTGTTCCTGTGTACCAATGCTGGAGAAGGGGCTGAATGGGGTCTCCTCCTGGTCCTGGGTAACAGGCAGGATAAGGGGCTGAATGGCCTCCTCCTGTTCCTGTGTAACAGACAGGAGAAGGGGCTGAATGGGGCCTCCTCCTGTTCCTGTGTAACAGGCTGGAAAAGGGACTGAATGTGGCCTCCTCCTGTTCCTGTGTAACAGGCGGAAGAGGGACTCAATCCCCTCCTCCGGATCCTGTGTAACCTGCTGGAGAAGTGGCTGAATGGCCACCTCCTGTTCCTGTGTAACAGGCTGGAGAAGCGGCTGAATGGGGCCTCCTCTTGTTCCTGCGTAACAGGCTGGAGAAGGGGCTGAATGGGGCCTCCTTCTGTTCCTGTGTAACAGTCTGGAGAAGGGGCTGAATGGCCTCCTCCTGTTCCTTTCTAACAGGCTGGAGAAGGGGCTGAATGGCCTCCTCCTGTTCCTGTGTAACAGTCTGGAGAAGGGGCTGAATGGCATGCTCCTGTTCCTGTGTAACAGTCTGGAGAAGGGGCTGAATGGCCTCCTCCTGTTCCTGTGTAACAGGCTGGAGAAGGGGCTGAATGGGGCCTCCTCCTGTTACTGTGTAACATCAGGAGAAGGGGCTGAATGGCCTCCTCCTGTTCCTGTGTAACAGGCTGGAGAAGGGGCAGAATGACCTCCTCCTGTTTCTGTGTAACAAGCTGGAGAAGGGACTGAATGGGGCCTCCTCCTGTTCCTGTGTAACAGACTGGAGAAGGGGCTGAATGGCCTCCTCCTGTACCTGTGTAACAGGCTGGAGAAGGGGCTGAATGGGGCCTCCTCCTGTTCCTGTGTAACAGGCTGGAGAAGGGGCTGAATGGCCTCCTCCTGTTCCTGTGTAACAGGCTGGAGAAGGGGCTGAATGGCCTCCTCCTGTTCCTGTGTTACAGACTGGAGAAGGGGCTGAATGGGGCCTCCTCCTGTTCCTGTGTAACAGACTGGAGAAGGGGCTGAATGGCCTCCTCCTGTACCTGTGTAACAGGCTGGAGAAGGGGCTGAATGGGGCCTCCTCCTGTTCCTGTGTAACAGGCTGGATAAGGGGCTGAATGGGGCCTCCTCCTGTTCCTGTGTAACAGGCTGGAGAAGGGGCTGAATGGGGCCTCCTCCTGTTCCTGTGTAACAGGCTGGAGAAGGGGCTGAATGGGGCCTCCTCCTGTTCCTGTGTAACAGGCTGGAGAAGGGGCTGAATGGCCTCCTCCTGTTCCTGTGTAACAGGCTGGAGAAGGGGCTGAATGGCCTCCTCCTGTTCCTGTGTTACAGACTGGAGAAGGGGCTGAATGGCCTCCTCCTGTTCCCTGTATAACAGGCTGGAAAAGGGTCTGAATGGGGCCTCCTCCTGTTCTTCTGTAACAGGCTGGAGAAGGCGCTGAATGGGGCCTCCTCCTGTTCCTGTGTAACAGGCTGGAGAAGAGGCTGAATGGCCTCCTCCTGTTCCTGTGTAACAGGCTGGTGAAGGGGCTGAATGGCCTCCGCCTGTTCCTGTGTAACAGGCTGGAGAAGGGGCTGAATGGGGCCTCCTCCTGTTCCAGTGTAACAGGCTGGAGAAGGGGCAGAATGGGGCCTCCTCCTGTTCCCTGTGTAACAGGCTGGAGAAGGACCTGAATGGGGCCTCCTCCTCTTCCCTGTGTAACAGGCTGGAGAAGGGGCTGAATGGCTTCCACCTGTTCCTGTGTACCAATGCTGGAGAAGGGGCTGAATGGGGCCTCCTCCTGTTCCTGGGTAACAGGCAGGATAAGGGGCTGAATGGCCTCCTGTTCCTGTGTAACAGACAGGAGAAGGAGCTGAATGGGGCCTCCTCCTGTTCCTGTGTATCAGGCTGAAGAAGGGGCTGAATGGTGCCTCCTCCTGTTCCTTTGTAACAGGCTAGAGAATGGGCTGAATGGGACCTGCTCCTGTTCCTGTGTAACAGACTGGAGAAGGGACTGAATGGGGCCTCCTCGTGTCCCTGTGTAACAGGCTGGAGAAGGGGCTGAATGGGGCCTCCTCCTGTTCCTGTGTAACAGGCTGGTGAAGGGCCTGAATGGCCTCCTCCTGTTCCTGTGTAACAGGCTGGTGAAGGGGCTGAATGGCCTCCCCCTGTTCCTGTGTAACAGGCTGGAGAAGGGGCTGAATGGGGCCTCCTCCTGTTCCTGTGTAACAGGATGGAGAAGGGGCTGAATGGGGCCTCCTTCTGTTCCTGTGTAACAGGATGGAGAAGGGGTTGAATGGGGCCTCCTCCTGTTCCTGTGTAACCAGCTGGAGAAGGGGCTGAATGGGGCCTCCTCCTGTTCCTGTGTAACAGGCTGGAGAAGGGGCTGAATGGGGCCTCCTCCTTTTCCTGTGTATCAGGATGGAGAAGGGGCTGAATGGAGCCTCCTCCTGTTCCTGTGTAACAGGATGGAGAAGGGGCTGAATGGGGCCTCCTCCTGTTCCTTTTTAACAGACTGGAGAAGGGGCTGAATGGCCTCCTCCTGTTCCTGTTTAACAGGCTGGAGCAGGGGCTGAATGGCCTCCTCCTGTTCCTGTGCAACAGCCTCGTGAAGGGGCTGAATGAGGCCTCCTCCTGTTCCTGTGTATCCGGCTAGAGAAGGGGCTGAATGGGGCCTCCTCCTGTTCCTGTGTAACAGGATGGAGAAGGGGCTGAATGGGGCCTCCTTCTGTTCCTGTGTAACAGGATGGAGAAGGGGTTGAATGGGGCCTCCTCCTGTTCCTTTGTAACAAGCTGGACAAGGGGCTGAATGCCCCCCCCCCCCTGTTCCTGTTTAACAGGCTGGAGCAGGGGCTGAAGGCCTCCTCCTGTTCCTGTGTAACAGGCTGGAGAAGGGGCTGAATGGGGCCTCCTCCTGTTCCTGTGTAACAGGCTGGAGAAGGGGCTGAATGGGGCCTCCTCCTGTTCCTGTGTAACAGGCTGGAGAAGGGGCTGAATGGGGCCTCCTCCTGTTCCTGTGTAACCAGCTGGAGAAGGGGCTGAATGGGGCCTCCTCCTGTTCCTGTGTAACAGGCTGGAGAAGGGGCTGAATGGGGCCTCCTCCTGTTCCTGTGTATCAGGATGGAGAAGGGGCTGAATGGAGCCTCCTCCTGTTCCTGTGTAACAGGATGGAGAAGGGGCTGAATGGGGCCTCCTCCTGTTCCTTTGTAACAGACTGGAGAAGGGGCTGAATGGCCTCCTCCTGTTCCTGTTTAACAGGCTGGAGCAGGGGCTGAATGGCCTCCTCCTGTTCCTGTGCAACAGGCTGGTGAAGGGGCTGAATGAGGCCTCCTCCTGTTCCTGTGTAACCGGCTGGAGAAGGGGCTGAATGGGGCCTCCTCCTGTTCCTGTGTAACCGGCTGGAGTAGGGGCTGAATGGGGCCTCCTCCTGTTCCTGTGTAACAGGCTGGAGAAAGGGATGAACATAGAACATAGAACATTCCAGCGCAGTACAGGCCCTTCGGACCTCAATGTTGCGCCGACCAGTGAAACCAATCTAAAGCCCCTCTAATCTACACTATTCCAATATCATCCATTTGTTTATCCAATGACCATTTGAATGCTCTTAATGTTGACGAGTCCACTACTGATGCAGGCTGGGCATTCCACGCCCTTAGTACTCTCTGAGTGAAGAACCTACCTCTGACATCTGTCCTATATCTCTCACCCCTCAATTTAAAGCTATGTCCCCTCGTGTTAGCCATCACCATCTGAGGAAAAAGGCTCTCACTATCCACCCGATCTAATCCTCTGATCATCTTGTATGCCTCTATTAAGTCACCTCTTAACCTTCTTCTCTCTGACGAAAACAGCCTCAAGTCCCTCAGCCTTTCCTCATATGATCTTCCCACCATACCAGGCAACATCCTAGTAAATCTCCTCTGCACCCTTTCCAACGCTTCCATATCTTTCCTACAATGTGGCGACCAGAACTGTACGCAATACTCCAAATGCGGCCGCACCAGAGTTTTGTACAGCTGCAACATGAACTCCCGGCTCCGAAACTCAATCCCTCTACCAATAAAAGCTTGCACTCCGTACACCTTCTTAACAACTCTATCAACCTGGGTGCCAACCTTCAGGGATCTATGCACATGGACACCCAGATCCCTCTGTTCATCCACACTACCAAGTATCTTACCATTAGCCCAGTACTCTGTATTCCTGTTACTCCTTCCAAAGTGAATCACCTCACACTTTTCCGCATTAACTCCATTTGCCACCTCTCAGCCCAGCTCAGCTGCTTATCTATGTCCCTCTGTAACCTGCAACAACATTCCACACTGTCTACAACTCCACCGACTTTAGTGTCATCCGCAAATTTACTAACCCATCTTTCTACGCCCTCATCCAGGTCATTAATAAAAATGACAACCAGCAGTGGCCCCAAAACAGATCCTTGCGGTACACCACTAGTAACTGAACTCCAGGATGGACATTTCCCATCAACCACCACCCTCTGTCTTCTTACAGCTAGCCAATTCCTGATCCAAACTGCGAAATCACCCTCAATCCCATGCCTCCGTATCTTCTGCAATAGCTTACCGTGGGGAACCTTATCAACCGCTTTACTGAAATTCATATACACCACATCAACTGCTTTACCCTCATCCACCTCTTTGGTCACCTTCTCAAAGAAGTCTAAATAGTTGCACAATCCCCAAGGATCACTCTCAATATTGAAACAATCCCCAAGGAAACGCAGAACAGTGACACAATCCCCAAGGATCACTCTATATAGTGACACAATCCCCAAGGATCACTCTAAATAGTGACACCATCCCCAAGGATCACTCTAAATAGTTACTCAATCCCCAAAGATCACACTAAATAGTGACACAATCCACGAGGATCACTCTAAATAGTGACACAAACCCGAAGGATCAATCTAAATAGTGACACAATTCCTAAGGATCACTCTAAATAGAGACACAATCCTCAAGGATCACTCTAAATTGTGGCACAATCCCCAAGGATGACTCTAAATAGTGACACAATCCCCAAGGACCACTCTAAATAATGACACAATCCCAAAGGATCACTCTAAATAGTGTCACAATACCCAAGGATCACTCTAAATAGAGACACAATCCTCAAGGATCACTCTAAATAGTGACACAATCCCCAAGGATCACTCTCAATAGAGACACAATCCCCAAGGATCACTCTAAATAGTGTCACAATCCCCAAGGATCGCTCTAAATAGTGTCACAATCCCCAAGGATCACTCTAAATAATGACACAATCCCCAAGGATCACTCTAAGTCGTGACACAATCCCCAAGGATCACTCTAAATAGTGACACAATCCCCAAGGATCACTCTAAATAGTGACACAATCCCCACGGATCACTCTAAATAGTTACACAATCCACAAGTATCACTCTAAATACTGACACAATCCACAAGGATCATTTCAAACTGTTACACAATCCACAAGGATCACTCAGAACAGTGACAAATTCTCCAAAGAATCACCCTCAATATTGAAACAATCCCCAATGATGACGCAGAATAGTGACACAATCCCCAAGGATCAAACTAATTAGATCCACAATCCCCAACAATCACTCCAAATAGTGTCACAATCCCCAAGGATCACTCTCAATAGTTACACAATACCCAAGGATCACTCTAAATAATGACACAATCCCCAAAATGACACTAAATAGTGACACTATCCCCAAGGACCAATCTAAATAGTGTCACAACCCCAAGGATCACTCTAAATTGTGACACAATCCCCAAGGAGCACTCTAAATAGTGACACAATCCCCAAGGATCACTCTAAATAATGACACAATCCCCAAGGATCACACTAAATAATGACACAATTCCCAAGGACCACTCTAAATAGTGTCACAATCCCCAAGGATCATTCTAAATAGTGACACAATCCCGAAGGATCACTCTAAATAGTGATACAATTCCCAAGGAGCACTCTCAATAGTGACAGAATCACCAAGGATCATTCTAAATAGTGACACAATCCCCAAGGATCACTCTAAATAGTGACACAATCCCCAAGGATCACTCTAAATAATGACAAAATCCCCAAGGATCACTCTAAATAGTGACACAATCCTCAAGGATCACTCTAAATAGTGACGCAATCCCCAAGGATCACTCTCAATCGTTAGACAATCCACAAGGATCACTCTAAATAGTGACACAATCCACAAGGATCATTTTAAAATAGTGACACAATTCACAAGGATCACTCAAAATAGTGACAAATTCTCCAAGGATCACTCTCAATATTGAAACAGTCCCCAAGGATCACGCAGAATAGTGACACAATCCCCAAGGATCACACTAAATACTAACACAATCCCCAAGGATCACTCTAAATACTAACACAATCCCCAAGGATCACTCTAAATAGTGACACAATCCCCAAGGATCACTCTAAATAGTCACACAATACCCAAGGATCACTCTAAATAGTGACACAATCCCCAAGGATCATTCTAAATAGTGACACAATCCCCACGGATCACTCTAAATAGTGACACAATCCCCACGGATCACTCTAAATAGTGACACAATCCCCACGGATCACTCTAAATAGAGACACAATCCCCAAGGATCACTCTAAATAGTGACACAATCCACAAGTATCACTCTAAATACTGACACAATCCACAAGGATCATTTCAAACTGTTACACAATCCACAAGGATCACTCAGAACAGTGACAAATTCTCCAAAGAATCACCCTCAATATTGAAACAATCCCCAATGATGACGCAGAATAGTGACACAATCCCCAAGGATCAATCTAATTAGATCCACAATCCCCAACAATCACTCCAAATATTGTCACAATCCCCAAGGATCACTCTCAATAGTTACACAATCCCCAAGGATCACTCTAAATTGTGACACAATTCCCAAAGATCACTCTAAATAATGACACCATCCCCAAAATGACACTAAATAGTGACACTATCCCCAAGGACAAATCTAAATAGTGTCACAACCCCAAGGATCAATCTAAATAGTGACACAATCACCAAGGAACACTCTAAATTGTGACACAATCCCCAAGGATCACTCTAGTGACACAATCCCCAAGGATCACTCTCAATATTGAAACAGTCCCCAAGGATCACGCAGATTAGTGACACAATCCCCAAGGATCACTCGAAATACTAACACAATCATTAATAACAGTAATGAATTGATAGGTGATAGTCAGCATGGTTTTGTGGCAGGTAGGTCGTGCCTTACTAACCTTATTGAGTTTTTTGAGAAAGTGACCAAGGAGGTGGATGGGGGCAAGGCAGTGGACGTGGTATATATGGATTTTAGTAAGGCGTTTGATAAGGTTCACCATGGTAGGCTTCTGCAGAAAATGCAGATGTATGGGATTGGGGGTGATCTAGGAAATTGGATCAGGAATTGGCTAGCGGATAGGAAACAGAGGGTGGTGGTTGATAGTAAATATTCATCATGGAGTGCGGTTACAAGTGGTGTACCTCAGGGATCTGTTTTGGGGCCACTGCTGTTTGTAATATTTATTAATGATCTGGATGAGGGTATAGTTGGGTGGATTAGCAAATTTGCTGATGACACCAAAGTCGGTGGTGTGGTAGACAGTGAGGAAGGGTGTCGTAGTTTGCAGGAAGACTTAGACAGGTTGCAAAGTTGGGCCGAGAGGTGGCGGATGGAGTTTAATGCGGAGAAGTGTGAGGTAATTCACTTTGGTAGGAATAACAGATGTGTTGAGTATAGGGCTAACGGGAGGACTTTGAATAGTGTGGAGGAGCAGAGGGATCTAGGTGTATGTGTGCATAGATCCCTGAAAGTTGGGAATCAAGTAGATAAGGTTGTTAAGAAGGCATATGGTGTCTTGGCGTTTATTGGTAGGGGGATTGAATTTAGGAGTCGTAGCGTTATGTTGCAACTGTACACAACTCTGGTGCGGCCGCACTTGGAGTACTGTGTGCAGTTCTGGTCCCCACATTACAGGAAGGATGTGGAGGCTTTGGAGAGGGTGCAGAGGAGGTTTACCAGGATGTTGCCTGGTATGGAGGGGAGATCCTATGAGGAGAGGCTGAGGGATTTGGGATTGTTTTCGCTGGAAAGGCGGCAGCTAAGAGGGGATCTTATTGAAACATATAAGATGATTAGAGGTTTAGATAGGGTGGATAGTGATAGCCTTTTTCCTCTGATGGAGAAATCCAGCACGAGGGGGCATGGCTTTAAATTGAGGGGGGGTAGTTATAGAACCGATGTCAGGGGTAGGTTCTTTACCCAGAGGGTGGTGAGGGATTGGAATGCCCTGCCAACATCAGTAGTAAATGCGCCTAGTTTGGGGGCGTTTAAGAGATCCGTAGATAGGTTCATGGACGAAAAGAAATTGGTTTAGGTTGGAGGGTCACAGTTTTTTTTTTAACTGGTCGGTGCAACATCGTGGGCCGAAGGGCCTGTTCTGCGCTGTAATGTTCTATGTTCTATGTTCTATCCCCAAGGATCACTCTAAATAGTGACACAATCCCCAAGGATCACACAAAATAGTGACACAATTCCCAAGGTTCACTCTAAATAGTGACACAATCCCCAAGGATCACTCTAAATCGTGACACAATCCCCAAGGATCACTCTAAATAGTGACACAATCCCGAAGATTCACTCTAAATCGTGACAGAATCCTCAAGGATCACTCTAAATAGTGACACAATCCCCAAGGATCACTCTAAATACTGACACAATCCCCAAGGATCACTCTAAATAGTGACACAATCCCGAAGGATCACTCTAAATAGTGACACAATCCCCAAGGATCACTCTAAATAGTGACACAATCCCCAAGGATCACTCTAAATAGTGACACAATCCACAAGGATCACTCTAAATAGTCACACAATCCACAAGTATCACTCTAAATACTGACACAATCCACAAGGATCGTTTCAAACTGTTACACATAGAGAACATAGAACATAGAAAGCCACAGCACAAACAGGCCCTTCGGCCCACAAGTTGCGCCGATCACATCCCCACCTCTAGGCCTATCTTTTGCCCTCAATCCCATTAAATCCCATGTACTCATCCAGAAGTCTCTTAAAAGACCCCAACGAGTTTGCCTCCACCACCACCGACGTCAGCCGATTCCACTCACCCACCACCCTCTGAGTGAAAAACTTACCCCTGACATCTCCTCTGTACCTACCCCCCCAGCACCTTAAACCTGTGTCCTCTCGTAGCAACCATTTCAGCCCTTGGAAATAGCCTCTGAGAGTCTACCCTATCCAGACCTCTCAACATCTTGTAAACCTCTATCAGGTCACCTCTCATCCTTCGTCTCTCCAGGGAGAAGAGACCAAGCTCCCTCAACCTATCCTCATAAGGCATGCCCCCCAATCCAGGCAACATCCTTGTAAATCTCCTCTGCACCCTTTCAATGGCTTCATCATCTTTCCTGTAATGAGGTGACCAGAACTGCGCGCAGTACTCCAAGTGGGGTCTAACCAGGGTCCTATAAAGCTGCAGCATTATCTCCCGACTCCTAAACTCAATCCCTCGATTAATGAAGGCCAGTACGCCGTACGCCTTCTTGACCGCATCCTCCACCTGCGAGGCCGATTTAAGAGTCCTATGGACCCGGACCCCAAGGTCCTTCTGATCCTCTACACTGCTAAGAATGGTACCCTTCATATTATACTGCTGCTTCATCCCATTGGATCTGCCAAAATGGATCACCACACACTTATCTGGGTTCAAGTCCATCTGCCACTTCTCCGCCCAGTCTTGCATTCTATCTATGTCTCGCTGCAACTTCTGACATCCCTCCAAACTATCCACAACACCACCTACCTTGGTGTCGTCAGCAAACTTACCAACCCATCCCTCCACTTCCTCATCCAGGTCATTTATGAAAATGACAAACAGCAAGGGTCCTAGAACAGATCCCTGGGGCACTCCACTGGTCACTGACCTCCATGCAGAGAAAGACCCCTCCACAGCCACTCTCTGCCTTCTGCAGGCAAGCCAGTTCTGGATCCACAAGGCAACAGCCCCTTGGATCCCATGCCCTCTCACCTTCTCAAGAAGTCTTGCATGGGGGACCTTATCGAACGCCTTGCTGAAGTCCATATAGACCACATCCACCGCTCTTCCTTCGTCAATGTGTTTGGTCACATTTTCAAAGAACTCAACCAGGCTCGTAAGGCACGACCTGCCCTTGACAAAGCCGTGCTGACTACTTTTGATCATACTAAACTTCTCTCGATGATCATAAATCCTGTCTCTCAGGATCCTCTCCATCAACTTACCAACCAATGAGGTTAGACTCACCGGTCGGTAATTTCCCGGGCTGTCCCTGTTCCCTTTCTTGAATATAGGGACCACATCTGCAATCCTCCAATCCTCCGGAACCTCTCCCGTCTCCATCGACGATGAAAAGATCATCGCCAAAGGCTCCGCAATCTCCTCCCTCGCCTCCCACAGTAACCTGGGGTACATCCCATCCGGTCCCGGCGACTTACCAACCTTGATGCCATTCAATAGTTCCAACACATTCTCTTTCTTTATGTCCACATGCTCGATCCTTTCTGTCCACCGCAAACCAGCAGTACAATCACCCAGATCCCTTTCCACCATGAATACCGAGGTAAAGTATTCATTAAGCTGCTCTGCCATTTCTAACAGTTCCGCACAAACTTTTCCCCCTTCACCTTTTAAGGGTCCTATGCCTTCACACCTCATCCTTTTACTCTTGACATATTTGTAGAAAGCCTTGGGATTCTCCTTAATCTTACCCGCCAAGGTCTTCTCATGACCCCTTCTCGCTCTCCGAATTTCCTTCTTAAGCTCCTTCCTACATCCCGTATACTCCTCTAAATCCTTAACACCTCCTAGCTCTCTGAACCTTCTGTACGCCTCTCTTTTCTTATTCACCAGGTTCATCACAACCTTTGAGCACCACGGTTCCCGTACCCTACCAACACCCCCCTGTCTCATCGGAACTTTGTCATGCAGAGCTCCGGACAAAAATTCCATGAAAATCCACACAATCCACAAAATCCACACAATCCACAAGGATCACTCAGAACAGTGACAAATTCTCCAAAGAATCACCCTTAATATTGAAACAATCCCCAATGATGACGCAGAATAGTGACACAATACCCAAGGATCAATCTAATTAGATCCACAATCCCCAACAATCACTCCAAATAGTGTCACAATCCCCAAGGATCACTCTCAATAGTTACACAATCCACAAGGATCACTCTAAATCGTGACACAATCCTCAAGGATCACTCTAAATAGTGACACAATCCCCAAGAATCACTCTAAATAGTGACAGAATCCTCAAGGATCACTCTAAATAGTGACACAATCCCCAAGGATCACTCTAAATACTGACACAATCCCCAAGGATCACTCGAAATAGTGACACAATCCCGAAGATTCACTCTAAATAGTGACAGAATCCTCAAGGATCACTCTAAATAGTGACACAATCCCCAAGGATCACTCTAAATACTGACACAATCCCCAAGGATCACTCTAAATAGTGACACAATCCCGAAGGATCACTCTAAATAGTGACACAATTCCCAAGGATCACTCTAAATAGTGACACAATCCCCAAGGATCACTCTAAATAGTGACACAATCCCCAAGGATCACTCTAAATAGTGACACAATCACCAAGGATCATTCTAAATAGTGACACAATTCCCAAGGATCACTATAAATAGTGACACAATCCCGAAGGATCACTCTAAATAGTGACACAATCCCCAAGGATCGCTCTAAATAGTGACACAATCCCCAAGGATCACTCTAAATAGTGACACAATCACCAAGGATCATTCTAAATAGTGACACAATCCCCAAGGATCACTCTAAATAGTGACACAATCCCCAAGGATCACTCTAAATAGTGACACAATCCCCAAGGATCACTCTAAATAGTGACACAATCCTCAAGGATCAGTCTAAATAGTGACACAATTCCCAAGGATCACTCTAAATAGTGACACAATCCTCAAGGATCACACTCAATATTGAAACAGTCCCCAAGGATCACGCAGAATAGTGACACAATCCCCAAGGATCACACGAAATATGAACACAATCCCCAAGGATCACTCTAAATAGTGACACAATCCCCAAGGATCACTCTAAATAGTGACACAATCCCCAAGGATCACTCTAAATAGTGACACAATCCCCAAGGTTGACACTAAATAGTGACACAACACCCAAGGATCACTCTAAATAGTGACACAATTCCCAAGGATCACTCTAAATACTAACACAATCCCCAAGGATCACTCTAAATAGTGACACAATCCTCAAGGATCACTCTAAATACTGACACAATACCCAAGGATCACTCTAAATACTGACACAAACCCCAAGGATCGCTCTAAATAGTGACACAATCCCAAAGGATCACTCGAAATAGTGACACAATCCACAACGATTACTCTAAATATTGACACAATCCCCAAGGATCACTCCAAATAGTGTCACAATCCCCAAGGATCCCTCTAACTAGTGACACAATCCCCAAGGATCACTCTAAATAGTGACACAATCCCCAAGGATCACTCGAAATAGTGACACAATCCCCAAGGATCAGTCTCAATAGAGACACAATCCCCAAGGATCACTCTAAAAGGTGACACAATCCCCAAGGATCCCTCCAAATAGTGACACAATCCACAACGATTACTCTAAATATTGACACAATCCCCAAGGATCACTCCAAATAGTGTCACAATCCCCAAGGATCACTCTAACTAGTGACACAATCCCCAAGGATCACTCTAAATAGTGACACAATCCCCAAGGATCACTCGAAATAGTGACACAATCCCCAAGGATCACTCTCAATAGAGACACAATCCCCAAGGATCACTCTAAAAGGTGACACAATCCCCAAGGATCCCTCCAAATAGTGACACAATCCACAAGGATCACTCTAAATAGTGACACAATCCCCATGGATCAGTCTAAATAATGACACAATTCCCAAGGATCACTCTAAATAGTGACACAATCCCCAAGGATCACTCTAAATAGTGACACAATCCCCAAGGATCACTCTAAATAGTGACACAATCCACAAGGATCATTTTAAACTGTGACACAATTCACAAGGATCACTCTAAATAGTGACACAATTCCCAAGGATCACTCTAAATAGTGACACAATCCCCAAGGATCACTCTAAATAGTGACACAATCCCCAAGGATCACTCTCAATCGTTACACAATCCACAAGGATCATTCTAAATAGTGACACAATCCCCAAGGATCACTCTAAATAGTGACACAATCCCCAAGGATCACTCTCAATCGTTACACAATTCACAAGGATCACTCAAAATAGTGACAAATTCTCCAAGGATCGCTCTCAATATTGAAACCATCCCCAATGACCACGCAGAATAGTGACACAATCCCAAAGGATCACTCTAAATACTAACACAACCCCAAGGATCACTCTAAATAGTGACACAATCCCCAAGGATCACTCTAAATAGTGACATAATACCCAAGGATCACTCTAAATAGTGACACAATCCCCAAGGATCACTCTAAATAGTGACACAATCCCCAAGGATCACTCCAAATAATTACACAATCCCCAAGGATCACTCTAAATAGTGATGCAATCCACGAGGATCACTCTAAATAGTGACACAAACCCCAAGGATCACTCTAAATAGTGACACAATCCCCAAGGATCACTCTAAATAGTGACACAAACCCCAAGGATCACTCTAAATAGTGACACAATCCCCAAGGATCACTCTAAATAGTTACACAATCCCAAAGGATCACTCTAAATAGTGACAGAATCCCCAAGGATCACTCTAAATAGTGACACAATCCCCAAGGATCACTGTAAATGGTGACACAATTCCCAAGGATTACTCTAAATTGTGATAAAATCGCCAAGGATCACTCTAAATAGTAACACAATCCCCAAGCATCACTCTAAATAGTGGCACAATCCACGAGGATCACTCGAAATAGTGACACAAACCTCACGGATCACTCTAAATAGTGACACAATCCCCAAGGATCACTCTAAATAGTTACACAATCCCAAAGGATCACTCTAAATAGTGACATAATCCTCAACGATCACTCTAAATAGTAATGCAATCCCCAAGGATCACTCGCAATAGTACCATAGAACCATAGAAAATTACCCCTCAGAAACAGGCCTTTTGGCCCTTCTTGTCTGTGCCGAACCATTTTATGCCTAGTCCCACTGACCTGCACTTGGACCATATCCCTCCACACCCCTCTCATCCATGAACCCGTCCAAGTTTTTCGTAAATGTTAAAAGTGACCCTGCATTTTCCACTTTATCCGGCAGCTCATTCCACACTCCCACCACTCTCTGCGTGAAGAAGCCCCCCCTAATATTCCCTTTAAACTTTTCTCCTTTCACCCTTAAGCCATGCTCTCTGGTTTTTTTCTCCCCGAGCCTCAGCGGAAAAAGCCTGCTTGCATTCACTCTATCTATACCCATCAAAATCTTATACACCTCTATCAAATCTCCCCTCAATCTTCTACGCTCCAGGGAATAAAGTCCCAACCTATTCAATCTCTCTCTGTAACTCAGCTTCGCAAGTCCCGGCAACATCCTTGTGAACCTTCTCTGCACTCTTTCAATCTTATTTACATCCTTCCTGTAACTAGGTGACCAAAACTGTACACAATACTCCAAATTCGGCCTCACCAATGCCTTATAGAACCTTACCATAACACTCCAACTTTTATACTCGATACTCCGATTTATAAAGGCCAATGTACCAAAGGCACTCTTTACCACCATATCCACCTGTGACGTCACTTTTAGGGAATTCTGAATCTGTATTCCCAGATCCCTCTGTTCAACTGCACTCTTCAGAGTCCTACCATTTACCCTGTACGTTCGTCTTTGGTTTGTCCTTCCAAAGTGCAATATCTCACACTTGTCTGCGTTAAATTCCATTTGCCAATTTTCAGCCCATTTTTCTCGTTGGTCGAAATCCCTCTGCAAGCTTTGAAAACCTTCCTCACTGTCCACTACACCTCCACTCTTTGTATCATCAGCAAACTTGCTGATCCAATTTACCACATTATAGAACATAGAACATAGAAAGCCACAGCACAAACAGGCCCTTCGGCCCACAAGTTGCGCCGATCACATCCCCACCTCTAGGCCTATCTATAGCCCTCAATCCCATTAAATCCCATGTACTCATCCAGAAGTCTCTTAAAAGACCCCAACGAGTTTGCCTCCACCACCAACGACGTTAGCCGATTCCACTCACCCACCACCCTCTGAGTGAAAAACTTACCCCTGACATCTCCTCTGTACCTACCCCCCAGCACCTTAAACCTGTGTCCTCTCGTAGCAACCATTTCAGCCCTTGGAAATAGCCTCTGGGAGTCTACCCTATCCAGACCTCTCAACATCTTGTAAACCTCTATCAGGTCACCTCTCATCCTTCGTCTCTCCAGGGAGAAGAGACCAAGCTCCCTCAACCTATCCTCATAAGGCATGCCCCCCAATCCAGGCAACATCCTTGTAAATCTCCTCTGCACCCTTTCAATGGCTTCAACATCTTTCCTGTAATGAGGTGACCAGAACTGCGCGCAGTACTCCAAGTGGGGTCTAACCAGGGTCCTATAAAGCTGCAGCATTATCTCCCGACTCCTAAACTCAATCCCTCGATTAATGAAGGCCAGTACGCCGTACGCCTTCTTGACCGCATCCTCCACTTGCGAGGCCGATTTAAGAGTCCTATGGACCCGGACACCAAGGTCCTTCTGATCCTCTACACTGCTAAGAATGGTACCCTTCATATTATACTGCTGCTTCATCCCATTGGATCTGCCAAAATGGATCACCACACACTTATCCGGGTTGAAGTCCATCTGCCACTTCTCCGCCCAGTCTTGCATTCTATCTATGTCTCGCTGCAACTTCTGACATCCCTCCAAACTATCCACAACACCACCTACCTTGGTGTCGTCATCCAGATCATTGATATAGATGACAAACAACAATGGACCCAACACCGATCCCTGCCGCACACCACTAGTCACAGGCCTCCACTCAGAGAAGCAATCCTCCACAACCACTCTCTGGCTTCTTCCATTGAGCCAGTGCCTTATCCAATTTACGACCTCCCCATGTATACCTAGCGACTGAACCTTCCTAACTAACCTCCCATGAGGGACCTTGTCAAAGGCCTTGCTGAAATCCAGTTGACAGCATCCACCGCCTTCCCTTCATCCACTTTCCTGGTAACCTCCTCGAAAAACTCTCACAGATTGGTCAAACATGACCTACCACGCACAAAGCCATGTTGACTCTCCCTAATAAGTCCCTGTCTATCCAAATATTTGTAGATCCTATCCCTTATCACACCTTCCAATAACTTGCCCACCACCGACGTCAAACTTACTGGCCGATAATTTCCCGGATTTCTTTTGGAACCTTTTTTAAACAATGGAACAACATGAGCCACCCTCCAATCATCCGGCACCTACCCCGTGAATACTGACATTTTAAATATGTCTGTCAGGGCCCCTGCAAGTTCAACACTAGCTTTCCCCAAGGTCCGTGGGAATACCCTGTCCGGTCCTGGGGATTTTTCCACTCTGATTTGCCTCAAGACAGCGAGCACCTCCTCCCCTTTAATCTGTAAAGGCTCCATGGCCTCCCTACCAGTTTGCCCTATTTCCGTAGACTCCATGCCCGTTTCCTCAGTAAATACGGATGCAAAAAAACCATTTCGTATCTCCCCCATCTCTTTTGGTTCCATACACAGTCTACCACTCTGCTCTTCAAGAGGACTAATTTTATCGCTCACTATCCTTTTGCTCCTAACATACCTATAGAAGCTCTTTGGATTTTCCTTCACTCTGTCTGCCAAAGCAACCTCATGTCTTCTTTTAGCCCTCCTGATTTCCCTCTTAAGTAGCTTCTTGCACTTTTTATACTCCTCGAGCATCTGATCTGTTCCTTGCTGCCTGTACATTTCATACAACTCTCTCTTCCTCTTAATCAGTGTTACAATCTCCCTCGAGAACCAAGGTTCCTTATTCCTATTTACTTTGCCTTTAATACTGACAGGAACATACAAACTCTGCACTCTCAAAATTTCTCCTTTGAAGGCCTCTCACTTTCCATTTACATCCTTACCAGAGAACAGCCTGTGCCAATCCACACTTCCGAGATCCCATCTCATTTAATCAAATTTGGCCTTTTTCCAGTTCAGAACTTCAACCCGAGGACCAGATCTATCCTTATCCACGATCAGGTTGAAACTAATGGTATTTTGATCACTGGATCCAAAGTGTTCCCTCACACTCACATCCATCACCTGCCCTAACTCATTTCCCAATAGGAGATCCAATATTGCATCCTCTCTATTTGGCACCTCTATATACTGATGTAGAAATTTCTCCTGAACACATTTTACAAACTCTACCCCGTCTAAACCTTTAACAGTATGCGAGTCCCAATCCATATGTGGAAAATTAAAATCCCCTACTATCACAACTTTGTGTTTCTTGCAGTTGTCAGCTATCTCTCCGCTGATTTGCTCCTCCAATTCTCGCTGACTATTGGGTGGTCTATAATACAAGCCCATTAATGTGGTCATACCTTTCCTGTTTCTCAGCTCCACGCATAGGGCCTCTGTAGACAAGCTCCCTAATCTATCCTGCCTGAGTACCGCTGTAACATTTTCCCCGACCAACAATGCCACCCCCCCCCCCACCTTTTATCCCTCTGCCTCTATCCCGCCTGAAACATTGGAACCCCGGAACATTGAGCTGCCAGTCCTGCCCCTCCTGTAGCCAAGTTTCACTAATGGCTATAATGTCATATTTCCATGTGTCTATCCACGCCTTCAGCTCATCGGCCTTCCCCACAATACTCCTGGCATTGCAATAGACACACCACAAAAAATTATTTCCACCACACTCTACCCTTCCATTTGTGATTTTGCTTGAACTAACCTGTCTTTTTACCCCTGCTCCACTATCTGCTCTGGCACTCTGGTTCCCATCCCCCTGCAAATCTAGTTTAAACACTCCCCAATAACACTAGCAAATCTCCCTGCAAGTATATTGGTCCCCTTGTAGTTTAGGTGTAACCCGTCTTTCTTGTACAGGTCCCACCTGCCCCAAAAGAGGTCCCAATGATCCAAGAATTGGAAACCCTGCCCCCTGCACCAGTTCCTCAGCCACGTGTTCATCCGCCCAAGCATCCTACTCCTGCCCTCACTGGCATGTGGCTCAGGTAGCAATCCTGAGATTACTGCCCTCGGGGTCCTGCTTTTTAACTTCCTTCCAAGCTCTTTGTACTCACTCTTTAGGACCTCCTCACTCTTCCTTCCCACGTAACTGGTACCGACGTGTACCACGACATCTGGCTGATCACCTTCCCACTTTAGAACGCTGTGCACGCGATCAGAGACATCGCTGACCTTCGCACCCGGGAGGCAACAAACCATGCGGGAGTCTCTGTCCCGACCACAGAACCTCCGGTCTGTACCTCTGAGCATTGAGTCCCCTATCACTACTGCTCTCCTCTTCTTCATCCCACCCTTTTGCGCTGTAGAACCAGACTCAGTATCAGAGTTCCGGCTGTCGCAGGTTGTCCCAGGTAAAGCATCTCCCACAACCGTATCCAATTCAGTATACCTGTTGTGGAGGGGTATGACCACAGGGGAACCCTGCTCTGCCTGTCCTTTCACACTGCCATTTCCTCTCCTTACAGTAACCCAATTTCCTGTGCTCTGCCGCTTAGGTGTAACTATCTCCCAAAAGCTACTGTCTATATACTTCTTATTCTCCCGAATTGGATGGAGGTCATCAAGCTCCTTCTCCAGTTCCCTAACATGCTTTGCTAGCAGCTGCAGCTGAATGCATCTTTTGCAGGTGCTGTCGTCAGGGATACCGGAGGTCTCCCTGATCTCCCACATCCTGCAAGAGGAGCATTCCAACATCTTGTCTGGCATTTTTTTCTAACTCCTCAGCCTGCTCCTGTGGAACACAGAGGTGGACACAGGGACACAGCGAGGGAATCACAGATACACACAGGGACACACAGAGAGAGAATCACAGATACACACAGGGACACACAGAGAGAGAATCACAGATACACACAGGAACGCAGAAAAAATCACAGAAACACACAGGGACACAGAGAGAGAGAGAATCACAGCTACACACCGGGGCACACAGCGAGAGAGAATCACAGAAACACACAGGGACACAGAGAGAGAGAGAATCACAGCTACACACCGGGGCACACAGCGAGAGAGAATCAGAGAAACACACAGGGACACACAGAGAGATTATTACAGATATACACAGGGAGACAGAGGGTGAATCACAGATACACACAGGGATACACAGAGACAGAATCACAGATACACACAGGGACACAGAGTCACAGATGCATACAGGGACACAGTGAGAGATTCACATATACACACAGGAACACAGGGAAAGAATAATAGATACACAAGGGAGACAGAGAGAGAATCGCAGATACACACCGGGACACTGAGAGTCAGAGATACACACAGGGACACAGCGAGAAAATCATTGGTGCACACAGGTTAATCGAGAGAATCACAGATACACACAGGAACAGAGAGAAAGAATCAGAGATACACACAGAGACACTGAGAGAATCCAAGGTAAACAAAACGATTGTGAAATAGAATCACAGGGAGATTGTGAAAGATTTGCATCGACAGACACCACAACAGACATGTGAACATGTTCACATGTACACAAAAGACAATGAAATAGACCGACACAGGGACACAAAGAGAATCACAGAAAACCGCAGGGCCAGAGAGAGAGAATCACAGATATACACAGGGACACAGAGAGAATCACAGATACACACAGGGACACAGAGAGAATCACAGATATACACAGGGACACTGGGAAAGAGTCACAGATACACACAGGGACACAGAGAGATTAACACAGACACACAAAGTGACAGAAACAGAATTCACATGTGAACAAAGGTATGATGCTTGGGAATTATATTTGCACAGAGATAAGGGAGTGTGGGAGAATCACAGGTACAGACAGGTGAGAGAAACATAATGCAACCGAGAGGCAAAGATGGATTGACAGAAAAGCAAACACAGCAAACCACAGGTACAGAGGGGAATTAGAGTGTCACCCCATCACATCTAATAAACATTAACCTCCTCCATCACCATTGTACAGGGACTGCAGTCTGTCCCTCTAACATGATCCACTGCAGGAATTCAACAAGACTCCTTCAACAGCACCTTCCTAACCAGTAAACACTATTCCGAGACAGAGCAGAAACTGAGAACATCACCAGCAGCAACATCACCTCCAATACACACACCATGCTGACCTGGAACGCTATCACTGTTCCATTGCTGTCACTGAGTCAAATCCAGACACTTCCTCCCCAACACCCAATGGACAGCCGCAATGTCAAAAAGCAGCTCACCATCACATTCTCAAGGGCAAGATGTGATCGCTTATTGCTGCTGGCCTTGCAGTTCAGGAGGGAGTTACTGGATTTGACTCAGCGACAGTGAAGGAACGACAATATGGATTCCACGTCAGGATGGTGTGTGACTCGGAGATGAACTTCCAGGTGGTGATGTTGTAATGTGTCTCATATCCTGCTCCTTGCAGGTTACTGATCGGAGGTGTGTAAGGAGCCATCACAGGAGGGAAAATGCTCCTTCCCTGTATTGTGTAGATAGTACACAATGCCAGTAAATTGCACAGAGGTGGACAGCGAGCATGTTTACCATGATATTTGAGTGGTTCACTAAGTTAGCTTTGCTTTTAAAGGCACTGTACACGTGAAAGAGAGTGGGAAAGATATCACAGATGTGCACAGGGACACAGAGAGAGGATCACAGAAGCACACAGGGACACAGAGAGAGAATCACAGATACACACAGGGACACAGAGAGACAATCACAGATACACACAGGGACACTGAGAAAGAGTCACAGATACACACGTGACACAGAGGGATTAACACAGACACACACAGTGACAGAAACAGAATTCACATGTGAACAAATGTATGATGCTTGGGAATTATATTTGGACCGAGACAAGGAAGTGTGGGAGAATCACAGGTACAGACAGGTGAGAGAGGCAGAATGCAACCGAGAGGCAAAGATGGATTGAGAGAAAAGCAAACACAGCAAACCACAGGTATTGAGGGGCATTGGAGTCACCCCATTCCAGACTATAAACATTAACCTCGTCCATCACCATTGTGCAGGGATTGCAGTCTGTCCCACTAACAAGATCCACTGCAGGAATTCACCAAGACTCCTTCAACAGCACCTTCCTAACCAGGAAACACTATTCCTAGACAGAGCAGAAACTGAGAACATCACCAGCAGCAACATCACCTCCAATACACACACCATGCTGACTTGGAACGCTATCACTGTTCCATTGCTGTCACTGAGTCAAATCCAGACAATTCCTCCCCAAAACCCAATGGAAAGCAGCAATGTCAAAAAGCAGCTCACCATCACATTCTCAAGGGCAACATGTGATGGCTTATTCCTGCTGGCCTTACAGTTCAGGAGGGAGTTACAGGATTTAACTCAGCGACAGTGAAGGAACGACAACATGGATTCCAGGTCAGGATGGTGTGTGACTCGGAGATGAACTTTCAGGTGGTGATGTTGTAATATGTCTCATATCCTGGTTCTTGCAGGTTACTGATCGGAGGTGTGTAAGGAGCCATCACAGGAGGGAAAATGCTCCTTCCCTGTATTGTGTAAATAGTACACACTGCCAGTAAATTGCACAGAGGTGGACAGAGAGCATGTTTACCATGATATTTGAGTGGTTCACTAAGTTAGCTTTGCTTTTAAAGGCACTATACAGGTGAAGGAGAGAGGGAAAGAGATCACAGATGTGCACATGGACACAGAGAGAGGATCACAGATACACACAGGGACACTGAGAAGGAGTCACAGATACACACGTGACACACAGAGAGAGATTAACACATACACACACAGTGACAGAACCAGATTTCACATGTGAACAAAGGTATGCTGCTTGGGAATTATATTTGCACAGAGATAAGGGAGTGTGGGAGAATCACAGGTACAGATAGGTGAGTGTGACAGAATGCAACCGACACGCAATGATGGATTGAGAGAAAAGCAAACAGAGCAAACCACAGGTATTGAGGGGAATTGGAGTCACCCCATCCCAGACTATAAACATTAACCTCGTCCATCACCATTGTACAGGGACTGCAGTCTGTCCCACTAACAAGATCCACTGCAGGAATTCACCAAGACTCCTTCAACAGCACCTTCCTAACCAGTAAACACTATTCCTAGACAGAGCAGAAACTGAGAACATCACCAGCAGCAACATCACCTCCAATACACACACCATGCTGACTTGGAACGCTATCACTGTTCCATTGCTGTCACTGAGTCAAATCCAGACACTTCCTCCCCAACACCCAATGGACAGCAGCAATGTCAAAAAGCAGCTCACCATCACATTCTCAAGGGCAACATGTGATGGCTCACTCCTGCTGGCCTTGCAGTTCAGGAGGGAGTTACTGGATTTGACTCTGCGACAGTGAAGAAACGACAATATAGATTGGAGGTCAGGATGGTGTGTGACTCGGAGATGAACTTTCAGGTGGTGACGTTGTAATGTTTCTCACATCCTTGTCCTTCCAAGTTACAGATTGGAGGTGTGTAAGGAGCCGTCACAGGAGGGAAATGCTTCTTCCCTGCAGTTTGGAGATAGAACACACTGCTGGAAAATTGCACAGAGGTGGACAGAGGGAATGTTTAAGGCGATATCCGATTCATTCATTCAGTTATCTTTGCTTTTAAAGACACTGTTCAGGGACAGAAAGGGAAAGACAAACACAGATACACACAGGAACACAGAGAAGATCACAGAAAAAGACAGGGACACAGAGAGAATCACAGATACACACAGGGACACAGAGAGAGCATCATAGATACACACAGGAACGCAGAGAAAATCACAGATACACACAGTGACACAGAGAGAGAAAATCACAGATACACACCGGGGCACACACAGAGAGAGAATCACAGAAACACACAGGAACACAGAGAGAATCACAGATACACACAGGGACACAGAGAGAGAATCACAGATACACCCAGGGACACAGAGAGAGAATCACAGATACACACAGGGACACAGAGAGAGAAAATCACAGATACACACAGGGACACACACAGAGAGAGAATCACAGATACACACAGGAACACAGAGAGAGAATCACAGATACACACAGGGACACAGAGAGAGAAAATCACAGATACACACAGGGACACACACAGAGAGAGAATCATAGATACACACAGGGACACAGAGAGAGCATCATAGATACACACAGGAACGCAGAGAAAATCACAGAAACACCCAGGGACACAGAGAGAATCACAGATGCACACAGGGACACAGAGAGAGCATCATAGATACACACAGGAACGCAGAGAAAATCACAGATACACACAGTGACACAGAGAGAGAAAATCACAGATACACACCGGGGCACACACAGAGAGAGAATCACAGAAACACACAGGAACACAGAGAGAATCACAGATACACACAGGGACACAGAGAGAGAATCACAGATACACCCAGGGACACAGAGAGAGAATCACAGATACACACAGGGACACAGAGAGAGAAAATCACAGATACACACAGCGACACACACAGAGAGAGAATCACAGATACACACAGGAACACAGAGAGAGAATCACAGATACACACAGGGACACAGAGAGAGAAAATCACAGATACACACAGGGACACACACAGAGAGAGAATCACAGATACACACAGGGACACAGAGAGAGCATCATAGATACACACAGGAACGCAGAGAAAATCACAGAAACACCCAGGGGCACAGAGAGAATCACAGATGCACACAGGGACACAGAGAGAGCATCATAGATACACACAGGAACGCAGAGAAAATCACAGATACACACAGTGACACAGAGAGAGAAAATCACAGATACACACCGGGGCACACACAGAGAGAGAATCATAGATACACACAGGGACACAGAGAGAGAGAATCACAGATACACCCAGGGACACAGAGAGAGAATCACAGATACACACAGGGACACAGAGAGAGTCACAGATACACCAAGGGACACAGAGATAGAATCATAGATACACACAGGGACACAGAGAGAGAATCACAGATACACACAGGGACACAGAGAGAGTCACAGATACACCCAGGGACACAGAGAGAGAATCATAGATACACACAGGGACACAGAGAGAGAATCACAGATACAGACAGAAACACAGATGGAGAATCACAGAATCACACAGGGACACAGAGAGAGAATCACAGATACACAAAGGGACACAGGGAAAGAATCATAGATACACAAGGGACACAGAGAGAGAATCATAGATACACACAGGGACACAGAGAGAGTCACAGATACACCCAGGGACACAGAGAGAGAATCATAGATACACACAGGGACACAGAGAGAGAATCACAGATACACACAGAAACACAGAGGGAGAATCACAGAATCACACAGGGACACAGAGAGAGAATCACAGATACACACAGGGACACAGAGAGAGAATCACAGATACACACAGGAAAACAGAAAGAGTCACAGATGCACAAAGGGAGACAGAGAGAATGACATTTACACTCAGGGAAACTGAGAAAGAATCAGAGATACACACACGGACACAGCGAGAAAATCATTGATGCACACAGGGTCATCGAGAGAATCACAGATACACACAGGAACAGAGAGAAAGAATCAGAGATACACAAAGAGACACTGAGAGAATCCAAGGTAAACAAAGCGATTGTGAAATAGAATCACAGGGAGATTGTGAAAGATTTGCATCGACAGACACCACAACAGACATGTGAACATATTCACATATACACAAAAGACAATGAAATAGACCGACACAGGGACTCAAAGAGAATCACAGATAACCGCAGGGCCAGAGAGAGAGAATCACAGATACACACAGGGACATAGAGAGAATCACAGATACACACAGGGACACAGAGAGAATCACAGATGCACACTGGGACACAAAGAGGGAATAACACAAACACATACGAATCGCATGTGAAAAATGGTATGGTGCATGGGAAATCTATTTGCACGGCGATTATGGGAGTGCGGGAGATTCACAGATACAGACTGGGGAGAGAGACAGAATGTTACCGAGAGGCAATCCAAGATGGATTGAGAGAAAAGCAATAACGGGTCTCCACAGGTATTGAGGGGAATTGGAGTCACCCCATCCCAGACCATAAACATTAACCTCCTCCATCACCATTGTACAGGGACTGCAGTCTGTCCCACTAACAAGATCCACTGCACGAACTCACCAAGACTCCTTCAACAGCACCTTCCGAACCAGTAAACACTATTCCTAGACAGAGCAGAAACTGAGAATATCACCAGCAGCAGCATCACCTCCAATACACACACCATGCTGACTTGGAACGCTATCACTGTTCCATTGCTGTCACTGAGTCAAATCCAGACACTTCCTCCCCAACACCCAATTGACAGCAGCAATGTCAAAAAGCAGCTCACCATCACATTCTCAAGGGCAATATGTGATGGCTCACTCCTGCTGGCCTTGCACTTCAGGAGGGAGTTACTGGATTTGACTCAGCGACAGTGAAGGAACGACAATATAGATTCCACGTCAGGATGGTGTGTGACTCGGAGATGAACTTTCAGGTGGTGATGTTGTAATGTGTTTCATATCCTGGTCCTTGCAGGTTACTGATCGGAGGTGTGTAAGGAGCCATCACAGGAGGGAAAATGCTCCTTCCCTGTGATGTGTAGATAGTACACAATGCCAGAAAATTGCACAGAGGTGGACAGCGAGCATGTTTACCATGATATCAGAGTGGTTCACTACGTTTGCTTTGCTTTTAAAGGCACTATACAGGTGAAAGAGAGAGGGAAAGAGATCACAGAAGTGCACAGGGACACAGAGAGAGGGTCACAGATACACACGTGACACAGAGAGAGATTAACACATACACACACAGTGACAGAACCAGAATTCACATGTGAACAAAGGTATGATGCTTGGGAATTATATTTGCACAGAGATAAGAGAGTGTGGGAGAATCACAGGGACAGACAGGTGAGAGAGACAGAATGCAACCGAGAGGCAAAGATGGATTGAGAGAAAAGCAAACACAGCAAACCACAGGTATTGAGGGGAATTGGAGTCACCCCATCCCAGACTATTAACATTAACCTCGTCCATCACCATTGTACAGGGACTGCAGCCTGTCCCACTAACAAGATCCACTGCAGGAATTCACCAAGACTCCTTCAACAGCACCTTCCTAACCAGTAAACACTATTCCTAGACAGAGCAGAAACTGAGAACATCACCAGCAGCAACATCACCTCCAATACACACACCATGCTGACTTGGAACGCTATCACTGTTCCATTGCTGTCACTGAGTCAAATCCAGACACTTCCTCCCCACCACCCAATGGACAGCAGCAATGTCAAAAAGCAGCTCACCATCACATTCTCAAGGGCCACATGTGATGGCTCACTCCTGCTGGCCTTGCAGTTCAGAAGGGAGTTTCTGGATTTGGCTCAGTGACAGTGAAGAAACGACAATATGGATTCCAGGTCAGGATGGTGTGTGACTCAGAGATGAACTTTCAGGTGGTGCTGTTGTAATATGTCTCATATCCTGGTCCTTGCAGCTTACTGATCGGAGGTGTGTAAGGAGCCATCACAGGAGGGAAAATGCTCCTTCCCTGTATTGTGTAGATAGTACACACTGCCAGTAAATTGCACAGAGGTGGACAGAGAGCATGTTTACCATGATATTTGAGTGGTTCACTAAGTTAGCTTTGCTTTTAAAGGCACTGTACATGTGAAAGAGAGACGGAAAGATATCACAGATGTGCACAGCGACACAGATAGAGGATCACAGATACACACATGGACACAGAGAGACAATCACAGATACACACAGGGACACAGAGAGAGGATCACAGATACACACAGGGACACAGAGAGAGGATCACAGATGCACACAGGGACACAGAGAGACAATCACAGATACACACAGGGACACTGAGAAAGAGTCACAGATACACACGTGACACAGAGGGATTAACATACACACACAGTGACAGAAACAGCATTCACATGTGAACAAAGTTATGCTGCTTAGGAATTATATTTGCACAGAGATGAGGGAGTGTTGGAGAATCACAGGTACAGACAGGTGAGAGAGACAGAATGCAACCGAGAGGCAAAGATGGCTTGAGAGGAAAGCAAACACAGCAAACCACAGGTATTGAGGGGAATTGGAGTCACCCCATCCCAGACTATAAACATTAACCTCGTCCATCACCATTGTACAGGGACTGCAGTCTGTCCCACTAACAAGATCCACTGCAGGAATCCACCAAGACTCCTTCAACAGCACCTTCCTTATCAGTAAACACTATTCCGAGACAGAGCAGAAACTGAGAACATCACCAGCAGCAACATCACCTCCAATACACACACCATGCTGACATGGAACGCTATCACTGTTCCATTGCTGTCACTGAGTCAAATCCGGACACTTCCTCCCCACCACCCAATGGACAGCAGCAATGTCAAAAAGCAGCTCTCCATCACATTCTCAAGGGCAATAAGTGATGGCTCACTACTGCTGGCCTTGCAGTTCAGGAGGGAGTTTCTGGATTTGAGTCATTGACAGTGAAGAAACGACAATATGGATTCCAGGTCTGGATGGTGTGTGACTCAGAGATGAACTTTCAGGTGGTGATGTTGTAATATGTCTCATATCCTGGTCCTTGCAGTTTACTGATCGGAGGTTTGTAAGGAGCCATCACAGGAGGTAAATGCTCCTTCCCTGTGTTGTGTAGATAGCACACACTGCCAGAAAATTGCACAGAGGTGGACAGAGAGCATGTTTACCATGATATTTGAGTGGTTCACTAAGTTAGCTTTGCTTTTAAAGGCTCTGTACAGGTGAAAGAGAGAGGGAAGGATATCACAGATGTGCACAGGGACAAAGAGAGAGGATCATTGATACACACAGGGACACAGAGAGTGATTAACACATATACACACAGTGACAGAAACAGAATTCACATGTGAACAAAGGTATGATGCTTGGGAATTATGTTTGCACAGAGATAAGGGAGTGTGGGAGAATCACATTTACAGACAGGTGAGAGAGACAGAATGCAACCGAGAGGCAAAGATGGATTGAGAGAAAAGCAAACGCAGCAAACCACAGGTATTGAGGGGAATTGGACTGACCCCATCCCAGACTATAAACATTAACCTCGTCCATCACCATTGTACAGGGACTGCAGTCTGTCCCACTAACAAGATCCACTGCAGGAATTCACCAAGGCTCCTTCAACAGCACCTTCCTAACCAGTAAACACTATTCCGAGACAGAGCAGAAACTGAGAACATCACCAGCAGCAACATCACCTCCAATACACACACCATGCTGACTTGGAACGCTATCACTGTTCCATTGCTGTCACTGAGTCAAATCCAGACAATTACTCCCCACCACCCAATGGACAGCAGCAATGTCAAAAAGCAGCTCACCATCACATTCTCAAGGGCAACATGTGATGGCTCATTCCTGCTGGCCTTGCAGTTCAGAAGGGAGTTTCTGGATTTGGCTCAGTGACAGTGAAGAAACGACAATATGGATTCCAGGTCAGGATGGTGTGTGACTCAGAGATGAACTTTCAGGTGGTGCTGTTGTAATATGTCTCATATCCTGGTCCTTGCAGGTTACTGATCGGAGGTGTGTAAGGAGCCATCACAGGAGGGAAATGCTCCTTCCCTGTGTTGTGTAGATAGCACACACTGCCAGTAAATTGCACAGAGGTGAACAGAGAGCATGTTTACCATGATATTTGAGTGGTTCACTAAGTTAGCTTTGCTTTTAAAGGCTCTGTACACGTGAACGAGAGAGGGAAGGATATCACAGATGTGCACATGAACAAAGAGAGAGGATCACTGATACACACAGGGACACAGAGAGAGATTAACACATAGACACACAGTGACAGAAACAGAATTCACATGTGAACAAAGGTATGATGCTTGGGAATTATATTTGCACAGAGATAAGGGAGTGTGGGAGAATCACATTTACAGACAGGTGAGAGAGACATAATGCAACCGAGAGGCAAAGATGGATTGAGAGAAAAGCAAACGCAGCAAACCACAGGTACAGAGGGGAATTAGAGGGTCAACCCATCACATCTAATAAACATTAACCTCCTCCATCACCATTGCACAGGGACTGCAGTCTGTCACACTAACAAGATCCACTGCACGAACTCACCAAGACTCCTTCAACAGCACCTTCCTAACCCGTAAACACTATTACTTGACAGTGCAGAAACTGAGAACATCACCAGCAGCATCACCTCCAATACACACACCATGCTGACTTGGAACGCTATCACTGTTCCATTGCTGTCACTGAGTCAAATCCAGACACTTCCTCCCCAACACCCAATTGACAGCAGCAATGTCAAAAAGCAGCTCACCATCACATTCTCAAGGGCAATATGTGATGGCTCACTCCTGCTGGTCGTGCACTTCAGGAGGGAGTTACTGGATTTGACTCAGCGACAGTGAAGGAACGACAATATGGATTCCACGTCAGGATGGTGTGTGACTCGGAGATGAACTTTCAGGTGGTGATGTTGTAATGTGTTTCATATCCTGGTCCTTGCAGGTTACTGATCGGAGGTGTGTAAGGAGCCATCACAGGAGGGAAAATGCTCCTTCCCTGTGATGTGTACATAGTACACAATGCCAGAAAATTGCACAGAGGTGGACAGCGAGCATGTTTACCATGATATCTGAGTGGTTCACTGCGTTTGCTTTGCTTTTAAAGGCACTATACAGGTGAAAGAGAGAGGGAAAGAGATCACAGAAGTGCACAGGGACACAGAGAGAGGGTCACAGATACACACGTGACACAGAGAGAGATTAACACATACACACACAGTGACAGAACCAGAATTCACATGTGAACAAAGGTATGATGCTTGGGAATTATATTTGCACAGAGATAAGAGAGTGTGGGAGAATCACACGTACAGACAGGTGAGAGAGACAGAATGCAACCGAGCGGCAAGGATGGATTGAGAGAAAAGCAAACACAGCAAACCACAGGTATTGAGGGGAATTGGAGTCACCCCATCCCAGACTATTAACATTAACCTCGTCCATCACCATTGTACAGGGACTGCAGCCTGTCCCACTAACAAGATCCACTGCAGGAATTCACCAAGACTCCTTCAACAGCACCTTCCTAACCAGTAAACACTATTCCTAGACAGAGCAGAAAATGAGAACATCACCAGCAGCAACATCACCTCCAATACACACACCATGCTGACTTGGAACGCTATCACTGTTCCATTGCTGTCACTGAGTCAAATCGAGACACTTCCTCCCCACCACCCAATGGACAGCAGCAATGTCAAAAAGCAGCTCACCATCACATTCTCAAGGGCAATAAGTGATGGCTCACTCCTGCTGGCCTTACAGTTCAGGAGGGAGTTTCTGGATTTGGCTCAGTGACAGTGAAGAAACGACAATATGGATTCCAGGTCAGGATGGTGTGTGACTCAGAGATGAACTTTCAGGTGGTGATGTTGTAATATGTCTCATATCCTGGTCCTTGCAGATTACTGATCGGAGGTGTGTAAGGAGCCATCACAGGAGGGAAATGTTCCTTCCCTGTGTTGTGTAGAAAGCACACACTGCCAGTAAATTGCACAGAGGTGGACAGAGAGCATGTTTACCATGATATCTGAGTGGTTCACTAAGTTAGCTTTGCTTTTAAAGGCTCTGTACACGTGAACGAGAGAGGGAAGGATATCACAGATGTGCACAGGGACAAAGAGAGAGGATCACTGATACACAGAGGGACACAGAGAGAGATTAACACATATACACACAGTGACAGAAACAGAATTCACATGTGAACAAAGGTATGATGCTTGGGAATTATATTTGCACAGAGATAAGTGAGTGTGGGAGAATCACATTTACAGACAGATGAGAGAGACATAATGCAACCGAGAGGCAAAGATGGATTGAGAGAAAAGCAAACGCAGCAAACCACAGGTACAGAGGGGAATTATATTGTCAACCAATCACATCTAATAAACATTAACCTCCTTCATCACCATTGTACAGGGACTGCAGTCTGTCACACTAACAAGATCCACTGCAGGAATTCACCAAGACTCCTTCAACAGCGCCTTCCTAACTCGTAAACACTATTCCTAGACAGAGCAGAAACTGAGAACATCACCAGCAGCATCACCTCCAATACACACACCATGCTGACTTGGAACGCTATCACTGTTCCATTGCTGTCACTGAGTCAAATCCAGACACTTCCTCCCCAACACCCAATTGACAGCAGCAATGTCAAAAAGCAGCTCACCATCACATTCTCAGGGCAATATGTGATGGCTCATTCCTGCTGGCCTTGCAGTTCAAGAGAGAGTTATTGGATTTGACTCAGCGACAGTGAAGGAACGACAATATGGATTCCAGGTCAGGATGGTGTGTGACTCGGAGATGAACTTTCAGGTGGTGATGTTGTAATGTGTCTCATATCCTGGTCCTTGCAGGTTACTGATCGGAGGTGTGTAAGGAGCCATCACAGGAGGGAAAATGCTCTTTCCCTGTGTTGTGTAGATAGCACACACTACCAGTAAATTGCACAGAGGTGGACAGAGAGCATGTTTACCATGATATCTGAGTGGTTCAGTAAGTTAGCTTTGCTTTTAAAGGCACTGTACACGTGAAAGAGAGGGAAAGATATCACAGATGTGCACAGGGACACAGAGAGAGGATCACAGATACACACAGGGACACAGAGAGATTAACACACACACACAGTGACAGAAACAGAATTCACATGTGAACATAGGTATGATGCTTGAGAATTATATTTGCACAGAGATAAGGGAGTGTGGGAGAATCACAGCTTCAGACAGGTGAGAGAGACAGAATGCAACCGAGTGGCAAAGATGGATTGAGAGAAAAGCAAACACAGCAAACCACAGGTACAGAGGGGAATTAGAGTGTCAACCCATCACATCTAATAAACATTAACCTCCTCCATCACCATTGTACAGGGACTGCAGTCTGTCCCACTAACAAGATCCACTGCACGAACTCACCAAGACTCCTTCAACAGCACCTTCCTAACCAGTAAACACTATTCCTAGACAGAGCAGAAACTGAGAACATCACCAGCAGCATCACCTCCAATACACACACCATGCTGACTTGGAACGCTATCACTGTTCCATTGCTGTCACTGAGTCAAATCCAGACACTTCCTCCCCAACACCCAATTGACAGCAGCAATGTCAAAAAGCAGCTCACCATCACATTCTCAAGGGCAATATTTGATGGCTCATTCCTGCTGGTCGTGCACTTCAGGAGGGAGTTACTGGATTTGACTCAGCGACAGTGAAGGAACGACAATATGGATTCCACGTCAGGATGGTGTGTGACTCGGAGATGAACTTTCAGGTGGTGATGTTGTAATGTGTCTCATATCCTGGTCCTTGCAGGTTACTGATCGGAGGTGTGTAAGGAGCCATCACAGGAGGGAAAATGCTCCTTCCCTGTGATGTGTAGATAGTACACAATGCAAGAAAATTGCACAAAGGTGGACAGCGAGCATGTTTACCATGATATCTGAGTGGTTCACTACGTTTGCTTTGCTTTTAAAGGCACTATACAGGTGAAAGAGAGAGGGAAAGAGATCACAGATGTGCACAGGGACACAGAGAGAGGGTCACAGATACACACGTGACACAGAGAGAGATTAACACATACACACACAGTGACAGAACCAGAATTCACATGTGAACAAAGGTATGATGCTTGGGAATTATATTTGCACAGAGATAAGAGAGTGTGGGAGAATCACAGGTACAGACAGGTGAGAGAGACAGAATGCAACCGAGAGGCAAAGATGGATTGAGAGAAAAGCAAACACAGCAAACCACAGGTACAGAGGGGAATTAGAGTGTCAACCCATCACATCTAATAAACATTAACCTCCTCCATCACCATTGTACAGGGACTGCAGTCTGTCACACTAACAAGATCCACTGCACAAACTCACCAAGACTCCTTCAACAGCACGTTCCTAACCCGTAAACACTATTCCTAGACAGAGCAGAAACTGAGAACATCACCAGCAGCATCACCTCCAATACACACACCATGCTGACTTGGAACGCTATCACTGTTCCATTGCTGTCACTGAGTCAAATCCAGACACGTCCTCCCCAACACCCAATGGACAGCAGCAATGTCAAAAAGCAGCTCGCCATCACATTCTCAAGGGCAATATGTGATGGCTCATTCCTGCTGGCCTTGCGGTTCAGGAGGGAGTTACTGGATTTGCCTCAGCGACAGTGAAGGAACGACTATATAGATTCCACATCAGGATGGTGTGTGATTCGGAGATGAACTTTCAGGTGGCGACGTTGTAATGTTTCTCACATCCTTGTCCTTCCAGGTTACAGATTGGAGGTGTGTAAGGAGCCGTCACAGAAGGGAAATGCTTCTTCCCTGCGGTTTGTAGACAGTACACACTGCTGGAAAACTGCGCAGAGGTGGAAAGAGGGAATGTTAAAGGCGATATCCGAGTCATTCATTCAGTTATCTTTGCTTTTAAAGACACTGTTCAGGGACAGAAAGGGAAAGACAAACACAGATACACACAGTAACGCAGAGAAAATCACAGATACACACGGTGACACAGGGAGAGAAAATCACATATACACACCTGGGCACACACAGAGAGAGAATCACAGATACACACAGGGACACAGAGAGAGAGAATCACAGATACACCCAGGGACACAGAGAGAGAATCACAGATACACACCGGGACACAGAGAGAGAATCACAGATACACCCAGGGACACAGAGAGAGAATCACAGATACACACAGGGACACACAGAGAGAGAATCACAGATACACACAGGAACACAGAGGGAGAATCACATAATCACACAGGGACACAGAGAGAGAGAATCACAGATATACACAGGGACACAGGGAAAGAATCATAGATACACAAGGGACACAGAGAGAGAATCATAGACACAGACAGGGACACACACAGAGAATAAAGACACACACAGGAACACAGAAAGAGTCACAGATACACGCAGGGAGACAGAGAGAGAAAATTACATATACACACAGAGACACTGAGAAAGAATCAGAGATACACACACGGACACAGCGAGAAAATCATTGATGCACACAGGGTCATCGAGAGAATCACAGATACACACAGGAACAGAGAGATAGAATCAGAGATACACACAGAGAGACAGAGAGAATTCAAGGTAAACAACCCGATTGTGAAATAGAATCACAGGGAGATTGTGAAATATTTGCATCGCCAGACACCACAACAGACATGTGAACATATTCACATATACACAAAAGACAATGAAATAGACCTACACAGGGACTCAAAGAGAATCACAGATAACCGCAGGGCCAGAGAGAGAGAATCACAGATATACACAGGGACACAGAGAGAATCACAGATACACACAGGGACACAGAGAGAGAATCACAGATACACACAGGGACGGAGAGAATCACAGATATACACAGGGACACAAAGAGGGAATAACACATACACATAGGAATTGCATGTGAAAAATGGTATGGTGCATGGGAAATCTATTTGCACAGCGATTATGGGAGTGCGGGAGATTCACAGATACAGACTGGGGAGAGAGACAGAATGTTACCGAGAGGCAATCCAAGATGGATTGAGAGAAAAGCAATAACGGGTAACCACAGGTATTGAGGGGAATTGGAGTCACCCCATCCCAGACCATAAACATTAACCTCCTCCATCACCATTGTACAGGGACTGCAGTCTGTCCCACTAACAAGATCCACTGCAGGAATTCACCAAGACTCCTTCAACAGCACCTTCCTAACCAGTAAACACTATTCCTAGACAGAGCAGAGACTGAGAACATCACCAGCAGCAACATCACCTCCAATACACACACCATGCTGACTTGGAACGCTATCACTGTTCCATTGCTGTCACTGAGTTAAATCCAGACACTCCATCCCCAACACCCAATGGACAGCAGCAATGTCAAAAAGCAGCTCACCATCACATTCTCAAGAGCAACATGTGATGGTTCATTCCTGTTGGCCTTGCAGTTCAGGAGGGAGTTACTGGATTTGCCTCAGCGACAGTGAAGGAACGACGATATGGATTCCAAGTCAGGATGGTGTGTGACTCGGAGATGAACTTTCAGGTGGTGACGTTATAATGATTCTCACATCCTTGTCCTTCCAGGTTACTGATTGGAGGTGTGTAAGGAGCCGTCACAGGAGGGAAATGCTTCTTCCCTGCAGTTTGTAGATAGAACACACTGCTGGAAACCTGTGCAGAGGTTACAGAGGGAATGTTAAAGGCGATATCCGAGTCATTCATTAAATTATCTTTGCTTTTAAAGACACTGTTCAGGGACAGAAAGGGAAAGACAAACACAGATACACACAGGAACACAGAGAAAATCACAGAAACGCACAGGAACACAGAGAGAGAGAGAGAATCACAGATACACACAGGGACACAGAGAGAATCACAGAAACAGACAGGGACACAGAGAGAATCACAGAAACAGACAGGGACACAGAGAGAGAAAATCACAGATATACACCGGGACACACACACACACACACACACACACACACACAGAATCAGAGATACACACAGGGACGCACAGAGAGAGAATCAGAGATACACAAGGGACACAGAGAGAGAGAATCACAGAAACACACAGGGACACACAGAGAGAGAATCACAGATACACACAGGGAGACAGAGAGAGAATCACAGATACGCACAGGGACACAGAGAGAGAATCACAGATACACAAGGGACACAGAGAGAGAATCACAGATACACACAGGGACACACAGAGAGAATCACAGATACACACAGGGAGACAGAGAGAGAATCACAGATACGCACAGGGACACAGGGAGAGAATCACAGATACGCACAGGGACACAGAGAGAGAATCACAGATACACACATGAATACAGAGAGAAAATCACAAATACACAAACGGACTCAGGTCGAGAATCAGACGTACATCCAGAGACACTGATAGACAATCCGACGTACACACAGCGACACAGAGAGGGAATCAGGGATACATGTCTGAGTCAGAGAATCAGACATAGACTGTGGAGTGAGCAAGATAGAGGCTGAGAGAGCCAGACAGAAATACTGGAGATATCCAGACGAAGCCAAAGAGCATCAGAGATGGACTGAGACAGACAGAGGTGCACCCAGACAGAGAATAAGAGGGTGAATGAGGTAGTTTCTAAAGCTACTTTTCCTTTATCGACATTCTTCTCTAGCTGCAGCTCAGATAATAATTCTGTGTGGGAGAGATGGTCCCATCTTTTAATTAAAGGTCTTGCACACCCCTCCCACGCCCCATTCAAGTTATACAAAATACATGACATTTAAAACATAGATCAAAACATATTTCCCATTGTGAAAAATGAAATGTAAATGTTTCAGCGTACCTACATTTCTGTGCAGCGAATTAATATTTGCATATAACAAACATGGGAATGAGAAGATATTACACACTTGCCGACAGAAGTAGAACAGACAGACTGATTGAGAGATCCACACAGATAATGAGACCAAAACACAACTGAGACACACAGACGGACAGTGGGTGAACCAGACTGAGAGAGATATACCCAGAGAGAGAGTGACCCAGACAGAGACAGAATGAACAAGACAGAGAGAGAGAGAGAGTGAAGCAGACAGAGAGAGAGTTATCCAGACAGAGAGAGAGAGAGTAACCCAATCAGAGAGAGAGTCACTGAGGCAGTGAGAGAAGTGACCGAAGCAGAGAGAGTGAGTGACTCAGGCAGAAAGAGCGACTAAAGCAGAGGGAGTGAGTGACCCAGACAGAGAAGGAGTGACACTTACAGAGAGAGAGAGAGAGAGCGACCAAGGCATAGACAGAGTGATCCACAGAGAAAGAGAATGACCCAAACAGAGACAGAGTGACCCAGATAGTGACAGTGTGAGTGTCCCAGACAGAGAGTGACCGAGACAAAGAGACAGTGACCTGGAAAAAGACAGAGAGTGACCCAAACAGAGAGAGAGAGAGAGAGAGACATAGAACAAGGAAGTGACATAGAGAGAATCACAGATAGACACAGGGACACAGAGAAAGAATCACTGATACACACAGGGACACAGAGAGAGATTCACAGATACACACAGGGACACAGAGAGAGAATCACTGATACACACAGGGACACAGAGAGAGATTCACAGATACACACAGGGACACAGAGAGAATCACAGATACACACAGGGACACAGAGAGAATCACAGAAACACACAGGGACACAGAGAGAATCACAGAAACACACAGGGACACAGAGAGAATCACAGATACACACAGGGACACAGAGAGAATGACAGAAACACACAGGGACACAGAGAGAATCACAGATACACACAGGGACACAGAGAGTGATTCACAGATACACACAGGGACACAGAGAGTGATTCACAGATACACACAGGGACACAGAAAATGATACATACACACAGGGACACAGAGAGAGAATCACAGATACACACAGGGACACAGAGAACGAATCACTGATACACACAGGGACACAGAGAGATTCACAGATACACACAGGGACACAGAGAGAGAGAATCTCAGACACACACAGGGATACAGAGAGAGAATCACAGATACACACAGGGACACAGAGAGAGAATCACAGATACACACAGGGACACAGAGAGAGAATCACAGATACACACAGGAACACAGAGAGAGAATCACAGATACACACAGGGACACAGAAAATGATACATACACACAGGGATACAGAGAGAGAATCACAGATACACACAGGAACACAGAGAGAGAATCACAGATACACACAGGGACACAGAAAATGATACATACACACAGGGATACAGAGAGAGAATCACAGATACACACAGGGACACAGAGAATCATACATACACACAGGGACACAGAGAGAGAATCACAGATACACACAGGGACACAGAGAGAGAATCACAGATACACACAGGGACACAGAGAGAGAATCACAGATACACACAGGGACACAGAGAACGAATCACTGATACACACAGGGACACAGAGAGATTCACAGATACACACAGGGACACAGAGAGAGAGAATCACAGATACACACAGGGACACAGAGAGAGATTCACAGATACACACAGGGACACAGAGAGAGATTCACAGAAACACACAGGAACACAGAGACAATCACACATACACACAGGAACACAGAGAGAGAGATTCACAGATACACACAGGGACACAGAGAGAGAATCACAGAACCACACAGAGACACAGAGAGAGAGAATCACAGAAACACACAGGAACACAGAGACAATCACACATACACACAGGAACACAGAGAGAATCGCAGGTACACACAGGGACACAGAGAGAATCACAGATACACGAAGGGACACAGGGAGAGAATCACAGGTACACACAGGGACACTGAGAGAGAATCACAGATACACACAGGGACTCAGAGAGTGAATCACGGATACACACAGGGACACATAGAGAGAATCACAGATACACGAAGGGACACAGAGAGAATCACAGATACACACAGGGACACAGAGAGAGAATCACAGACACACACAGGGACTCATAGAGAGAGTTTCAGGCACACACAGGAACACAGAGATAGAATCGCATTAAATAGACAGCAATGCTTATTGGAGGAGAACTTTCTCAGTTCCAGGGCGTCGCTTCAGGAGGTTCCCAGTGCCGTGTCCTCGGACAACCAACTTCAGCTGCTTCATCAGTGTTGTAGGTGTTGCGTTGTACCTTAAAATAACATCCTCTGATTGAGAGGGCAAGTTTGGAAGCGGGCGGGCGGGGGAACATTGAGATGAGAGGGGTCGAGTACATATGAAGGGGGGCGGGGGCAGTTGAGGTGAGAGTGGGAGTGTGAATGTGAGAGGGGGAGTGTGAATGTGACAGGGGGAGTGTGAATGTGACAGGGGGAGTGTGAATGTGAGAGTGGGAGTGTGAATGTGAGAGTGGGAGTGTGAATGTGAGAGGGGGAGTGTGAATGTGAGAGGGGGAGTGTGAATTTGAGAGGGGGAGTGTGAATGTGACAGGGGGAGTGTGAATGTGAGAGGGGGAGTGTGAATGTGACAGGGGGAGTGTGGATGTGAGAGGGGGAGTGTGAATGTTAGAGGGGGAGTGTGAATGTGAGAGGGGGAGTGTGAATGTGAGAGGGGGAGTGTGAATGTGACAGGGGGAGTGTGAATGTGAGAGGGGGAGTGTGAATGTGAGAGGGGGAGTGTGAATGTGAGAGGGGGAGTGTGAATGTGAGAGGGGGAGTGTGAATGTGAGAGGGGGAGTGTGAATGTGAGAGGGGGAGTGTGAATGTGAGAGGGGGAGTGTGAATGTGAGAGTGGGAGTGTGAATGTGAGAGGGGGAGTGTGAATGTGAGAGGGGGAGTGTGAATGTGAGAGGGGGAGTGTGAATGTGAGAGTGGGAGTGTGAATGTGATAGGGGGAGTGTGAATGTGAAAGGGGGAGTGTGAATGTGAGAGGGGGAGTGTGAATGTGAGAGGGGGAGTGTGAATGTGAGAGTGGGAGTGTGAATGTGAGAGGGGGAGTGTGAATGTGAGAGGGGGAGTGTGAATGTGAGAGGGGGAGTGTGAATGTGAGAGGGGGAGTGTGAATGTGAGAGTGGGAGTGTGAATGTGAGAGGGGAAGTGTGAATGTGAAAGGGGGAGTGTGAATGTGAGAGGGGGAGTGTGAATGTGAGAGGGGGAGTCTGAATGTGAGAGGGGGAGTGTGAATGTGACAGGGGGAGTGTGAATGTGAGAGGGGGAGTGTGAATGTGAGAGGGGGAGTGTGAATGTGAGAGGGGGAGTGTGAATGTGAGAGGGGGAGTCTAAAATATGGGAGTGTTGATGTGTGCCGGGGTGTGCTGAGTTCAGAGGGGGGGGGGGGGGTTTGCGAGAGAGGGGATGTGTTGAGGGGAGAGAGAGTGTGTGGAGGGGAGAGGTAAAGTTTACTGATTAGTCACAAATAAGGCGTACATTGACACTGCAATGAAGTTGCTGTGAAATTCCCCGAGTTGTCAGACGCCGGCACCTGTACGGGTCAACTCACCTCGACAGTAAGTCTCTGAGACATTGCGAGGAGACTGGAGACCAACAGGAAACCCACGCAGACACGGGGGAAACACAGAGAGTGACCCAAGCCCGGAATTGAACCCGGGTACGTGACGCTGTGAGGCAGCAGTGCCAACCACTGTGCCACCGTGCCACCCCTGGGAGAGTGCTGAGGGGACAGCGAGAGGATTGAGGGGAGAGGGAGAGGGTTGAGGGGAGAGGAAGAATGTTGAGGGGAGAGGGAGAGTGTTGAGGGGAGAGGGAGAGGGTTGAGGTGAGAGGGAGTGTGTTGAGGGGAGAGGGAGTGTGTTGAGGGGAGAGGGAGAGTGTTGAGGGGAGAGGGAGAGGTTTGAGGGGGGAGGGAGAGTGTTGAGGGGAGAGGGAGAGTGTTGAGGGGGGAGAGGGAGAGTGTTGAGGGGGGAGAGGGAGAGGGTTGTCGGGAGAGGGAGAGGGTTGAGGGGAGAGGGAGAGGGTTGAGGGGAGAGGGTTGAGGGGAGAGGGAGAGTGCTGAGGCGAGAGGGAGTGTGTTGAGGGGAGAGGGGAGTGTTGGGTGGGGAGAGCGAGAGTGTTGAGGGGAGAGTAAGAGGGTTGTGGGGTGAGGGAGAGGGTTGAGGGGAGAGCGAGGGTGCTGAGGGGAGCGGGTTGAGGGGTGAGGGAGAGGCTTGAGGGGGAGGGAGAGGCTTGAGGTGAGAGGGAGAGGGTTGACGGGAGAGGGAGAGTGTTGAGGGGAGAGGGAGAGTGTTGAAGGGAGAGGGAGAGGATTGAGGGCAGAGGGAGAGGGTTGAGGGGAGAGGGAGAGGGTTGAGGGGAGAGGGAGAGTGCTGAGGGGAGAGGGAGAGGGTTGAGGGGAGAGGGAGAGGATTGAGGGGAGAGGGAGAGGGTTGAGGGGAGAGGGAGAGGGTTGAGGGGAGAGGGTGAGGGTTGAGGGGAGAGAGAGAGTTTTGAGGGGGGAGAGAGAGAGTGTTGAGGGGAGAGGGAGAGTTTGAGGGGAGAGAGAGAGTGCTGAGCGGAGAGGGAGACTGTTGAGGAGAGAGGGAGAGGGTTGAGGGGTGAGGGAGAGGGTTGAGGGGGGAGGGAGAGTGTTTGGGGAGGGAGAGTGCTGAGGGTAGAGGGAGAGTGTTGAGGGGAGAGGGAGAGTGTTGGGGGAGAGGGAGAGAGTTGAGGGGAGAGGGTTGAGGGGAGAGTGTTGAGGGGGAGGGAGAGTGTTGAGGGGAGAGGGAGAGGGTTGAGGGGGAAGAGGGAGAGTTTTGAGGGGAGAGGGAGAGTGCTGAAGGGAGAGGTTTGAGAGTGGAGGGGAGAGGGAGAGTGTGGAGGGGAGAGGGAGAGTTTTGAGGGGAGAGGGAGAGGGTTGAGGGGAGGGGGGAGGGTTGAGGGGAGAGGGAGAGTGCTTAGTGGGAGGCAGAGTGCGGAGGGGAGGGGGAGATTGCTGAGGGGAGAAGTAGAGTGCTGAGGGGAGAGGGAGAGGGTTGAGGGGAGAGGGAGAGGGTTGAGGGGAGAGGGAGGGTGCTGAGGGTAGAGGGAGAGGGTGGAGGGGAGAGGGAGAGTGCGGAGGGGAGGGGGAGATTGCTGAGGGGAGATGGAGGGTGTTGAGAGGAGAGGGAGAGGGTTGAGGGGAGAGGGTTGAGGGGAGAGGGAGAGTGTTGAGGGAAGAGGGAGAGGTCTGAGGGGAGAGGGAGAGGTCTGAGGGGAGATTGAGAGGGTTGAGGGGAGAGGGAGAGGTTCGAGGGGAGAGGGAGAGAGTTGAGGGGAGAGGGAGAGGTTTGAGGGGAGAGCGACAGGGTTGAGGGGAGAGGGAGAAGGCTGAGGGGTGAGGGAGAGGGTTGAGCGGTGAGGGAGAGGGTTGAGGGGTGAGGGGTGAGGGAGACGGTTGAGGGGAGAGGGAGACGGCTGAGGGGTGAGGGAGAGGGTTGAGTGGTGAGGGGGGCGGTTGAGGGAGAGGGTTGAGGGGTGAGGGAGAGGGTTGAGCGGAGAGGAAATGGAATGCATTATTATTAACTGTCCTTTGGTACAATGGCAAACACATTCCTGAATGACAGTTTATTGGTGTGAATAATGGACAGCTTGAAATTCCACCTCCTGTTTATAATAATGCTGATCATATCCGATAGGGTCTGGTGATTTTAATGATGAATTCAATAAATCTGTATTTGAGAACTTCCTGCAAATGGAATATCAGAAAAGCAGCATAATACATATTTGTGGGATTGAGTGCACTGTGCTGTGTTGGGGCTTTGAGAAAGTCACATACTCGCTCCCGAAATGTATCTATAAAAACTCAGCGACTAACGTGTTGGTCTGGAAATGCAAAAGGTTTTTTCTTTACATGTTTGAACCCGACTCACTGAGGTTCTTGTTTTTGACAATGTCCCTCCAGATATTTTCTCTGGGAGGATATTTGACACTTCAGTCACGGTTTCATACGGAGCCAAGAGTTAGTTTTGGAAAAGCTGATTTATTTCCCTCCTGGAGGCTCAGAGTTAGTTTAAAATTATTAATTCAGCAAAGGACCTGCTAAAACTGACCGCTCAAACAACACAATGTGAAACAAATGTTATTCAGTCGGTCTTGGGGGCAATAAACTCGCTGGTGTCCAGGGAATTGGAAAGCGTCACAAACAACAGATGGAGCAAGTTGGCGTCAGGCTGTTTCACCACAGAGGAGACAAAACCCAGATTGAAAATGCTCCTTTGTCAGCAAAGTTAAAGCTGCTGTTATAAAGTGTATAATACAACACAATCTCGGAGCCCGTGCGGGAGACAGACACTGGGACAGAGAACTTCAAACACTGTTCATCAACTCACAGAGAGAAAAAATTCAACAAATAATTAAACACCCACCTCACTCAAGAAAAGCGTTGAGCATTCTGCCGTTCCAGTCTCTCCACTGAATTTTCTGTATCTCAGTCTGCTTGTTGTATCTCAGCCGCTAACACACTCTCCTTTAATTTCCAAGGTTCAAACAATCCGACAACTTCTGACCCGATTTTCCTCATTGCTGTCTGTTCCCGTCTCCTGCACGCAATTAAACAGCGGCGTTTACCTGTGTGTCTGTTTCCAGGGAATCAGCTTCTTCATCCTGCAACAGAATGGTCCCGGAAACAAACAGTGTCGGTTTTAAGTGGATAGCAGGTGAGGATCCGCCCCTATTGACAAAGGAAGTTAGAACCATAGAAAATTACAGCTCAGAAACAGGCCTTTTGGCCCTTCTTGTCTGTGCCGAACCATTTTATGCCTAGTCCCACTGACCTGCACTTGGACCATATCCCTCCACACCCCTCTCATCCATGAACCCGTCCAAGTTTTTCTTAAATGTTAAAAGTGACCCCGCATTTACCACTTTATCCGGCAGCTCATTCCACACTCCCACCACTCTCTGCGTGAAGAAGCCCCCCCTAATATTCCCTTTAAACTTTTCTCCTTTCACCCTTAACCCATGCCCTCTGGTTTTTTTCTCCCCGAGCCTCAGCGGAAAAAGTCGAAGTCACTCTCCTTGTACTAGCGTTCAGGTGAAGAGCAGGTAATGTTTATTTTGACACTCAAATGTTTAAACATTACGTTTTGAATATGTTTAACACTTGTTTCAAATTCAGTAAATTAAATTCTAATGCGAACAATTAAAATCCATCAAATTATCATTGGAACATCCTATCATTGTCCCTAGTTGAAAATGGAGCGACTGTTCCTTGGTAATATGTTTTTTAAAATGTATATGAATCAGTTTGGAATGTATTCGAGGATTAGCGCCATTCCTACCACTCTCCCCTGTCCCCACCCGCCCACCCCCCAATCCACAACGCCCCCAACGCCCCCAATCCCCAACGCCCCCAATCCCCAACGCCCCCACCTCTCTCTGAAAACAGAAACCAACAGGCTACTGACGCACTGAGAGTGGAAATACAAACTCATCATCATTTTAAATAGTCTTATTCTCTGACGTTGCCCCAACTTTTTGATCCGCGCCTGTCCAAAAGGGGAAATATTACCTCAGAATTCTCCCTGCTCGATAGGAAAGTTTTATTTCGTTTATCGCTCGTTAATAATTTGTTTGATTGCAGAAACAAGGTGATGACATTAAATGTCAGCAGAGGTTCGAGCGTTGGACAAATACATTCTGCTCCGACATTCCCATTTTTTTCATCTTACATCAAACATGTGTTCAGATTATCGACAGTTTCGGATTTTTTTTGGCCTTTCTTCATGCATTAAACCTACATCTGGAGAGAATATAAACTGAATACATTCTCTTATTGAAAACTTAATTCGATCCTTAATAACAACCTCTGATTCAAAGCTCCAATCTATTCCATTAGTCTGTTCCCAGTAACTCTCATAGATTTACAGAGTCAGACAGCACATAAACAGTCCCTTCGGCCCATCATGTCCATGCTGGCCATCAATTACCAATCTGCAATCATCTCATTTACCAGCACTTGATCCGTATTGGATTATGCCTTGACTATTAAAGTGCTAGTCCAGGCGCCTGTTCCATATTCCCACCATTCTGTGTGTGAAATAACATTTCCTCATATCCCCTCTTAACCACTTTCCCCTCTCCATGTTCCCATGCCCACCTGCCAGAGACACATGAAATAAAAGTTTACTTCATCGTCACTAGTAAGGCTTACGTTAACACTACAATTAATTAGTGTGAAATTCCCCTAGTCGCCACACTCCGGCGCCTAATCGGGTCAATGAACTTAACCAGCACGTCTTTCTGACTGTGGGAAGAAACTGGAGCACTCGGAGGAAACCCAGGCAGTCACGGGGAGAACGTGCTAACTCCACACATACAGTGACAAACGCCAGGAATCTGAGCGGATTCCTTGGTGCTGTGACACAGCAGCGCTAACCACTGTGCCACGCATCTGCCATTGGGAGAGATTCTGACAATATTCCGTGTCTACCTTTCTGATAATTTTGTGTATCTCTATTAAGTTTCCCCTCAGCCTCCGTGCCTCCAGTGAAAGTGAACCCCGATTACCCTGTCTCTCCATAATGGCTGCAATTTCCCGTTGCAGACAACTCCTTGCTGAACCTCACTCCGAGCCCTCTCCAGTGGAATTATTCCATCCAAGAGTTTGGCGACCAGACTTTACACAATATTCCATCTGTGGATTAACTAATGATCTGAGATGGGCCTGGACCCCACGGCTCCTATAGCCTATGTCTTGGATAATGAAGGCAAGCATTCAGTATGTCTTCCAAACTAACATATCTAGCAGCACCGGCTCCATCAGGGATCAAGGGACTTGCACCCCAGGTTCACGTTAGTCCTCAGTACTCCCTGCTGCCATTCTGGAATAAAGGTATCACATTAGATATCCCACGGTCACTTCGGCGAAGATGTCGATATCTCCCTCAGTGTGTCCCTGCAATCTCCTTCCGTGACTGCCACAGAAGACTGAGGTATAATTGCTTCAGGCCCTGGGGGTTTATGCACCAATATTCCCGCTAACACATCCAATCCCTCCTTCTTATTGACCTTAACGTGTCCTTGAATCTTACTGTTCCTGCTGAAATCTCCAGGTTTAAAATGTTTCCCCTCTGTGTATAAAGATGAAAAAATAATGTTCGGCCTCAACCACGTCCTCTGACACCTCGCACAGAGGTTCATTTGTGCTCTGATGGGCCCCACTTTTCCCTGGTCATCCTCTCGCACCCAACATACTGAGAAAATGCCTTGCGGTTTTCCTTAGTGTGGTCAGCCAGTTAAATGTTGTGGCCCCTCTTTTCCCTCCTGATTGGTTTTTCAGCAGCTTGCTGAGACCCTCCCTCATTTTCCGTGCTCTGCACATACCACTTTCTCCTGTTCCTCCCTTTTATGGAACCCTCGATACCTCTTGACTTCCAGGATTCCCTGGACTTGCCCAACTTGCTCTTCACTCCGAGGGAAAACCAACGGGCCCTGCATTCTCACTCTGCAACTTTAATAGACATCCAGATTCCAAATATAGATTGACCTGTAAGGAACTGATCCCAGTCTACGTTTGCTGGAAACTGTCTTATGATATTGAAATCGTCTTTCCCCCAATTCAACTACTTGTTGACTGAACTCTTTATTCCTTTCCATATAACTGAGAAGCTGAGAGATTTCTGGCCATTGTTCCAAAAATGCCCGCCTACTGACACTGCGACCAATTGCCTGGCTTCATTCCCTTTGATTAGGTCTGGGACAGCACTTGCCCCATTCCAAACTGATTCAGATATTTTAAAAAGCATATTACCAGTGAACAGTCGCTACATATTCAACAAGGGACAATGATAGGATGTTCCAATGATAATTGGATGGATTTTAATTGTCCGCATTAGAATTTAATTTAATGAATTTGAAACAAGTGTTAAATGTATTCAAAACGTAATGTTTAAACATTTCAGTATCAAAGTAAGCATTTCCTGCTCTTCACCTGAACGCTAGTATAAGGAGAGTGACTTCAACTCCCTTTGTCAATAGGGGCGGATCCTCACCTGCTATCCATTTAAAACAGACACTGTTTGTTTCCAGGACCATCCTGCTGCAGGATGAAGAATTTGATTCCCCAGCAAAGAGACACAACGGTAAACGCTGCTGTTTGTTCCAGGACCATCCTGCTACAGGATGAAGAATCTGATTCCCCAGAAAACAGTCACACAGGTAAACGCCGCTGTTTGTTTCCAGGACCATCCTGCTACAGGATGTCGGACCTGCTTTCCCTGCAAACAGACACAACGGTAAACGCAATTCAGGTTCAATTCAGAGCATTAGACATGGTCCCATAATTCACCTTCAGACTACATCGCCCACAAGATTGCGCCCATCAAACACTTACAAGGATAAGCTCCCTCGACATTGTCCACCAACTGCAATGAGTGCAGAGGTAGCACAGGCTGAGATACAAAGATATTGTCCTTCTGCACAGTCCAAACACTAAACTTCAGTGCAGTTGTAGTAAAGTCTCTCAAACTCCAAATCACCCTGAGTGAGCAGTATGTACACTGCACCCTCCTGAGTCTCTGTCATCTTTAAATCTCTGTCTCTCCATTGAAATATTCATGTGGGACAACTATCCATTGTGCCAGTCGCCATCTTCATTTTTTGTTTCAGATCATTTTCAAGCTGCCTTTCCCCCGTTGGCCGTGTTCCTTTAATTCTCAAAACCGGACTTTGACACAAGGCCCTAAAATCCTTGCAACCAGTCGGCATAATACAGGGACTGGAAAGAGAAGCCGGAACGGATCTCACTGAGGTTTGGCCATATCCATTTTTATAAGATGATGCGACAGCGTGGCGACTCTTTGCGAGCTCTGCACGATATGATTAGAATGGATAACCCGCAAAACAATACTTCACATCAACCAATCAGATCAGTGACCACCCTTGCAGCACATGTTCAGAAGTGGAGGTGTTCGCTGATATCTGTACAATCTTCAGCATGATTTGTGAATCATTAGATGCTGAAACAGTGCGTGTCCAAATGCAGAATGACCAGACCAGTTTCCAGGTCTGGTAGTCACTTCAGAAACAGAATCCGTGCGAGAAAATCAACAAAGATTTAACACTCACCTCAACCAACAGAAGAGTGGAACATTCTGCTTTCCCGGTCTGGACACTGAATCCTCTGAATCTCAATCTGTGTGTAATACCTCAGCCGCTGGTGCACTCTCCCTTAATGTCCAAGGTTCAAACAATCCGACAGTTTATGACACGGTTTTCCAGAGTTCTGTCTTTTGCCGCCATCTGAAGCAGCGGCGTTTACCTGCCTGGCTGTTTGCAGAGTCATGATGTGGAGATGCCGGCGTTGGACTGGGGTAAACACAGTAAGAAGTTTAACAACACCAGGTTAAAGTCCAACAGGTTTATTTGGTAGCAAAAGCCACACAAGCTTTCGGAGCTCCAAGCCCCTTTTTCAGGTGAGTGGGAATTCTGTTCACAAACAGGGCATATAAAGACACAGACTCAATTTACATGAATAATGGTTGGAATGCGAATACTTACAACTAATCAAGTCTTTAAGAAACAAAACAATGTGAGTGGAGAGAGCATCAAGACAGGCTAAAAATATGTGTATTGTCTCCAGACAAGACAGCCAGTAAAACTCTATTCGGCCTCTGATATTCGGGTAAGCGTTCTCCAAGGCGGCCTTCGCGACACACGACAGCGCAGAGTCGCTGAGCAGAAACTGATAGCCAAGTTCCGCACACACGAGGACGGCCTCAACCGGGATATTGGGTTCATGTCACACTATTTGTAACTCCCACAGTTGCGTGGACCTGCAGAGTTTCACTGGCTGTCTTGTCTGGAGACAATACACATATTTTTAGCCTGTCTTGATGCTCTCTCCACTCACATTGTTTTGTTTCTTAAAGACTGGATTAGTTGTAAGTATTCGCATTCCAACCATTATTCATGTAAATTGAGTCTGTGTCTTTATATGCCCTCTTTGTAAACAGAATTCCCACTCACCTGAAGAAGGGGCTTGGAGCTCCGAAAGCCTGTGTGGCTTTTGCTACCAAATAAACCTGTTGGACTTTAAGCTGGTGTTGTTAAACTTCTTACTGTGTTTGCATAGTGACCATCATCTTCATCCTGCAGCAGATTTGTCCTGGAAACAAATAAACATCGACTTTCAGCACAGCGGACAGCAGGTGGGGATCCGGCCCTATTGAAAATGGAAGGTGAAAACATACCAAAACAGCTATGATTCAGGACAAGAGCAAGTTTAAACATAGAAACATCGGAGATAGCAGCAGGAGGAGGCCTTTTGTCCCTTCGAGCCTGCTCCGCATTTCATTTCGATCATGGCTGTTCATCCAACTCAATAGTCTAAATCTCTCTTTAGTGCTTATTCAGATAGATTTAGAGAAAAGTTCACTGAATTTCTGTTATAAGAATTGTTTCCTTTAACTTGCAAATGTTCTTAATAACACTAAGTTTGAACCTGCGAACAAGTCCGTGTCCTTTGATTGTCTCGCAGCAGCACCTGGGTAAAGGCGTTTTTCAGCAACAAACTGGTGGAAAGTCTGTCTGTGAGTTGCCACTGACAACACATGTTTCCAGAATCTGAACAAATCTGGATTCTGTGTCGGCTAAAGGCAGTTCTTCCCCCGTTCTTTAAACAGGAATTAAATCACATCACAACAAAATAACACAGAAAGCTGGACCTTCAAAAACAGGTCAAACCAAATCCGCCGATACAGCAACACAGAAAGCGATTCTGTTCCAGGATCAGTCAACAGACCTGGGAATAAAAATAGATGCAAAAGGATGTCAGGTGGTTCAAATGGGTGTCCATGGACTGGTGGAAGTGGTTTCAGTGGAACGAATAAACACACACAAGATTGGAAGGCAGGTGATGGGATAGGCGAAGGCAGACATTTCCCCAACATGTGAGTGACAAAACACTTCGATGGACACGTCTTCAGAAAATGAACATAAACCTCCATTACAAACAATACACGTTCAAATGGAATGCATTATTATTAACTGTCCTTTGGTTCAATGGCAAACACATTCCTGAATGACAGTTTATTCGTGTGAATAATGGACAACTTGAAATTCCACCTCCTGTTTATAATAATGCTGATCATATCCGATAGGGTCTGATGATTTTAATGATGAATTCAATAGTTCTGTATTTGAGAACTTCCTGCAAATGGAATATCAGAAAAGCAGCATAATACATATTTCTGGGATTGAGTGCTCTGTGCTGTGTTGGTGCTTTGAGAAAGTCACATACTCGCTCCCGCCGAAATGTATCTATAAAAACTCAGTGACTAACGCACTGGTCTGGAAATGCAAAAGGTTTTTTCTTTACATGTTTGAACCTGACTCACTGAGGTTCTGGTTTTTGACAATGTCCCTCCAGCTATTTTCTCTGGGAGGATATTTGACACTTCAGTCACGGTTTCATACGGAGCCAAGAGTTAGTTTTGGAAAAGCTGATTTATTTCCCTCCTGAAGTCTCAGAGTTAGTTTAAAATTATTAATTCAGCAAAGGACCTGCAAAACTGACCGCTCAAACAACAGAATGTGAAACAAATGTTATTCAGTCGGTCTCGGGGGCAATAAACTCGCTGGTGTCCAGGGAATTGGAAAGCGTCACAAACAACAGATGGAGCAATTTGGCGTCAGGCTGTTTAACCACAGAGGAGACACAACCCAGATTGAAAATGCTCCTTTGTCAGGAAAGTTAAAGCTGCTGTTTTAAAGTGTATAATAGAACACAAACTAGAAGCCCGTGCGGGAGACAGACACTGGGGAAGAGAACTTCAAACCCTGTTCATCAACTCACAGAGAGAAAAAAAATCAACAAATAATTAAACACCCACCTCACTCAAGAAAAGCGTTAAGCATTCTGCCGTTGCGGTCTCTCCACTGAATTTTTTGTATTTCAGTCTGCTTGCTGTATCTCAGCCGCTAACACACTCTCCTTTAGCTTGGAAGGTTCAAACAATGTGGTTGCAGGGATGGTGTAGGAGGGAAGGTTTCAACTACGTGGATAATTGGAACACATTCTGGGGAAAGTGGGACCTGTACAAACAGGACGGGGTGCACCTGAACCAGAGGGGCACCAATATCCTGGGAGGAAAATTTGCTATGGCTCTTCAGGGGGGTTTAAACTAATTTGTCCAGGGGATGGGAAAAGGACTGGTAGTCTGGAAGTCAGTGTTGAGGGTAGTGAGGTATTGGGGACGGTATCAGGGTCAAGGGTGGATACCAGTCGACAGGAAGGCGGGTTGAAGTGTGTCCACTTCAATGCAAGGAGCATCCGGAACAAGGTAGATGAACTTGGGGCGTGGATTGGTACTTGGGACTACGATGTTGTGGCCATTACGGAGACATGGGTAGAACAAGGACAGGAATAGTTGGACGTTCGGGGTATAGATGTTTCAGTAAGTGTAGGGAAGCTGGTAAAAGAGGTGGAGGAGTAGCATTGTTAATCAAGGATAGTTTAACGGCTGCAGAAAGGCACTTCGAGGGGGATCTGTATACTGAGGTAATATGGGCTGAAGTTAGAAATAGGAAAGGAACGGTCACGTTGTTAGGAGTTTACTATAGGCCCCCAAATAGTAATAGAGATGTGGAGGAAGAAATTGCTAAGCAGATTATGGATAGGTGTGGGGGTCACAGGGTCGTTGTCATGGGGGACTTTAACTTTCCAAATATTGATTGGAACCTTTGTAGGTCGAATAGTTCAGATGGGGCAGTTTTTGTGCAGTGTGTGCAGGAGGGTTTCCTGATACAATATGTGGATAGGCCGAAAAAAGGTGAGGCCACAGTGGATTTGGTAGTGCATACACACAGGGACACAGAGAGATAGAATCTCAGATACACACAGGGACACAGAGAGAGAATCACAGATACACACAGGGACACAGCGAGAGAATCACAGATACACACAGGGACACACAGAGAGAATCACAGCACACACAGGGACACAGAGAGAGAATCACAGATACACCATAGAACCATAGAAAATTACAGTTCAGAAACAGGCCTTTTGGCCCTTCTTGTCAGTGCCGAACCATTTTATGCCTAGTCCCACTGACCTGCACTTGGACCATATCCCTCCACACCCCTCTCATCCATGAACCCGTCCAAGTTTTTCGTAAATGTTAAAAGTTCCCACTTTATCTGGCAGCTCATTCCACACTCCCACCACTCTCTGCGTGAAGAATCACCCCCTAATATTCCCTTTAAACTTTTCTCCTTTCACCCTTAACCCATGCCCTCTGGTTTTTTTCTCCCCGAGCCTCAGAGGAAAAAGCCTGCTTGCATTCAATCTATCTATACCCATCAAAATCTTATACACCGCTATCAAATCTCCCCTAAATCTTCTACGCTCCAGGGAAAAAAGTCCCAACCTATTCAATCTCTCTCTGTAACTCAGCTTCTCAAGTCCCGGCAACATCCTTGTGAACCTTCTCTGCACTCTTTCAATCTTATTTACATCCTTCCTGTAACTAGGTGACCAAAACTGTACACAATACTCCAAATTCGGCCTCACCAATGCCTTATATAACCTTACCATAACACTCCAACTTTTATACTCGATACTCCGATTTATAAAAGCCAATGTACCAAAGGCACTCTTTACGACCCTTTCCACCTGTGACGTCACTTTTAGGGAGTTCTGTACCTGTATTCCCAGATCCCTCTGTTCAATTGCACTCTTCAGAGTCCTACCATTTATCCTGTATATTCTACTTTGATTTGTCCTTCCAAAGTGCAATATCTCACACTTGTCTGCGTTAAATTCCATTTGCCATTTTTCAGCCCATTTTTCTAGTTGGTCCAATTCCCTCTGCAAGCTTTGAAAACCTTCCTCACTGTCCACTACACCTCCACTCTTTGTATCATCAGCAAACTTGCTGATCCAATTGACCACATTATCATCCAGATCATTGATATAGATGACAAACAACAATGGACCCAACACCGATTCCTGCGGCACACCACTAGTCACAGGCCTCCACTCAGAGATGCAATCCTCCACAACCACTCTCTGGCTTCTTCCATAGAGCCAGTGTCTTATCCAATTTACTATCTCCCCATGTATACCTAGCGACTGAACCTTCCTAACTAACCTCCCATGAGGGACCTTGTCAAAGGCCTTGCTAAAATCCAGGTAGACAACATCCACCGCCTTCCCTTCGTCCACTTGGGTAATAGGTTAAAAAGTAGGGTCACTAGGGTGGCCATCTCTGGGCTGCTCCCAATGCCTCGTGCCAGTGAGGCTAAGAATAGGGAGTTGGTACAAATGAATGCCTGGCTAAAGGACTGGTCCAGGAGGGAGGGCTTCATTTTCATAGATCAATGGGAAGTTTTCAGGAGAGGATGGCACCTGTACAAGAGGGAGGGGTCACAACTAAGTTGGAAGGGCACGAATATCCTGGCTGGGAGCGTTGCTAGTGCAGTTCGGGGGGGTTTAAACTAGTATGGCAGGGGGGTGGGGATCAAAATATTAGGTCTACAAGTGTGGAGGCTGGGGACGAGCTTGGGGCTGGGACAAGGCTGGCAAAGAAGAAGAGCACTCTGGGGGAGGACGACCTCACTGGGCCTGGAGGTCTGGGGTGCTTATACTTCAATGCAAGGAGCGTAGCAGGTAAGACAGACGAACTTGGGGACTTAATGCGCACGAGGAATTTGGATGTGGTTGCGGTGACAGAGACTTGGTTGAAAGAGGGACAGGACTGGCAGCTGAATATTCCAGGGTACAAGTGTTTTAGGCGAGACAGAGGAGGGGCCAAAAGAGGTGGGGGAGTAGCGGTATTAGTTGGAGAGCATATTACAGCGGTGCAGAGGGAGGACAATTCAGAGGGGTCGAGTAACGAGTCACTCTGGGTGGAGCTTAGAAACAGGAAGGGCGCAGTCACTATGTTGGGGGTGTACTACAGGCCCCCCAACAGCCCAAGGGAAGTGGAAGAATGGATATGTCAGGAGACACTGGATAGGTGCAGGAAAAATAGGGTTGTTGTAGTGGGAGACTTCAATTTCCCTGGTATAGACTGGAAATCGCTGAGGGCAGGGACTCTGGATGGGGAGGAATTCGTAAAATGTGTACAGGAGGGCTCGTTGGAACAATATGTAGACAGCCCGACTAGAGAGGGGGCTATACTGGACCTGGTACTGGGGAATGAGCCCGGTCAGGTCTTCAAAGTTTTGGTAGGGGAACATGTGGCAAATAGTGACCACAATTCTGTTAGCTTTAGGATAGTGATGGAAAAGGATGAGTGGTGTCCCAAGGGTAAGGTGTTGGATTGGGAGAAGGCCACCTTTAGTGGGATCAGGCAGAAATTGGCAGCTCTTGATTGGGAGAGGCTGTTTGAGGGTAAATCCACATCTGGTATGTGGCAGTCTTTTAAGGAACGGTTGTTAGGGCTACAGGACAAGCATGTGCCTGTAAAAAAGGATAGGAAGGGTAGGATTAGAGAACCGTGGATAACCAGGGAAATTGAGGGACTGGTCAAAAAGAAAAGAGAAGCCTATGTTAGGTCCAAGCAGCTAAAAACGGAGGGAGCTCTGGAGGAGTACAAAGAAAGTAGGAAAGTACTCAAACGGGGAATTAGAAGAGCAAAAAGGGGTCACGAAATGTTCTTGGCAGACAGGATTAAGGAGAATGCCAAGGCATTTTATTCATACGTTAGGAACAAAAGGGTTGTTAGGTAAAAAATCGGACCTCTCAGGGACAAACGTGGGGACTTATGCTTGGAGCCCAAAGAAGTAGGGGAGATCCTAAATGAATACATTGCGTCGGTATTCACAAAGGAGAGGGATGTGTTGACTGGGAGTGTCTCGGAGGGGAGTGTTGAACCGTTGGAGAAAATCTCCATTACAAAGGAGGAAGTGTTAGGTTTGTTAGAGAATATAAAGACTGACAAATCCCCAGGGCCTGATGGAATCTATCCAAGGCTGCTCAGGGAGACGAGAGGTGAAATCGTTGGGCCTCTGACGCAAATCTTTGTCTCGTCACTGGACGCAGGTGAGGTCCCAGAGGATTGGAGGATAGCTAATGTGGTCCCGTTATTTAAGAAGGGTAGGAAGGATAACCCGGGTAATTATAGGCCGGTGAGCTTGACGTCCGTGGTGGGGAAGTTGTTGGAAAAGATTCTTAGAGATAGGATGTATGCGCATTTAGAAAGGAATAAACTCATTAACGATAGTCAGCATGGTTTTGTGAGAGGGAGGTCATGCCTCACTAACCTGGTGGTGTTTTTTGAAGAAGTGACCAGAATGGTTGACGAAGGAAGGGCCGTGGATGTTGTCTATATGGACTTTAGTAAAGCGTTTGACAAAGTCCCTCATGGTCGTCTAGTGAAAAAGGTTGGATCTCATGGGATAAAGGGGGAGGTGGCTAGATGGGTGGAGAACTGGCTTGGTCATAGAAGACAGAGGGTGGTAGTGGAAGGGTCTTTTTCCGGCTGGAGGTCTGTGACTAGTGGTGTTCCGCAGCGCTCTGTATTGGGACCTCTGCTGTTTGTGGTTTATATAAATGATGTGGAAGAAGGAGTAACTGGGGTGATCAGTAAGTTTGTGGGCGACACAAAACTGGCAGGACTTGCAGATAGTGAGGAACATTGTCAGAGGCTACAGAAGGATATAGATAGGCTGGAAATTTGGGCAAAGAAATGGCAGATGGAGTTCAATCCTGATAAATGCGAAGTGATGCATTATGGTGGGAATAATGTAGGGAGGAGCTACACGATAAATGGAAGAACCATAAAGGGTGTAGATACGCAGAGGGACCTGGGTGTGCAAGTCCACAGATCTTTGAAGGTGACGTCACAGGTGGAGAAGGTGGTGAAGAAGGCATATGGCATGCTTGCCTTTATAGGACGGGGCATCGAGTATAAAAGTTGGGGTCTGATGTTGCAGATGTATAGAACGTTGGTTCGGCCGCATTTGGAATACTGCGTCCATTTCTGGTCGCCACACTATCAGAAGGACGTGGAGGCTTTGGAGAGAGTACAGAGGAGGTTTACCAGGATGTTGCCTGGTATGGAGGGGCTTGGTTACGAGGAGAGATTGGGGAAACTGGGGTTGTTCTCCTTGGAAAGACGGAGGATGAGGGGAGACTTAATAGAGGTGTATAAAATTATGAAAGGCATAGATAGGGTGAACGGTGGGAAGCTTTTCCCCGGGTCAGTGGTGACGTTCACGAGGGGTCATAGGTTCAAGGTGAAGGGGGGGAGGTTTAACACAGATATCAGAAGGGCATATTTTACGCAGAGGGTCGTGGGGGCCTGGAATGTGTTGCCGGGCAAGGTGGTGGAGGCGGACACACTGGGAACGTTTAAGACTTATCTAGACAGCTATATGAACTGAGTGGGAATGGAGGGATACAAAAGAATGGTCTAGTTTGGACCAGGGAGCGGCGCGGGCTAATTGTTCTTTGTTTCTCGTTTCAAGGCTTCATTCTATGATCATCTTGCTGGTGCCAGTACAGAGCGAGACTGCGGATAGTTGGGAACCTGTCTCGGGGGCAGGGAATTCAGATGGTGTTCGTAAGGCAGAAGTGGAATGGATTGGGTTGGGAAGCATTTTCTGATCAGGGCCAGTGTGATCTCCTGGACTCGTTTCGATCGCCACAGGGGGTCGGAGAGGAATTTCCCAGATGTTTTTCCCCATATTGGCCCTGGGGTTTTCACTCTGGGTTTTCGCCTCTCCCTGGAGATCACATGGTCTGGAATGGCGGGGTGGGGGTGAGTTAATAGGTTGTGATGAACAAAGCATCGTAGCTGTGAGGGACAGCTCGGTGGATAGGATATTAGGATGTAGATAGGCTGGAAAATTGGGCGGGGATCCTGGATTCAGGATTCAATCCTGGACAGGGGAGCGGCGCGGGTTTGGAGGGCCGAAGGGCCTGTTCCTGTGCTGTATTGTTCTTTGTTCTTTGTTCTTGTTCTTTCCTGGTAACCTCCTCGAAAAACTATAATAGATTGGTCAAACATGACCTACCACGCACAAAGCCATCTTGACTCTCCCTAATAAGTCCCTGTCTATCCAAATATTTGTAGATCCTATCCCATATCACACCTTCCACCTTTTTGATCTTAAAGACGCCCTACTCTCTGCCTTGTTACTCTTTTGCCCTTTATGTACTTGTGGAAGCACTTTGGATTCTCCTTTGCCTTATCTGCCAAAACAATCTCATGTACTCTTTTTGCCCTCCTGATTTCTCTCTTACCTCTACTCCTACACCCCCTATACTCTTCAAGGGGTTCATTTGATCCCAGCTGCGTATGCATGTCATGTGCCTTCTTCTTCTTGACCAGGGCGTCAATATCCCAAGTCATTCAGGATTCCCTACTTCTACCAGCCTTGCCCTTGACTCTACGAGGAATGTACTTACACTGAACCCTAGTAAACACACTTTTGAAAGCGTGCCACTTACCAGACGTCCCTTTGCCTTCCCACAAACTCCCCCAATTAACTTTTGAAAGTTCCTGCCTGATACCATCAAAATTGGCCTTGCCCCAGTTTAGAATTTTAACTTTTGGACCAGACATATCATTCTCCATAGCTATCTTAAAACCAATAGAATTATGGTCACTGGTCCCAAAGTGATCCCTCACTAACACTTCTGTCACCTGCCCTTCCTTATTTCCCAAGAGGAGTTCAAGTTTTGCCCCCTCTCTATTTGGGCCATCCACACAGTGAATGAGAAATTCCTCCTGAATACACTCAACAAATTTCTCTCCCTATTCCCGTAACCCATATATTTACCCTGCTGGTCCCCCTGACACTAAGTGTCAATTTGACAAGGTCAACTAACCTACCTGAGACATCTTTGGACTGTGGGGGAAAACAGCAGCATTCGGATGAAACCCACACAGACACGGGGAGAACGTGCAAACTCCACATAGACAGAGACCCAAGCCAGGAATTGAATTTGAGTCTCTGACGCTGTGAGGCAGCAGTGTTAACCACTGTGCCACCGTGCCAACTATTAATCCTATACAATCCTGACAATCCCTCTATCATTCTGGTGATTCTCCACTGTCCCATCTGAAGGTCAGTAGGTATTCATCATGAGGTTTGTGCCCTGGAGAGAAGGGAGACAGTTGCTGTGAAATTTAACCAGAGCTCTAGGCTCCGAAATTAGCAAAATGCTGTTAAACGTTGAAGTATATTTATTACTCACAAATAGGCTTACATTGACACTGCAATGAAGTTACTGTGAAAATCGCCTGGTCGCCACACTTTGGCGCCTGTTTGTGTACTTTGAGGGAGAATTTGGCATGGCCAATGCACCTAACCAGCTCGTCTTTGGATATTAAGAGACAATCTAGCATGGACAATCCACCTAACCAAAACATTTTTGGACTGTGAGGAAGCCAGTGCATCTGGAGGAAACCCACGCAGACATGGGGAGAACATGCGAACAGACAGTGACCCGAGGCCAGAATTGAACTCGAGTCCCTGGCGCTGTGAGGCAGCAGTGCTAACCACTTTGCCATTGTGCCATGCCATGCTGGGAATGTGCGTGAGGGTGGGGAAGAGGACAGTGCGGGGCAACATCTGACTAACCTTCAGAAGAATGATAAAGCAGCTCCAATTAGATGGGACACATTTTGTACACTTCCTGTATGAAATCAAAGAGCTGCAGAAAGCCGATGTGAGATTGCTTCCGAATTCATGATTGTTATTTGTGTTCACAAGTTAAAATTCATCACCCCGACCACAGCTCTCCCTCCCAACGCCCACCACAAGGAAGAATGATTCCTCAAGCGAGGGGAAACAGCAGGTGAATCAAGTTCACATAATCACAGAATACCACAGAGCAGAAGAGGCCCTTCAGCCCATCGAGTCTGCACCGACGCATGAACTGCCCTGACCTGCCCACCCAATCCCACGTGCCAGCAGTCCCATAGCCCTGAATGTTATGACGCGCCAAATGCTCATCCAGGTACTTTTTAAAGGATGTGAGGCATCCCACCTCCACCACCCTCCCACGCAGCGCATTCCTGACCATCAAAACAATTTGAGTAAAAACGTTTTTCGTCAAATCCCCCTGAAACCTCCCACCCTTCATTTTTAACTTGTGTCCCCTTGTAACTGACCCTTCAAATAACAGGAACAGCTGCTCCCTCTCCACCCCGTCCACATCCCTCATCATCTTCAACACCTCAATCGGGTCGCCCCTCAGTCTTCGCTGCTACAATGAAAACAACGCAAGCCTATCCAACCTCTCCTCCTACCTTAAATGTTCCACCCCAGGCAGTATCCTGGTGAATCTCCTCTGCACCTCCGAGAGTGCAGTCACATCCTTCCTATAATGTGGTGACCAGAACTGCACACAGTACTCCAGCTGTGGCCTCGCCAACGCTCATCCCTCTAATACAACTCCATCATGACATCTATGCTTTTGTAATCTATACCTCGACTGACAAAGTTGAACAATAATATTCCAGCAAAGACTAATCACTGGCAACCCCTCATCACACCTCAGCAGCTATAGACGCTGGTCGGGTCTGTGGTCCCATGAGCTGTCACTCTGGTCAGGAGGGAACCACTGCCGTTCCATCAGCCCAGGTATTCTGCTCCGGGGAGCAACTTCACTCTCTCCAAAGTTAGGAGGTGATGGGAGGGAGCCTCCTCATAGCAGACGTCATGTATACTCTTTTTTGGGTGGAGCGGTATCACAGTGGACAGCGCTGCTGCCTCAACAACAAGGGACCGGGTTCAGTTCCCGGCTTGGGCCACTGCCTGTGTAGAGTCTGCAGGTTCTCCCCATGTCTGCGTGGGTTTCCTCCGGTTTCCTTCCACAGTCTGAAAGATGTGCTGGTTAGTTGCATTGGCCATGCGAAATTCTCCCTCAGTGTACCCGAACAGGAGCCAGAGTGTGGCGACTAGGGGATTTTCACAGTAACTTCGTTGTAGTGTTAATGTAAGCCCACTTGTGTCATGAATAAATCCATTTTAATCTGTTGCAATCACCTACCAGGATCTCCAATGGCAGCGAGAATAGGAAGTAACTGGCTCCAGCTTGACCGATAGTGGATCAGTGTGTTTTCTGAGAGAAGTGATGGTGTCATAGAGTCAGAGAGGTTTACAGCATGGAAACAGGCCCTTCGGCCCAACCTGTCCTTGCCGCCCTTTTTTTTAAAACCCCTAAGCCAATACCAATTGCCCGGATTTGCCCTGTATCCCTCTATACCCATTATACACATATAACTATCTAAATGCTTTTCAAAATATAAAATTGTACCCGCCTCTATTACTACCTCTTGCAGCTTGTTCCAAACACTCACCACCCTCTGTGTGAAAAATTTGCCCCTCTGGACACTTTTGTATCTCTCCCCTCTCACCTTAAAACTATGCCGTCTAGTTTTAGACTCCCCTACTTTGGGAAAAGATATTAATTATCTAGCTGATCTGTGCCCCTCTTTATTTGATAGACCTCTATAAGATCACCCCTCAGCCTCCTACGCTCCAGGGGAAAAAGTCCCAGTCTATTCAGCCTCTCCTTATAACTCAATCCATCAAGTGGCAGTATCATAGAAACCCCACAGTGCAGAAGGAGGCCATTCGGCCCATCGAGTCTGCACCGACCACAATCCCACCCAGGCCCTACCCCCACATATTTTACCCGCTAATCCCTCTAACCTACGCATCCCAGAACTCTAAGGGGCAATTTTTAACCTGGCCAATCAACCTAACCTGCACATCTTTGGACTGTGGGAGGAAACCGGAGCACCCGGAGGAAACCCACGCAGACACGACGAGAATGTGCAAACTCCACACAGACAGTGACCCGAGCCGGGAATCGAACCCGGGACCCTGGAGCTGTGAAGCAGCCGTGCTAACCACTGTGCTACCATGCCGCCAGTAGCATCCCAGTAAATCTTTTCTGCACTCTTTCTAGTTTAATAATATCCTTTCTATAATAAGATGACCAGAATTGCACACAGTATTCCACGTGTGGCCTTACCAATGTCTTATACAACTTCAACAAGACGTCACAACTACTATATTCAATGTTCTGACCGATAAAGCCAAGCATGTCGAATGCCTTCTTCACCACTGTGTCCACCTATGACTCCACTTTCAAGGAGCTATGTACATTTACTCTTTGATCTCTTTGTTCTGTAACTCTCCCCAACGCCCTACCATTAACTGAGTAAGTCGTGCCCTGGCTCAATCTACCAAAATGTATCACCTCGCATTTATTTAAATTAAACTCCATCTGCCATTCGTCCGCCCACTGGCCAGTTGATCAAGATCCCGTTGCAATTGTAGATATGTTTCTTCACTGTCCACTATGCCACCAATCTTGGTGTCATCTGCAAACTTACTAACCGTGCCTCCTATATTCTCATCCAAATCGTTTATGTAAATGACAATAACAGTGGACCCAGCACTGATCCCTGAGGCACCCCACTGGTCACAGGCCTCCAGTTTGAAAAACAACTCTCTACAACCACCCTCTGGCTTCTGTCTGCCCGTGGCGTAAACCATGGCCATTTACTGAGGTCTCACACTGAAGGTCTTCTCTTTAATACACAGCAGAAACACTCCTGAGACTCGGCAGAGCAACCTATTAGAGTAATCAATTACAGGTGAGAAAACAAACAACACACTGCAATGCTGGCACTGAGAAGGAGCAATGATTGGATTTGATTTGATTTATTATTGTCACATGTATTAGTCTACAGTGAAAAACTTTGTGTCTTGCAAGCTATACAGACAAAGCATACCGTTCAAAAAGGAGAGGATGCAGAATGTAGTGTTACCATCATAGCTAGAGAAATATCAACTTAATATAATAATAAGGTATTACATTGTATATATATATATATATATATATAGTATCTATATATATATATTATATATGGTTACCTAATTAATATAAGATGGGTCCATTCAAAAGTCTGATGGCAGCAGGGAAGAAGCTGCTGTCGCGTCCGTCGGTACATGGCCTCAGACTTTTGCATCTTTTCCCCGATGGAAGTAGGTGGAGAGAGAATATCCGGGGTGCGTGGGGTCCTTGATTATGCCGGCTGCTTTTCCCGACGCAGCAGGAAGTGTAGACAGAGTCAATGGGTGGGAGGCTGGTTTGAGTGATGGATTCGGCATTGTTCACAACCCTTTATAGTTTCCTGCAGCCTTGGGCAGAGCAGGAACTGTGATACAACCAGAAAGAATGCTTTCTATGATGCATCTGTAAAAGTTGTTGGGAGTCGTAGTGGACATGCCAAATTTCCTTAGCCTCCTGAGGAAGTACAAGCGTTGATGGGTTTTCGTAACTGTCGCGAATGTGTGGAGGGATCGGGACAGGTTGTTGGTGATCTGGACACCTAGAAACCTGAAACTCTCGATCATTTCCGCTTCATCCCCAATTTTCAATGAAAATTGTGTTTCATTGTGATGAGAAATTCAGATTAGAAATATGTTTCATGTTTTTCATTACGGTCTGTTTAATTACATTAAAGAGACGATATAATTGTAATCTATTGAGACTATCAGTGGGGTGAATTATAGGCTAAATTTTCCCTTCGTGTCCAGAATGTGTACATTAGAGGTGTTCGTGGGGTAAATATGTGGGGTTATGGGGATAGGGCCTGGGCGGGATTGTTGTTGGTGCAGACTCGATGGGCCGAATGGACTCTTTTGCACTGTTGGGTTTCTATGATACAATTTATGATGAGTCTGTACTGACCACAAACCCACCCAGGCCCTATTTCCGTAACCCCAGACATCCACCCTGATAGTCTCCCTGACAATAACGGGCAATTTTTAGCACAGCCAATGCACCCAACCTGCACATCTTTGGACTGTGGGAGGAAAGTGGAGCACCTGGAGGAAACCCATGAAGACACGGAGAGAATGTGCCAACTCCACACTTGGAGTGACCCAAGGTCGGATTCGAACCAGGATCCCTGGCGCTGTGAGGCAGCTTTATCCCCATGGTGCAAAGCTCAATCCAGGTGCCTTTCTGACAAAGAATGCAGTTGTGTTCTGTACTTTCGGCTTCCATGAATTATCGAGTCAGATGTTACTTGTTCCATGCCCTCTGATGAAAGCAATAACAGCAACATCAGCACGAGGGTTGCTGAGGGAAGCCCTGTTGCCAATCTGTGCAGCAGAGTATGATGCCCCAGCTTAGTCACTGGACTGTTTCGTTTTCAGTAAAAGATGTACAATTTTTAGTAAAGCTCATATTTCATTTCATTATAAATGTAGTCCTGGTACGAGATGGTGACTGTGCCAAGGCTGCATTTCCTGCCCACAAGTTACTGTTTAGCATGAGGTGCTTGGATTTCCTTTTGAATGTGTGGCCCCTTTGAGAATGTGACTGATACAATGGTGTAAGACAGGCATTCTCTGCTTTTCACACAGCGCTGATCAAGTTTCTAAAGCTTATTCATTCATGTAACAAGTAGGCTCACATTAACACTGCAATGAAGTTACTGTGAAAATCTCCCAGTTGCCACACTCCGGCGCCTGTTCGGGTACACTGAGGGAGGATTTAGCATGATCAATGCAACTAAACAGCACGCCTTCTGATCTGTGGGCGGAAACCGGGGCACCCGGAGGAAACCCATGCAGACACGGGGAGAACGTGCAGTCTCCGCACAGGCAGTGACCCAAACCGGGGATCAAACCCGGGTCTCTGGAGCTGTGGGGCAGCAGTGCTAACGATTGTGCCACCATGTCACCCATACATACAAAGAACAAAGGAAAGTACAGCACTGGAACAGGCCCTTCGGCCCTCGAAGTCCCTCCCCCCCCATGACTGTATCCAGCAATCCAAACAGAAGGATGATGCTCTGGAACGTCCACATTATGGTAAATTCTCAACCTCAGCGTCTCCTGTATTGTGAATTCTCGCTTTATAAACAAGTGTGCTGCTCCCAACTGGTTCTCTGGCTCTTGGCTTCATGCGGAGCTTGTGACCTGGCAGAGGAATGAGCCAAGGTGACGATACTCTTGGCGAGGATGAAGAAAGGGTTGTTGCAATGTATAGGAGAGACGTCAAGGATGGGGGAGCTGGCGCGAGATGGATTGAGGAATGATGTATTTTTCGGGGATTTGCCTTAATAGTTCCCGGAATTAACCAGCAGTTTGCTGAACATTTCAACATTTACATGTCAACTGAACAGGAGAACGCTGCGCGGGAATGAAAGCAAATGGAGTCAGTAAATGAATACAAAAACAGAAAATGCTGGGAGATCTCAGCAGGTCTGACAGTATCTGTGGAGAGTGAATAAAGCCAATGTTTCACGTCTGTGTGACCCTTCCTCAGGGTCCATTCGTGAGACCATTTTGATGATAATGTAAGCAAAGTTGTCAGCAAAGGAGACTACATCCTGATGGTGTCATCCAAGGTAATCAATAAGCAACAAAGAACAAGGGAAAGTACAGCACAGGAACAGGCCCTTCGGCCCTCCAAACCTATGCCGATCATGATGCCCCAAGTCAACTACAAAAAACAACTTCTGCCCTTACCCGGGACTGTCGGGGGTGAGGACCTTAAAACGATCACTATTACTAAAGAGGTAGTGCTGGGTAGGCTAATGGGACTAAAGGTAGACAAGTCCCCTGGTCCGGATGGAATGCATCCCAGGGTACTAAAAGAAACGGCAGAAGTAATAGCAAATTCATCAGTTGTAATTTTTTAAAATTCACTTGACTCTGGGGAGGTGCCAGCTGATTGGAAAACAGCTAATGTAACGCCACTGTTTAAAAAAGGAGGTAGAAAAAAGGCAGGTAACGACAGGCCGGTTAGCTTAACATCCGTAGTTGGGAAAATGCTGGAATCTATCATTAAGGAAGAAATAACAGGTCACCTGGAAAAGAATTGTTCAATCAAGCAGACGCAGCATGGATTCTTGAAGGGAAAGCCATGTTTGACTAAGTTACTGGAATTTTTTGAGGATCCGACGAGTGCAGTTGACAGAGGGGAACCGGTGGATGTTGTGTAAATAGATTTCCAGAAGGCATTCGATAAGGTGCCTCACAAAAGGTTGCTGCATAAGATAAAGGTACACGGAGTTGGGGGTAAAGTGCTAGCGTGGATTGAGGATTGGCTATCTAACAGAAAGCAGAGAGTCGGAATAAATGGGTGCTTTTCCGGCTGGCAATCAGTGACTAGTGGCGCGCCGCAGGGATCAGTGCTGGGGCCCCAACTATTTACCACATACATAGACGATCTGGAGGAGGGGAGCGAGTGTAGCGTAACAAAGTTTGCGGATGACACAAAGGTGAGTGGGAAAGCAAATTGCGTGGAGGACAAAGAGTGTCTGCAGAGAGATTTGGATCGGCTAAGTCAGTGGGCAAGGATCTGGCAGATGGAGTATAACATTGGTAAGTGTGAGGATATCCACTTTGGAAGGAATAATAGTAAAATGGACTCTTATTTAAACGGTGAAGAATTACAACATGCTACTGTGCAGAGGGACCTGGGGGTCCTTGTGCATGAATCACAAAAACTCAGTTTGCAGGTGCAGCAGGTGATCAAGAAAGCAAATTGAATGTTACATAGAACATAGAAAATAGAACATTACAGCGCAGAACAGGCCCTTCGGCCCACGATGTAGCACCGACCAGTTAAAAAAAAAACTGTGACCCTCCAACCTAAACCAATTTCTTTTCGTCCATGAACCTATCTACGGATCTCTTAAACGCCCCCAAACTAGGCGCATTTACTACTGATGCTGGCAGGGCATTCCAATCCCTCACCACCCTCTGGGTAAAGAACCTACCCCTGACATCGGTTCTATAACTACCCCCCCTCAATTTAAAGCCATGCCCCCTCGTGCTGGATTTCTCCATCAGAGGAAAAAGGCTATCACTATCCACCCTATCTAAACCTCTAATCATCTTATATGTTTCAATAAGATCCCCTCTTAGCCGCCGCCTTTCCAGCGAAAACAATCCCAAATCCCTCAGCCTCTCCTCATAGGATCTCCCCTCCATACCAGGCAACATCCTGGTAAACCTCCTCTGCACCCTCTCCAAAGCCTCCACATCCTTCCTGTAATGTGGGGACCAGAACTGCACACAGTACTCCAAGTGCGGCCGCACCAGAGTTGTGTACAGTTGCAACATAACGCTACGACTCCTAAATTCAATCCCCCTACCAATAAACGCCAAGACACCATATGCCTTCTTAACAACCTTATCTACTTGATTCCCAACTTTCAGGGATCTATGCACACATACACCTAGATCCCTCTGCTCCTCCACACTATTCAAAGTCCTCCCGTTAGCCCTATACTCAACACATCTGTTATTCCTACCAAAGTGAATTACCTCACACTTCTCCGCATTAAACTCCATCCGCCACCTCTCGGCCCAACTTTGCAACCTGTCTAAGTCTTCCTGCAAACTACGACACCCTTCCTCACTGTCTACCACACCACCGACTTTGGTGTCATCAGCAAATTTGCTAATCCACCCAACTATACCCTCATCCAGATCATTAATAAATATTACAAACAGCAGTGGCCCCAAAACAGATCCCTGAGGTACACCACTTGTAACCGCACTCCATGATGAATATTTACTATCAACCACCACCCTCTGTTTCCTATCCGCTAGCCAATTCCTGATCCAATTTCCTAGATCACCCCCAATCCCATACATCTGCATTTTCTGCAGAAGCCTACCATGGTGAACCTTATCAAACGCCTTACTAAAATCCATATATACCACGTCCACTGCCTTGCCCCCATCCACCTCCTTGGTCACTTTCTCAAAAAACTCAATAAGGTTAGTAAGGCACGACCTACCTGCCACAAAACCATGCTGACTATCACCTATCAATTCATTACTCTCCAAATAACTATAAATCCTATCCCTTATAATTTTTTCCAACATCTTGCCGACAACAGAAGTGAGACTCACCGGTCTATAATTCCCGGGGAAGTCTCTGTTCCCCTTCTTAAACAATGGGACAACATTCGCTAACCTCCAATCTTCTGGTACTATACCAGAGGCCAACGACGACCTGAAGATCAGAGCCAGAGGCTCTGCAATCACTTCTCTTGCCTCCCAGAGAATCCTTGGATAAATCCCATCCGGACCAGGGGATTTATCTATTTTCAGACCCTCCAGAATATCCTGCACATCCTCCTTATCAACTGTAATACTGTCTATTCTACTCCCTTGCAACCCAGTGTCCTCCTCAGCTATATTCATGTCCCCTTGCGTGAACACCGAAGAGAAATATTGGTTCAATGCTTCACCAATCTCCTCCGGTTCCACACATAACTTCCCTCTGCCATCTATAACTGGCCCTAAACTTGCCCTAACCAACCTTCTGTTCTTGACATACCTATAGAACGCCTTAGGATTCTCTTTAACCCTATCCGCCAAAGCCTTCTCATGTCCCCTTTTAGCCCTTCTAAGCTCGCTCTTCAACTCCCTCTTAGCCAATCTAAAGCTTTCTAGTGCACTACCCGAGTGCTCACGTCTCATCCGAACATAAGCCTCCTTTTTCTTTTTAACCAACAAAGAAACTTTTTTGGTGCACCACGGTTCCCTAGCCCTACCAATTCCTCCTTGCCTGACAGGGACATACCTATCACAGACTCGCAGTAGCTGCTCCTTGAAAAAACTCCACATGTCGGACGTTCCCAGTCCCTGTAATCTCCTAGTCCAACCTATGTTTCCTAATTCTCTCCTAATAGCCTCATAATTACCCTTCCCCCAGCTAAAACCACTGGCCCGAGGTTCATGCCTATCCCTTTCCATCACTAAGGTGAACGTAACCGAATTGTGGTCACTATCACCAAAATGCACACCAACTTCCAAGTCTAGCACCTGGTCTGGCTCATTTCCCAGCACCAGATCCAATATAGCCTCACCTCTAGTTGGCCTGTCTACATACTGAGTCAAAAAACCTTCCTGCACGCTTTGAACAAAAACTGTTCGCCTTTATCGTGAGAGGGATGGAGTATAAAAGCAGGGAGGTCATGCTGCAACTGTACAGGGTACTGGAGAGGCCGCACCTAGAGTACTGTGTACAGTTTTGGTCCCCTTATTTAAGAAAGGATATATTAGCTTTGGAGGGGGGTACAGAGAAGGTTCACCAGGTCGATTGCGGAGATGAGGGGGTCAACTTATGAGGTGAGGTTGAGTAGACTGGGCCTGTACTCATTCCAGTTTAGAAGGTTGAGGGGAGATCTTGTGGAGACATAAAATATAATGAAGGGGCTAGACAGGTTAGAAGAAGTGAGGTTATTCCCACTTACAATGGAAACAAGAACTGGGGGCCATAGCCTTAAAATATGGGGGAGTCAATTTAGAACAGAGTTGAGGAGGAACTTCTTCTATCAGAGCGTAGTGAATCTTTAGAATTCTCTGCCCAATGAAGCAGTCGATGCTACCTCGTTAAATGTGTTTAAGTCATAGATAGATAGATTTTTAACCATTAAGGGAATTAAGGGTTATGGGGAGCGGGCGGATAAGTGGAACTAAACCCACTATCAGATCAGCCATGATCTTATTGAATGGCGGAGCAGGCTGGAGGGTCTAGATGGCCTACTCGTGCTCCTATTTCTTATGTTCTTATGTTCTAACATTACAGTCTACTGTTGTCAGATTCTGACCAGTATTGTAACATCACATTCTATTATTCCCAGATCCTGATCCAGTATTGGAACATTGCAGTCTATTGTTCTCAGTTTCTGATCCTGTATTGGAACAGTACAGTGTATTGTTCTCAGATTCTGATGCTTTACTGGAACATCCCGGTCCATTGTTCCCTGACTCTGATCCAGCATTGGAACATTACACAATCTTGTTTTCAGATTCTGATCCATTATTGGAAAATTGCAGTCTATTTTTCTCAGATTCTGAACCAGGATTGGAACATTAAAGTCTATTTTTCTCAGATTCTGAACCAGGATTGGAACATTAAAGTCTATTTTTCTCAGAGTCTGATTCATTATTCGAACATTGCAGTCTGTTGTCCTCAGATTCTGATGCAGTATTGAAGGTTTTCAAAGCTTGCAGAGGGATTTGGACCAACTAGAAAAATGGGCTGAAAAATGGCAAATGGAATTTAACGCAGACAAGTGTGAGATATTGCACTTTGGAAGGACAAATCAAAGTAGAACGTACAGGGTAAATGGTAGGACTCGGAAGAGTGCAGTTGAACAGAGGGATCTGGGAATACAGGTACAGAATTCCCTAAAAGTGACGTCACAGGTGGATAGGGTCGTAAAGAGTGCCTTTGGTACATTGGCTTTTATAAATCGGAGTATCGAGTATAAAAGTTGGAGTGTTATGGTAAGGTTATATAAGGCATTGGTGAGGCCGAATTTGGAGTATTGTGTACAGTTTTGGTCACCTAGTTACAGGAAGGATGTAAATAAGATTGAAAGAGTGCAGAGAAGGTTCACAAGGATGTTGCCGGGACTTGAGAAGCTGAGTTACAGAGATATATTGAATAGGTTGGGACTTTATTCCCTGGAGCGTAGAAGATTGAAGGGAGATTTGATAGAGGTGTATAAGATTTTGATGGGTATAGATAGAGTGAATGCAAGCAGGCTTTTTCCGCTGAGGCTCGGGGAGAAAAAAAAACCAGAGGGCATAGGTTAAGGGTGAACGGAGAAAAGTTTAAAGGGAATATTAGGGGGGGCTTCTTCATGCAGAGAGTGGTGGGAGTGTGGACTGAGCTGCCGGATAAAGTGGTAAATGCGGGGTCACTTTTAACATTTACGAAAAACTTGGACGGGTTCATGGATGAGAGGGGTGTGGAGGGATATGGTCCAAGTGCAGGTCAGTGGGACGAGGCATAGAATGGTTCGGCACAGACAAGAAGGGCCAAAAGGCCTGTTTCTGAGCTGTAATTTTCTATGGTTCTATGGTTCTATTGGGACATTCCAATCTACTGTTCTCAGATTCTGATCGAATATTGGAACATCCCGGTCTATTGTACCAAGATTCTGATGCCGCATTGGAAATTGACAGTGTATTGATCTCTGATTCTGATCCAGTATTGAAACATTGCAGCCTATAGTGCTCTGGTTCTGAGCCAGTAGTAGAACATCCAGGACCACTGTTCCCAGATTCTGCTCCATTATTGGAACTTTTCATTCCATTGTTCTCAGATTCTGACCCATTATTGGAAAATTGCAGTCTGTTTTTCTGAGGATCTGAACCAATATTGGAACATTACAGCCTATTGTTCTCAGATTCTGATCCACTATTCGGACATCCCAGTCCATTGTTATCTGATTCTGATCCATTATTGGAACATTGCAGTCTATTGTTCTCAGAATCGAATCCAAAATTGGACCATTACAGTCTGTTGTACTCAAATTCTGATCCCGTATTGGAACATTACAGTCGATTGTTCTCAGATTCTGACCCATTATTGGAAAATTGCAGTCTGTTTTTCTCCGGTTCTGAACCAATATTGGAACATTATAGTCTATTGTTCTCAGCTCCTGATCCACTAATCGGACATCCCAGTCCATTGTTACCTGATTCTGATCCATTATTGGAACATTAGTCTATTGTCCTCAGATTCGGATTCATTATTGGAACATTACAGTTTGTTTTTCTCAAATTCTGATCCTGTGCTGGAACATTACATTCAGATTATGATCCTTTAGTACAACATCACAGTCTATTGTTCTCAGATTCTGATCCTTTAGTGCAACATCACAGTCTATTGTTCTCAGATTGTGATCAAGCATTGGAACATTGCAGTCGATTCTTCTTAGACTATGATCTTTTAGTGCAACATTACAGTCTATTGTTCTCAGATTCTGATCCAGTATTGGAACATTGCAGTCTATCTTTCTCAGATTCTGCTCCATTGTAGGAACAACCCGGACCATTGTTCCCAATTCTGAACCATATTGGAACTTTGCAGTCTATTGATCTCTGGTTCTGATCCATTATTCGAACATTGCAGTCTATTGCTCTCAGATTCTGTTCAATTATTCTGACATTGCGGTCTATTGATCTCAGATTCTGATCCACTATTGGAACATTACAGTCTATTGATCTCAGATTCTGATCCATCATTGTAATATCCCGGTCCATTGTTCTCAGATTCTGATCCAATATTGGAACATTCCAGTCTATTGTTCAGATTCTGATCAATGATTGGACCATTACAGTCTGTTTGTCTCAGATTCTGATCCAGTATTGGAACATTACAGTCCATTGTTCTCAGATTCTGATCCATTATTGGAAAATTGCAGTCTATTTTTTTCAGATTCTGATCCAGTATTGGACCATAGCAGTCTATTGTTCTCAGATTCTAATCCAGTATTGGAACATTGCACTGTATTGTTCTCAGATTCTGATCCTTTAGTGCAACGTTCCAGTCCGTTGTTCTAAGATTCTGATCCATGATTGAAACATTAACGTTCTTCGTTCTCAGATTATTGTCCTTTATTGGAAAATTTCAGTCCATTGTTCTCAGATTCTGATCCTGTATTGGAACTTAAAAGAGTATTGTTCTCAGATTATGATCCTTTATTGAAACGTTACAGTCCATTGTTCTCAGATTCTGATCATTTATTGAAACATTACCATCTTTTATTCTGCGGTGAGTATCCTTTAATGGAACATTACAGTGCATTTCAGTCTATTGTTCTCAGATTCTGATCCGTTATTGGAACATTGCAGTCTATTGTTCTCAGAATCTGATCCAAAATTGGACCATTACAGTCTGTTGTACTCAAATTCTGATCCAGTATTGGAACATTACAGTCGATTGTTCTCAGATTCTGACCCATTATTGGAAAATTGCAGTCTCTTTTTCTCCGGTTCTGAACCAATATTGGAACATTATATTCTATTGTTCTCAGCTCCTGATCCACTAATCGGACATCCCAGCCCATTGTTACCTGATTCTGATCCATTATTGGAACATTAGTCTATTGTCCTCAGATTCGGATTCATTATTGGAACATTACAGTTTGTTTTTCTCAAATTCTGATCCTGTGCTGGAACATTACATTCAGATTATGATCCTTTAGTACAACATCACAGTCTATTGTTCTCAGATTCTGATCCTTTAGTGCAACATCACAGTCTACTGTTCTCAGATTCTGATCCATTACTGCAACATTACAGTCTATTGTTCTCAGATTGTGATCAAGCATTGGAACATTGCAGTCGATTCTTCTTAGACTATGATCTTTTAGTGCAACATTACAGTCTATTGTTCTCAGACTATGATCCATTATTGGAACATTATGATCCTTTAGTGCAACATTACAGTCGATTGTTCTCAGGTTCTGATCCATTACTGCAACATTACAGTCTACTGTTCTCAGATTCTGATCCAGTATTGGAACATTGCAGTCTATCTTTCTCAGATTCTGCTCCATTGTAGGAACAACCCGGACCATTGTTCCCAATTCTGAACCATATTGGAACTTTGCAGTCTATTGATCTCTGGTTCTGATCCATTATTCGAACATTGCAGTCTATTGCTCACAGATTCTGTTCAATTATTCTGACACTGCGGTCTATTGATCTCAGATTCTGATCCACTATTGGAACATTACAGTCTATTGATCTCAGATTCTGATCCATCATTGTAATATCCCGGTCCATTGTTCTCAGATTCTGATCCAATATTGGAACATTACAGTCTATTGTTCAGATTCTGATCAATGATTGGACCATTACAGTCTGTTTGTCTCAGATTCTGATCCAGTGTTGGAACATTACAGTCCATTGTTCTCAGATTCTGATCCATTATTGGAAAATTGCAGTCTATTTTTTTCAGATTCTGATCCAGTATTGGAACATTGCACTGTATTGTTCTCAGATTCTGATCCTTTAGTGCAACGTTCCAGTCCGTTGTTCTAAGATTCAGATCCTTGGTTGGAACATTAACGTCCTTCGTTCTCAGATTATTTTCCTTTATTGGAAAATTTCAGTCCATTGTTCTCAGATTCTGATCCTGTATTGGAACTTAAAAGAGTATTGTTCTCAGATTATGATCCTTTATTGAAACGTTACAGTCCATTGTTCTCAGATTCTGATCAATTATTGAAACATTACCATCTTTTATTCTGCGGTGAGTATCCTTTAATGGAACATTACAGTGCATTTCAGTCTATTGTTCTCAGATTCTGATCCGTTATTGGAACATTGCAGTCTGTTGTTATCAAATTCTGATCCAATATTGGAATATTACAGAGTATTGTCCTCAGATTATGATCCATTTTGGAACATTGCAGTCTACTGTTCTCAGATTATGATTCAGTATTGGAACATTTCAGTCTATTGTTCTCAGATTCTGGTCCAGTATTGGAACATTTCAGTCCATTGTTCTCAGATTCTGATCCATAATTAGAACATTACAGCCTACTGTTCTCAGATTCTAATCCAGTATTGGAACATTCCGGTCCATTGTTCCCACATTCTGATCCAGTATTGGAACATTGCAGTCTCTTGTTCTCAGATTCTGATCCAGTTTTGAAACATTGCAATCTATTGATCTGAGATTCCGATTCATTATTGGAATGTTAGAGACTATTGTTCTAAGATTCTGATCCATTATTTGAAAATTGCAGACTATTGTTCTCAGATTCTGATCCAGTAATAGAACATGACAGTGTATTTTTCTCAGGTTCTAATCCGTATTGGAACATTACAGTCTATTGTTCTCAAATCCTGATCAATTATTGAAACATTGCAGTCTACTGTTCTCAGGTTCTGATCCAGTATTGGAACATTGCAGTGTATTGTTCTTCGAATCCTATCCATTATTGGAACATCCCGGTCCATTGTTTCCAGCTTCTCATCCATTATTGGAACATCCCAGTCTATTGTTCCCAGATTCTGATCCATGATTGGAACATTGCAGTCTATTGTTCCCAGATTCTGATCCATTATTGGAACATTGCAGTCTATTTCTCTCAGATTCTGAGCCAGTATTGGAAAATTATAGTCTATTGTTCCCAGATTCTGATCCATAATGGAATATTGCAGTCTATTGTTCTCAGATTCTAATCCAGTATTGGAACATTACAGTGTATTGTTCCCAGATTCTGATCCATTAATGGAACATCCGTTTCTATTGTTCGCAGATTCTGATCCAGTGTTGGAACATTACAGTCTATTGTTCTCAGATTTCGATCCAGTATTGGAACAATTCAGTATATTGTTCTCAGATTCTGATCCATTATTGGAACATCCCTTTCCATTGTTCCCAGACTCTATATGGTTGGGTCCTTTTCCAAATGGAGGTCAGTCACCAGTGGTGTGCCCCAGGGATCTGTTCTGGAACCTTTGCTGTTTGTCATTTTCAGAAATGACCTGGATGAGGAAGTGGAGGGATGGGTTGGTATGTTTGCCGATGACACGGAGGTTGGTGGGGTTGTGAATAGTCTGGAGGGATGTTAGACGGTACAGAGGGACTAAGATAGGATGCAAGACTGGGCAGAGAAGTGGCAGATGGACTTCAACCCAGATAAATGCGTAGTGGTCCATTTTGGCAGGTCAAATGGGACGAAGGAGTGCAATAAAAAGGGAAAGACTCTTAGTACTGTAGAGGATCAGAAGGACCTTGGGGTCCGGGTCCATATGACTCTAAAATCGGCCCTGGATCAGAATCTGAAAACAATAGACTGCAATGTTCCAATCATTGATCAGAATCTGAGAACAATACACTGCAATGTTCTAAAAATGGATCGGACTCTGAGAACAATAGACTCTAATGTTCCAATACTGGTTCAGAATCTGAGAAAAATAGACTGCAAAGTTTCAACATTGGATCGGAATGTGGGAACCATGGTCCGGGTTGTTCCGATAATGGATTAGAATCTGAGAAAAATAGACTGCAATGTTCCAATACTGGATCAGAATGTGGGAACCATGGTCCAGGTTGTTCCTATAATGGAATAGAATCTGAGAAAAATAGAATCTGAGATCAATAGACTGTAATATTCCACTACTGGATCAGAATCTGAGAACAATAGACCGCAATGTTAGGATAATTGAACAGAATCTGAGAACAATCGACTGCAATGTTCCAATAATGGATCAGAATCTGAGAAAAAGAGACTACAATGTTCCAATATTGGATCAGAATCTGAGAACAATGGAGTGCAATGTTCCAATACTGGATCAGAATTTGAGAACAACAGACTGTAATGTTCCAATCATTGATCAGAATCTCAACAATAGACTGTAATGTTCCAATACTGGATCAGAATCGGAGAATATTAGACTCTATGGTCCAATACTGGTTCAGAGTCTGGGAACAATGGAAGGGATGTTCCAATAATGGATGAGAATCTGAGAACAATACACTGTAGTCTTCCAATAATGGATGACAATGTGGGAACAAGGGACCGGGCTCTTCCTATAAAGGATCAAACTCTGAGAGCAACAGACTGCAATGTTCCAATACTGGATCAGAATCTGAGAACAATAGACTGTAATGTTCCAATACTAGCTCAGAATCTGAGAACAATGGACGGGGATATTACAATGATGGGTCAGAATCTCAGATCAATAGACTGTAATGTTCCAATACTGGATCAGAATCTGAGAACAATAGACCACAATGTGAGAATAATTGCACAGAATCTGAGAACAAGAGATTGCAATGTTCCAATAATGGATCAGAATCTGAGAAATATAAACTGTCATGTTCCAATAATGGATAAGAATCTGAGATCAATAGACTGCAAAGTTTCAATACTGCATCAGAATCAGAGCAAAAGAGACTGCATAGTTCCAATACTGGTACAGAATGTGGGAACAGTGGTCCGGGTTGTTCCAATACTGGAAGAGAATCTGAGAACAATAGTCTGCAATGTTCCAATAGTGGATCTGAATCAGAGACAAATAGACTGCAATTTTCCAATAGTGGATCAGAAACTGAGAACAACAGACTGTAATGTTCCAATCGTTGATCAGATTCTGAACAATAGACTGTCATGTTCTTATAATAGATCTGAATCTGAGAACAAATGACTGCAATGTTCTAATACTGGCTCAGACTCTGAGAACAATAAACTGTAATGTTCCAATACTGGATCAGAATCTGAGAATATTCGACTGCAATGTTCGAATATTGGATCAGAATCTAAGAATATTCGATTTCAATGTTGAAATACTGGAACAGAATCTGAGAATATTAGACTGTAATGTTCCAATTCTGGTTCAGAGTCTGGGAACAATGGAAAGGGATGTTCCAATAATGGATCAGAATCTGAGAACAATAGACTACAATTTTCCAGTAATGGATCATAATCTGAGAACAATAGACTGCAATGTTCCAATAATGGATCATAATCTGAGAACAATAGACTGCAATGTTCCAATACTGGATCAAAGTCTGGGAACAATAGAAACGGATGTTCCATTAATGCATCAGAATCAGAACAATACACTATAACGTTCCAATAATGGATCATAATCTGAGAACAATCGACTGTAATGTTCCAATACTGGATCAGAATCTGAAAACAATAGACGGTAATTTTCCAATACTGGCTCAGAATCTGAGACAAATAGACTGCAATTTTCCAATAATGGAACAGAATCTGAGAATAACAGACCGTAATGTTCCAATAATGGATCACAATCTGGGAACAATAGGCTGTTATGTTCCAATAATGGATCAGAAAAATCTGGAAACAATGGACAGGGATGTCCCAATTATGGATAGGATTCTAAGAACAATACACTGTAATGTTCCAATACTGAATATGAAACTGAGAGCAAGAGACTGCAATGTTCCAATAATTTATCAGAATCTGAGAACGAGAGGTTTTAATGTTCCAATACGGATTAGAATCTGGGAACACTAGACTGTAATGTTCCAATAATGAATCAGAATCTGAGAACATTAGACTGTAATGTTCCAATACTGGATCAGAATCTGAGATCAATAGACTGTCATGTTCTAATACTGGATCGGAATCTGAGATCAATAGACTGCAAAGTTCCAATACTGGATCAGAATCTGGGAACAATAGACCGGGATGTTCCAATAATTGATCAGAATCTCAAAACTATAGGCTGTAATTTTCCAATACTGGATCAGAATCTGGGAACAATAGACCAGGAAGTTCCAATAATTGATCAGAATCTCAAAACTATAGGCTGTAATTTTCCAATACTGGATCAGAATCTGGGAACAATAGACCGGGATGTTCCAATAATTGATCAGAATCTCAAAACTATAGGCTGTAATTTTCCAATACTGGATCAGAATCTGGGAACAATAGACCGGGATGTTCCAATAATTGATCAGAATCTCAAAACTATAGGCTGTAATTTTCCAAGACTGGATTAGAATTTGGGCACAATAGACCAGGATTTTACAATACTGGATCAGAATCTGAGAACAGTAGGCTGCAATGTTCCAACAATGGATCAGAATCTGAAAACTATAGGCTGTAATATTCCAATACTGGATCAGAATCTGAGAACAATAGACTGTAATGTTCAAATACTGGTTCAGAATCTGAGAAAAATAGACTGCAATTTTCCAATAATGGATCAGACTCTATGAACAATATATTGTAATGTTCCAATACTGGATCAGAATCTGAGAATATTCGACTGCAATGTTCGAATATTGGATCAGAATCTAAGAATATTCGATTTCAATGTTGAAATACTGGAACAGAATCTGAGAATATTAGACTGTAATGTTCCAATTCTGGTTCAGAGTCTGGGAACAATGATCTGGAGGAGGGGACGGAGTGTAGGGTAACGAAGTTTGCAGACGACACAAAGATAAGTGGAAAAGTGAATCGTGTGGAGGACGGAGAAGATCTGCAGAGAGATTTGGACAGGCTGAGTGAGTGGGCGAGGATATGGCAAATGGAGTATAACGTTGATAAATGCGAGGTTATACACTTTGGAGGAAATAATAACAAATGGGATTACTATCTCAATGGAAACAAATTAAAACATGCTACCGTGCAAAGGGACCTGGGGGTCCTTGTGCATGAGACGCAAAAGCCCAGTCTGCAGGTACAACAGGTGATCAAGAAGGCAAATGGGATGTTGGCCTATATTGCGAAGGGGATAGAATATAAAAGCAGGGATGTCTTGATGCACCTGTACAGGGCATTGGTGAGGCCGCAGCTGGAATACTGTGTGCAGTATTGGTCCCCTTATATGAGGAAGGATATATTGGCATTGGAGGGAGTGCAGAGAAGGTTCACCAGGTTGATACCGGAGATGAGGGGTTTGGATTATGAGGAGAGGCTGAGGAGATTGGGTTTGTACTCGTTGGAGTTTAGAAGGATGAGGGGCGATCTTATGGAGACTTATAAGATAATGCGGGGGCTGGATAGGGTGGAGGCGGAGAGATTCTTTCCACTTAGTAAGGAAGTTAAAACTAGAGGACACAGCCTCAAAATAAAGGGGGGTCGGTTTAAGACAGAGTTGAGGAGGAACTTCTTCTCCCAGAGGGTGGTGAATCTCTGGAATTCTCTGCCCACTGAGGTGGTGGAGGCTACCTCGCTGAATATGTTTAAAGCGCGGATGGATGGATTCCTGATCGGTAAGGGAATTAAGGGTTATGGGGATCAGGCGGGTAAGTGGTACTGATCCACGTCAGATCAGCCATGATCTTATTGAATGGCGGGGCAGGCTCGAGGGGCTAGATGGCCTACTCCTGCTCCTATTTCTTATGTTCTTATGTTCTTATGAAAGGGATGTTCCAATAATGGATCAGAATCTGAGAACAATAGACTACAATTTTCCAGTAATGGATCATAATCTGAGAACAATAGACTGCAATGTTCCAATAATGGATCATAATCTGAGAACAATAGACTGCAATGTTCCAATACTGGATCAAAGTCTGGGAACAATAGAAACGGATGTTCCATTAATGCATCAGAATCAGAACAATACACTATAACGTTCCAATACTGGATCAGAATCTGAAAACAATAGACGGTAATTTTCCAATACTGGCTCAGAATCTGAGACAAATAGACTGCAATTTTCCAATAATGGAACAGAATCTGAGAATAACAGACCGTAATGTTCCAATAATGGATCACAATCTGGGAACAATAGGCTGTTATGTTCCAATAATGGATCAGAAAAATCTGGAAACAATGGACAGGGATGTCCCAATTATGGATAGGATTCTAAGAACAATACACTGTAATGTTCCAATACTGAATATGAAACTGAGAGCAAGAGACTGCAATGTTCCAATAATTTATCAGAATCTGAGAACGAGAGGTTTTAATGTTCCAATACGGATTAGAACCTGGGAACACTAGACTGTAATGTTCCAATAATGAATCAGAATCTGAGAACATTAAAGAACAAAGAACAAAGAACAGTACAGCACAGGAAACAGGCCTTCGGCCCTCCAAGCCTGTGCCGCTCCTTGGTCCAACTAGACCAATCGTTTGTATCCCTCCATTCCCAGGCTGCTCATGTGACTATCCAGGTAAGTCTTAAACGATGTCAGCGTGCCTGCCTCCACCACCCTACTTGGCAGCGCATTCCAGGCCCCCACCACCCTCTGTGTAAAAAACGTCCCTCTGATGTCTGAGTTATACTTCGCCCCTCTCAGCTTGAGCCCGTGACCCCTCGTGATCGTCACCTCCGACCTGGGAAAAAGCTTCCCACTGTTCACCCTATCTATACCCTTCATAATCTTGTATACCTCTATTAGATCTCCCCTCATTCTCCGTCTTTCCAAGGAGAACAACCCCAGTCTACCCAATCTCTCCTCATAGCTAAGACCCTCCATACCAGGCAACATCCTGGTAAACCTTCTCTGCACTCTCTCCAATGCCTCCACGTCCTTCTGGTAGTGCGGCGACCAGAACTGGACGCAGTACTCCAAATGCGGCCTAACCAGCGTTCTATACAGCTGCATCATCAGACTCCAGCTTTTATACTCTATACCCCGTCCTATAAAGGCAAGCATACCATATGCCTTCTTCACCACCTTCTCCACCTGTGTTGCCACCTTCAAGGATTTGTGAACTTGCACACCTAGGTCCCTCTGTTTTTCTATACTCCTGATGACTCTGCCATTTATTGCATAACTCCTCCCTACATTATTTCTTCCAAAATGCATCACTTCGCATTAATCCGGATTAAATTCCATCTGCCACCTCTCCGCCCAATTTTCCAGCCTATCTATATCCTGCTGTATTGCCCGACAGTGCTCTTCGCTATCCGCAATTCCAGCCATCTTTCTGTCATCCGCAAACTTGCTGATTACACCAGTTACACCTTCTTCCAAATCATTTATATATATCACAAATAGCAGAGGTCCCAGTACAGAGCCCTGCAGAACACCACTGGTCACAGACCTCCAGCCGGAAAAAGACCCTTCGACCACTACCCTCTGTCTCCTATGGCCAAGCCAGTTCTCCACCCATCGAGCCACTTCTCCTTGTATCCCATGGGCCTTAACCTTCTTAACCAACCTGCCATGTGGGACTTTGTCAAATGCCTTACTGAAATCCATATAGACGACATCCACGGCCCTTCCTTCATCAACCGTTTTTGTCACTTCCTCAAAAAACTCCACCAAATTTGTAAGGCACGACCTCCCTCTTACAAAACCATGCTGTCTGTCACTAATGAGATTGTTCCGTTCTAAATGCACATACATCCTGTCTCTAAGAATCCTCTCCAACAACTTCCCTACCACGGACGTCAAGCTCACCGGCCTATAATTTCCTGGGTTATCCCTGCTACCCTTCTTAAACAACGGGACCACATTCGCTATCCTCCAATCCTCAGGGACCTCACCCGTGTCCAAAGAAGCGACAAAGATTTCCGTCAGAGGCCCAGCAATTTCACCTCTCGTCTCCCTGAGCAGTCGAGGATAGATGCCATCAGGCCCTGGGGCTTTGTCAGTTTTAATGTTCCCTAAAAAACCTAACACTTCCTTCCTTGTAATGGAGATTTTCTCTAACGGGTCAACACCTCCCTCCGAGACACTCCCGGTTAAGACGCCCCTCTCCTTCGTGAATACCGATGCAAAGTATTCATTTAGGATCTCCCCTATTCGCTTGGGTTCTAAGCATAATTCCCCTCCTTTGTCCCTGAGAGGTCCGATTTTCTCCCTGACAACTAGAGGATCAGAAGGACCTTGGGGTCCGGGTCCATAGGACTCTTAAATCGGCCTCGCAGGTGGAGGATGCGGTCAAGAAGGCGTATGGCGTACTGGCCTTCATTAATCGAGGGATTGAGTTTAGGAGTCGGGAGATAATGCTGCAGCTTTATAGGACCCTGGTTAGACCCCACTTGGAGTACTGCGCGCAGTTCTGGTCACCTCATTACAGGAAAGATGTTGAAGCCATTGAAAGGGTGCAGAGGAGATTTACAAGGATGTTGCCTGGATTGGGGGGCATGCCTTATGAGGATAGGTTGAGGGAGCTTGGTCTCTTCGCCCTGGAGAGACGAAGGATGAGAGGTGACCTGATAGAGGTTTACAAGATGTTGAGGGGTCTGGATAGGGTGGACTCTCAGAGGCTATTTCCAAGGGCTGAAATGGTTGCTACGAGAGGACACAGGTTTAAGGTGCTGGGGGGTAGGTACAGGGGGGATGTCAGGGGTAAGTTTTTCACTCAGAGGGTGGTGGGTGAGTGGAATCGGCTGACGTCGGTGGTGGTGGAGGCAAACTCGTTGGGGTCTTTTAAGAGACTTCTGGATGAGTACATGTGATTTAATGGGATTGAGGGCTATAGATAGGCCTAGAGGTGGGGATGTGATCGGCGCAACTTGTGGGCCGAAGGGCCTGTTTGTGCTGTGGCTTTCTATGTTCTATGTTCTATGTTCTATGTTAACTCTTTTGTTCCTAACATATGAATAGAATGCCTTAGGATTCTCCTTAATCCTGCCTGCCAAGAACATCTCGTGCCCTCTTTTTGCCCTTCTAACTCCCCGTTTGAGATCTTTCCTACTCTCTCTGTATTCCTCCAGAGCTCCATCTGTTTTCAGTTGCCTGGACTTAACGTACGCCTCCCTTTTCATTTTCATCAGATCCTCAATTTCCCTGGTTATCCACGGCTCTCGAATCCTACCTTTCCTATCTTTCCTTTTTACAGGCACATGCCTATCCTGCAGCCTTATCAATAGTTCCTTAAAAGACTCCCACATGCCAGACGCGGACTTACCCTCGAACATCCTCTCCCAATCAACATCCACCAATTCCTGCCTAATCCGGCTATAGTCAGCCTTCCCCCAATTTAGCACCCTGCCCGTAGGACAGCACTCATCCTTGTCCATTACTATCCTAAAGTTAACAGAGTTGTGGTCACTATTTGCCACATGTTCCCCTACCGAAACTTTGACGACCTGACCGGGCTCATTTCCCAGAACTAGGTCCAGTATAGCCCCCTCTCTAGTCGGGCTATCTACATACTGTTCCAAAGAACCTTCCAGTACGCATTTTACAAATTCCTCCCCGTCCGGTCCCCCAGCTCTAAGCACTTTCCAGTCTGTGCCAGGGAAATTAAAGTCCCCCACTACAACAACCCTATGTTTTCTGCACCTATCCAGAATCTCCTGACATATCCTTTCCTCCACTTCCCGTGGGCTGTTGGGTGGTCTGTAGTACACCCCCAGCATAGTGACTGCACCCTTCCTGTTTCTGAGTTCCACCCACAGCGACTCAGTACATGACCCCTCTAAGTTGTCTACCCTCTGCACCGCGGTAATATGCTCCTTAACTAATATCGCTACTCCCCCACCTTTTTTAGCCCCTCCTCTGTCTCGCCTAAAACACTGATACCCCGGAATATTCAGCTGCCAGTCCTGTCCTTCTTTTAACCAAGTTTCCGTCACCGCAACCACATCCAAATTCCGCACAAGCATTAAGGCCCTAAGTTCGTCTGTTTTACCCGTTACACTCCTCGCATTGAAGCAGGTGCACTCCAGACCTCCAGGCCCAGTCAGGTCCTCCTCCTCCAGAGTGCTCCTCTTCTTAGCTAGCCTTGCCCTGGCCCCCAGCTCGACCCCAGCCTCAGTATTTACTGACCTCCTGTTTTGTTCCCCACCCCCCTGCCACACTAGTTTAAATCCTGCCGAAACACTCGAGCAAAACTCCCAGCCAGGATATTTGCTCCCTTCCAGTTAAGGTGTAACCCATCCTTTCTGTACAGTTGCCATCCTGACTTGAAGATTTCCCAGTTATCTACGAATTTAAAACCCTCCCTCTTGCACCAGTCCTTTAGCCACGCGTTCAACTGTAGAATCTCCCTGTTCCGAGCCTCACTTGCACTAGGCACCGGGAGCAGTCCAGAGATTGCTACACTGGAGGTCTTACTTTTTAGCCTAGCACCCAACTCCCTGAATTTCTCTCGTATGACCCCCCTGCTCTTCCTACCTACATCATTTCCCTCAATGTGTACAATCACATCCGTTTGACTACCTTCCTTTTTAAATATGCTTCCTACCCTCTCGGAGACATCCAGTACCCCGGCACCAGGGAGGCAGACTACCATCCTGGATTCTCGTTCACTCCCACAGAAGCGCCTGTCCGTGTCTCTAACTATTGCGTCCCCCACAACTATCGCTCTCCTAAACCCCTTCTTTCCCTTCCGGACCCCTGAGCCTGTCCCCGTGGAGGCGATCTGGTCCTCGTGGCTTACCCCTGGAGGGTCATCCCCCTCCACAGAATCCAAAACAATATACCTATTGTGGAGGGGGACTACCACAGGGGATCCCTCCACAGACTGCTCACTCCCTTCCCTTCTCCCATCTGTTGCCCATCCCTTTCTCTTATGGGAGACTGCCACTGGGGTGCTTTCTGGCACATCACCCTTCTGACTATTACCCCTCCTAACCGTGACCCACGTGTCTTCCTTCCGAGACCCTGGTGTCACTACCTGACTATAACTTTTATCTATGACTCTCTCATTTTCCCTAACTAAACTGAGTTCATCGAGCCTCAGCTCCAGCTCCCTTACACGATCCTTCAGGAGATGCAGTTCCACACATCTGGCACAGATATGGACTTCCGGGAGGCAAGTTGTCTCCAGGAACTCCCACATCCCACACCGAATGCAGTATACTGGCCTCCCACTCATACCAGCCATGTCCTTTTTAGTTTTGGGGATAAAACAAAAAGGGTGTGTAACCGAAGAAAAACAAACAAACAACCTTCCTCGCCGAAGCCCTGTGAGCCAAAGCCCTTTTAGCTCTCACTCTGTCCCCTGCTCACTCCACTGCCCGCTAATGACGCTGCCCGCTCAAAGGTGCGGCCTACTTTTAAACCCTCCAAAATCTTCCCAGGCTGCTGCTGGGCCTATTTCCTGTTTAGAAAAAAAAACCTCCGATTTTTTTCACTAATTGAACTGAAAAATAATTAAATAAATTAATTACTCTACTGCAGCCCGAGCAGCACTCCCACAGTGAGACACCAACTGTCAGACTCTACTGCAGCCCGAGCAGCACTCCCTCACTAGACTGTAATGTTCCAATACTGGATCAGAATCTGAGATCAATAGACTGTCATGTTCTAATACTGGATCAAAATTTGAGATCAATAGACTGCAATGTGGCAATAATAAGTCTGAAGCTGAGAAAAATACACTCTCATATTTACTTTATCGGGATCTGAGATCAATAGACTGCAAAGTTCCAGTACTGGATCAGAATCTGGGAACAATAGACCAGGATGTTCCAATAATTGATCAGAATCTCAAAACTATAGGCTGTAATTTTCCAATACTGGATCAGAATCTGGGAACAATAGACCAGGATGTTCCAATAATTGATCAGAATCTCAAAACTATAGGCTGTAATTTTCCAATACTGGATCAGAATCTGGGAACAATAGACCGGGATGTTCCAATAATTGATCAGAATCTCAAAACTATAGGCTGTAATTTTCCAATACTGGATCAGCATCTGGGAACAATAGACCAGGATTTTACAATACTGGATCAGAATCTGAGAACAGTAGGCTGCAATGTTCCAATAATGGATCAGAATCTGAAATCTAAAGGCTGTAATATTCCAATACTGGATCAGAATCTGGGAACAATAGGTTGTAATGTTCCAATGTTAGATCAGTATTTGAGAACAATACACTGCAATGTTCGAATAATGGATCGGACTCTGAGAACAATAGACTGAAATGTTCAAATACTAGTTCAGAATCTGAGAAAAATAGACTGCAATTTTCCAATAATGGATCAGACTCTATGAACAATATATTGTAATGTTCCAATACTGGATCATAGTCTGAGAACAATACACTGCAATGTTCAAATAATCGATCGGACTCTGAGAACAATAGGCTGCAATGTTCCAATCCTGGTTCAGAACCTGAGAAAAATAGACTGCAATTTTCCAATAATGGATCAGAATCTGAGAACAAAAGACTGTCACGTTCCAATGCTTGGATCAGAATTTGAGAACAACAGACCGTAATGTTCCAATAAAGGATCAGAATTTGAGAACAACACTGTAATGTTCCAATGATTGATCAGAATCTAAACAATAGACTGTAATGTTCCAATACTGGATCAGAATCTGAGACAAAGAGACTGCAAAGTTCCAATACTGGATCAGACTGTGGGAACAATGGTCTGGGTTGTTCCGATAATGGATCAGAATCTGAGAACAATACACTGAAATGTTCGAATAATGGATCGGAGTCTGAGAACAATAGACTGTAATGTTCCAATACTGGTTCAGAATCTGTGAACAATCGACCGGGATATTACAATGATGGATCATGATCTGAGATCATGAGACTGTAATGTTCCAATGCTAGATCAGAATCTGAGAACAATACACTGCAATGTTCGAATAATGGATCGGACTCTGAGAACAATAGACTGTAATGTTCCAATACAGGTTCAGAATCTGAGAAAAATAGACTGCAGTTTTTCCAAGAATAGATCAGAACCTGAGAACAATAGACTGTAATGGTCCAATAAAGGACACACTGTAATGTTCCAATCATTGACCAGAATCTCAACAATAGATTGTAATGTTCTAATACTGGATCAGAATCTGTGAACAATGGACCGGGATATTACAATGATGGATCAGAATCTGAACAATAGACTGTAATGTTAGAATAATTGAACAGAATGTGAGGACAATAGACTGCAATGTTCCAAGAATGGATCAGAACCTGAGATCAATAGACTGTCAAGTTTCAATACTGGATCAGAATCTGAGAAAATGAGACTGCAATGTTCCAATATTGGATCAGAATCTGAGAACAATAGACTGCAATGTTCCAACACTCGATCAGAACCTCATAACAACAGACTCTAATGTTCCAATCATTGATCAGAATCTGAACAATAGACTGAAATGTTCCAATACTAGATCAGAATCTGAGAACAATACACTGCAATGCTCTAAAAATGGATCGGACTCTGAGAACAATAGACTCTAATGTTCCAATACTGGTTCAGAATCCGAGAAAAATAGACTGCAAAGTATCAAAACTGGATCGGAATCTGAGAAAAATAGACTGCAAAGTTTCAATGCTCGACCAGAATGTGGGAACCATGGTCCGGGTTGTTCCTACAATGGATTAGAATCTGAGAAAAATAGAATCTGAGATCAATAGACTGTAATGTTCCAATACTGGATCAGAATCTGAGAACAATAGACCGCAATGTTCCAATAATGGATCATAATCTGAGAAAAAGAGACTGCAATGAATCATAGAATCATAGAATCATAGAAACCCTACAGTGTAGAAAGAGGCCATTCGGCCCATCGGGTCTACACCGAACACAATCCCACCCAGGCCCTACCCCCACATCCCTACATATTTACCCGCTAATCCCTCTAACCTACGCATCTCAAGACACTAAGGGGCAAGGATCGGAGAATATTAGACTGTATGTTCCAATACTGGTTCAGAGTCTGGGAACAATGGAAGGGATGTTCCAATAATGGATGAGAATCTGAGAACAATACACTGTAGTCTTCCAATAATGGATGACAATGTGGGAACAAGGGACCGGGCTCTTCCTATAAAGGATCGGAATCTGAGAGCAACAGACTGCAATGTTCCAATACTGGATCAGAATCTGCGAACAATTGACTGTAATGTTCCAATAAAGGATCATAATCTGAGAACAATAGACTGTAATGTTCCAATACTGGATCAGAATCTGAGAACAATGGACGGGGATATTACAATGATGGATCAGAATCTCAGATCAATAGACTGTAATGTTCCAATACTGGATCAGAATCTGAGAACAATCGACCACAATGTGAGAATAATTGCACAGAATCTGAGAACAAGAGACTGCAATGTTCCAATAATGGATCAGAATCTGAGATCAATAGACGAGATCAATAGACTGCAAAGTTTCAATACTGCATCAGAATCTGAGCAAAAGAGACTGCATAGTTCCAATACTGGAACAGAATGTGGGAACAGTGGTCCGGGTTGTTCCAATACTGGAACAGAATCTGAGAACATTAGTCTACAATGTTCCAATAATGGATCAGAATCAGAGACAAATAGACTGCAATGTTCCAACAGTGGATCAGAAACTGAGAACAACAGACTGTAATGTTCCAATCGTTGATCAGATTCTGAACAATAGACTGTAATCTTCTAATACTCGATCAGAATCTGAGAACAGTGGATCGGGATATTACAATGATGGATCAGAATCTGAGATCAATTGACTAATGTTCCAAAACTGGATCAGAATCTGAGAACGTAAAATATAATATTCCAATACTGGATCAGAATCTGAACAATAGACTGTAATGTTCCAACACTGTTTCGGACTCTGAGAAAAAAACACACTGGAAATTTCCAATAATGGATCAGTATCTGTGAACAATAGATTGTAATGTTTCAATGCTGGATCAGAACCTGAGAACAATACACTGCAAAGTTTGAATACTGGATCGGACTCAAAGAACAAACAAAGAACAAAGAACAGTACAGCACAGGAAACAGGCCCTTCGGCCCTCCAAGCCTGTGCCGCTCCTTGGTCCAACTAGACCAATCGTTTGTATCCCTCCATTCCCAGGCTGCTCATGTGACTATCCAGGTAAGTCTTAAACGAAGTCAGCGTGCCTGCCTCCACCACCCTACTTGGCAGCGCATTCCAGGCCCCCACCACCCTCTGTGTAAAAAACGTCCCTCTGATGTCTGAGTTATACTTCGCCCCTCTCAGCTTGAGCCCGTGACCCCTCGTGATCGTCACCTCCGACCTGGGAAAAAGCTTCCCACTGTTCACCCTATCTATACCCTTCATAATCTTGTATACCTCTATTAGATCTCCCCTCATTCTCCGTCTTTCCAAGGAGAACAACCCCAGTCTACCCAATCTCTCCTCATAGCTAAGACCCTCCATACCAGGCAACATCCTGGTAAACCTTCTCTGCACTCTCTCCAATGCCTCCACGTCCTTCTGGTAGTGCGGCGACCAGAACTGGACGCAGTACTCCAAATGCGGCCTAACCAGCGTTCTATACAGCTGCATCATCAGACTCCAGCTTTTATACTCTATACCCCGCCCTATAAAGGCAAGCATACCATATGCCTTCTTCACCACCTTCTCCACCTGTGTTGCCACCTTCAAGGATTTGTGGACTTGCACACCTAGGTCCCTCTGTGTTTCTATACTCCTGATGACTCTGCCATTTATTGCATAACTCCTCCCTACATTATTTCTTCCAAAATGCATCACGTCGCATTAATCCGGATTAAATTCCATCTGCCACCTCTCCGCCCAATTTTCCAGCCTATCTATATCCTGCTGTATTGGCCGACAATGCTCTTCGCTATCCGCAATTCCAGCCATCTTTGTGTCATCCGCAAACTTGCTGATTACACCAGTTACACCTTCTTCCAAATCATTTATATATATCACAAATAGCAGAGGTCCCAGTACAGAGCCCTGCGGACTCAGAGAACAATAGGTGTAATGTTCCAATCCTGGTTCAGAATCTGAGAAAAATAGACTGCAATTTTCCAATACTGGATCAGATTGTGAGAACAACAGGTTGTAATGTTCCCATCATTGATCAGAATCTGAGAACAATAGACTGCAATGTTCCAATACTGGGCCAGAATCGGAGAATATTAGACTGTAATGTTCCAATACTGGTTCAGAGTCTGGGAACAATGGAAAGGGATTTTGCCATAATGGATGAGAATCTGAGAACAATACACTGCAATGTTCCAATAATGGATGACAATGTGGGAACAATGGACGGGGATGCTCTGTAATTGATCAAATTATGAGAACAATAGACTGCAATATTCCAATACTGGATTATAATCTGGGAACAATAGACAGGGATGTTACAATAATGGATCAGAATCTGAGAACAATAGACTCGAACGTTCCGATAATGGATCCGAACCTGAGATCAATAGACTGCAAAGTTTCAATACTGGATCGGAATCTGAGAAAAAGAGACTGCAATGTTCAAATACTGGATCAGAATGTGGGAACAATGGTCCGGGTTGTTCCTACAATGGATCAGAATCTGAGAACAATAGACTGTAATGTTCCAAAAAAGGATCATAATCTGATTGCAATGTTAGAATAATTGAACAGATTCCGAAAACAATCGACTGAAGTAATTTATCAAAATTCGCTGGACTCTGGGGTAGTGCCGGCTGACTGGAAAACAGCTACTGTTACACCGCTGTTAAAAAAGGAAGTAGACAAAAGGCGGGTAACTACAGGCCGGTTAGCTTAACGTCCGTAGTTGGGAAGATGCTAGAGTCCATTATTAAAGAGGAAATAACAGAGCACCTGAATAAGAATGGTTCGATCAAGCAGATGCAGCATGGATTCATGAAGGGAAAGTCGTGTTTGACGAATCTACTGGACTTTTATGAAGATGTCACTAGTGCGGTTGACAGAGGGGAACCGGTGGATGTGGTGTTTTTAGATTTCCAGAAGGCGTTCGATAAGGTGCCTCACAAAAGGTTGCTGCAGAAGATTGGGGTACACGGAGTTAGGGGTAAGGTGTTGGCGTGGATTGGGGATTGGCTATCAACAGGAAGCAGAGAGTTGGGATAAATGGGTGCTTTTCTGGTTGGCAGTTGGTGACCAGTGGCGTGCCGCAGGGATCGGTGCTGGGGCCTCAATTGTTTACCATTTACATAGATGATCTGGAGGAGGGGACTGAATCTAGGGTATTCAAGTTTGCTGATGACACGAAGTTGAGTGGGAAAGCGAATTGTGTGGAGGACGCGGAAAGTCTGCAGAGTGATTTGGATAGGCTGAGCGAGTGGGCGAGGATCTGGCAGATGGAATATAACGTTAGCAAATGTGAAGTTATCCACTTTGGAAGAAATAATAGTAAATTGGAATATTATTTAAATGGAGAAAAATTACATCGTGCGACTGTGCAGAGGGACCTGGGGGTCCTTGTGCCCGAATCGCAAAAACTCAGTCTGCAGGTGCAGCAGGTGATCAAGAAGGCGAATGGAATGTTGGCCTTTATCGCGAGGGGGATAGAATATAAAAGCAGGGAGGTCGTGATGCAACTTTACAAGGCATTGGTGAGGCCGCAACTGGAGTACTGTGTGCAGTTTTGGTCCCCTTATTTGCGAAAGGATATATTGGCCTTGGACGGAGTGCAGAGATGGTTCACCAGGTTGATACCGGAGATGACGGGTGTAGCTTATGCGGAGAGATTAAACAGATTGGGTCTGTACTCAAAGAACAAAGAACAAAGAACAATACAGCACAGGAACAGGCCCTTCGGCCCTCCAAGCCCGCGCCGCTCCCCGGTCCAGGATTGAATCCTGAATCCAGGATCCCCGCCCAATTTTCCAGCCTATCTACATACCAATATCCTATCCACCGAGCTGTCCCTCACAGCTACGATGCTTTGTTCATTACAACCTATTAACTCACCCCCACCCCCTATTCCAGACCATGTGATCCCCAGGGAGAGGCGAAAACCCAAAGTGAAAAACCCCAGGGCCAATATGGGGAAAAAAAAATCTGGGAAATTCCTCTCCGACCCCCTGAGGCGATCGAAACGAGTCCAGGAGATCACAATGGCCCTGATCGGAAAATGCTTCCCAACCCTAGTCATTTCCACTTCCATGAACACCATATGAATTCCCTGCCCCCGAGACAGGTTCCCAACTATCCGCAGTCTCGCTCTGTACTGGCACCAGCAAGATGATCATAGAATGAAGCCTTGAAACGAGAAACAAGGAACAATTAGCCCGCGCCGCTCCCTGGTCCAAACTAGACCACTCTTTTGTATCCCTCCATTCCCACTCCACTACTCGTTGGAGTTCAGAAGGATGAGGGGGTGATCTTATAGAGACATATCAGATAATGAAGGGGCTGGATAGGGTAGAGGTGGAGAGATTCTTTCCACTTAGAAGGGAAACCGGAACTAGAGGGCACAGCCTCAAAATAAGGGAGGATCGGTTCAGAACAGAGTTGAGGGGGAACTTCTTCTCTCAGAGGGTAGTGAATCTCTGGAATTCTCTGCCCATTCAAGTGCTGGAGGCTTCCTCGTTGAATATGTTTCAATCACGGGTAGATAGTTTTCTGATCGATAAGGGAATTAGGGGTTATGGGGAGCAGGCGGGTAAGTGGAACTGATTCGCTTCAGATCAGCCATGATCTTGTTGAATGGCGGGGCAGGCTCGAAGGGCCAGATGGCCTACTCCTGCTCTTATTTCTTATGTTCTTATGTTCTAACACTGGATCAGAATCTGAGAACAATAGACTGTAATGTTCCAATAAAGGATCAGAATTTGAGAACAACAGTGTAATGTTCCAAACATTGATCAGAATCTGAACAATAGACTGAAATGTTCCAATACTGGATAATAATCTGAGAACAATACACCGTAATGTTACAAAACTGGTTCAGAATCTGAGAACAATACACTGTAATGCTCCAATACTGAATCAGAGACTGAGAACAGTGGACCGGGATATTACAATGGTGGGTCAGAATCTGAGATCAATAGACAGTCATGTTCCAATACTGGAGCAGAATCTGAGAACAAGAGGCCGCAATGTTAGAATAATTGAACAGAATCTGAGAACTATAAACTGTAATGTTCCAATAATGGATCAGAATCTGAGATCAATAGACTGCAAAGTTTCAATACTGCATCAGGATCTGAGAAACAGAGACTGGTAAGTTCGAATACTGGATCAGAATGTGGGAAAAATGGTCCGGGTTGTTCCAAGACTGGATTAGAATCTGAGGCAAATAGACTGCAATGTTCCAATACTGGATCAGAATCTGAGAACAATGGACTGTAATGTTCCAATAAAGGATCAGAATTTGAGAACAACAGACTGTAATTTTCCAATCATTGATCAGAATCTGAACAATAGACTGTAATGTTCCAATACTGGAGAACAATGGACCGGGATATTAGAATGATGGATCAGAATCTGAGATCAATAGGCCGTAATGTTCCAATACTGGATCAGAATCTGAGAACAATGGACCGGGATATTAGAATGATGGATCAGAATCTGAGACCAATAGACTGCAATGTTCGAATACTGGATCGGACTCTGAGAACAACAGACTGTAATGTTCCAATCATTGATCAGAATCTGAAAAATAGACCGTAATGTTCCAATACTGGATCAGAACCTGAGAACAATGGGGCGGGATATTACAATGATGGATCACAATCTGAGATCAATGAACTGTAAAGTTCCAATACTGGATCAGAATCTGAGAAAAAGAGATTACAATGTTCCAATAAAGGATTAGAATTTGAGAACAACCGACTGTAATGTTCAAATCATTGATCAGAATCTGAACAGTAGACTGTAATGTTCCAATACTGAATCAGAATCTGAGAATAATGGACGGGGATATTACAATGATGGATCAAAATCTGAGATCAATAGACTGCAATGTTCCAATAGTGGATCAGAATCTGAGAACAAAAGACGGCAATGTTGCAATACTGGATTGGAATGCGGGAACAATGGACCGGCTGTTCCTATAATGGATCAGAATCTGAGAACAATAGACTGCAATGTTTCAATCCTGGATCAGAATCTGAGAAAAAGAGACTGCATAGTTCAAATACTGGATCAGAATGTGGGAACAATGGTCCGGGTTGTTCCTATAATGGATCAGAATCTGAGAAAAATAGACTGCAATGTTCCAATATTGGATCAGAATCTGAGAACAATAGGCTGGAATGTTCCAATAAAGGGTCATAATCTGAGAACAATAGACTGCAATGTTAGAATAATTTAACAGAATCCGAAAACAATAGACTGCAATGTTCCAACACTGGAAGAGAATCTGAGAACCATAGACTGTAATGTTCCAATAAAGGATCAAAATTTGAGAACAACACTGTAATGTTCCAATGATTGATCAGAATCGGAACAATAGACTGAAATGTTCCAATACTGTCTCAGAATCTGAGAACAATGGACCGGGATATTACAATGATGGATCAGAATCTGAGATCAATAGACTGTAATGTTCAAATAAAGAATCAGAATCTGAGAACAATACACTGCAATGCACGAATAATGGATCGGACTCTGAGAACAATAGGCGGCAATGTTCCAATACTGGTTCAGACTCTGAGAAAAATAGACAGCAATTATCCAATAATGGATCAGAATCTATGAACAATAGATTGTAATGTTCCAATACTGGATCCGAATCTGAGAACAATACACTGCAATTTTCGAATAATGGATCGGACTCTGAGAACAATAGGCTGTACTGTTCCAAAACTGGTTCAGAATCTGAGAAAAGTAGACTGCAATTTTCCAATAATCGATTAGAATCTGAGAACAATACACTGCTATGTTCTAATACAGGATCAGAATTTGAGAACAATAGACTGCAATGTTCCAATAATGGATCAGAATCTGAGATCAATAGACTGAAATGTTTCAAAACTGGATCAGAATCTGCGAACAAGAGACGGCAATGATCCAATACTGGTTCAGAATCTGATAACAATAGACTGCAATGTTCCAATACTGGATCCGAATCTGAGAACAATACACTGCAATTTTCGAATAATGGATCGGACTCTGAGAACAATAGGCTGTACTGTTTCAAAACTGGTTCAGAATCTGAGAAAAGTAGACTGCAATTTTCCAATAATCGATTAGAATCTGAGAACAATAGATTGCAATGGTCCAATACTGGATCGGCATCTGAGAACAATAGACTGTAATTTTCCAATACTGGTTCAGAATCTGAGATAAATAGACTGTCATGTTCCAATAATGGATCAGAAGCTGGAAACAATGGACCGGGATGTTCCAATAATGGATAGGATTCTAAGAACAATAAACGGTAATGTTCCAATAAAGGATCAGAATTTGAGAACAGCAGACTGTGATGTTCCCATCGTTGATCAGAATCTGAACAATAGGCCGTAATGTTCCAAGGCTGGATCAGAATCTGAGAACAATAGACTCTATTGTTCCAGTACTGGATCAGAATCTGAGAACAATGGACCGGGATATTACAATGATGGATCAGAATCTGAGATCAATAGGCCGGAATGTTCCAATACTGGAGCAGAATCTGAGAACAGTGGACTATAATGGCCCAATACTGGATCAGAGTCTGAGAACAATATTTTGCAATGTTCGAATACTGGATCGGACTCTGGGAACAATACGCTGTAATGTTCCAATACTGGTTCAGACTCTGAGAAAAAAACAGACTGCACATTTCCAATAATGGATCAGTATCTGTGAACAATAGTTTGTAATGTTCCAATACTGGATCAGAATCTGAGAACAATAGAGTGCAAAGTTCGAATACTGCATCGGACTCAGAGAACAATAGGTGTAATGTTCCAATCATTGATCAGAATCTGAGAATAGTAGACTTCAATGTTCCAATACTGGATCAGAATCTGAGAACAGTGGACCAGGATATTACAATGATGGATCAGAATCTGAGAACAATAGACTGCAATGTTCCAAGACTGGCTCAGATTCTGAGAACAATAGACTGCAATGTTCCAATACTGGGCCAGAATCGGAGAATATTAGATTGTAATGTTCCAATACTGGTTCAGTGTCTGGGAACAATGGAAAGAGATTTTCCAATAATGGATGAGAACCTGAGAACAATATACTGTAGTGTTCCAATAATGGATGACAATGTGGGAATAATGGACCGGGATGCTCTAATAATGGATCAGATTATGAGAACAATAGACTGCAATGTTCCAGCACTGGATCAGAATCTGAGAAAAATAGACTGCAATTTTCCAATAATGGATCAGAATCCGAGAACAATAGACTATCATGTTCCAATAATGGATGGCAATGTCGGAAAAGTGGACCGGGATGTTCTAATAAAGGATCAGATTCTGAGAACAACCAACTGCAATGTTTCAATACTGGATCAGATTCTGAGAGCAATAGACTGTAAAGTCACAGACCTCCAGTCGGAAAAAAGACCCTTCGACTGCTACCCTCTGTCTCCTGTGGCCAAGATGTGGAGATGCTGGCGTTGGACTGGGGTAAAAACAGTAAGAAGTTCAACAACACCAGGTTAAAGTCCAACAGGTTTATTTGGTAGCAAAAGCCACACAAGCTTTCGGAGCCCTCACCTGAACATAGAACATAGAACATAGAACATTACAGCGCAGAACAGGCCCTTCGGCCCACGATGTTGCACCGACCAGTTAAAAAAAAAACCAAAAACTGTGACCCTCCAACCTAAACCAATTTCTTTTCGTCCATGAACCTATCTACGGATCTCTTAAACGCCCCCAAACTAGGCGCATTTACTACTGATGCTGGCAGGGCATTCCAATCCCTCACCACCCTCTGGGTAAAGAACCTACCCCTGACATCGGTTCTATAACTACCCCCCCTCAATTTAAAGCCATGCCCCCTCGTGCTGGATTTCTCCATCAGAGGAAAAAGGCTATCACTATCCACCCTATCTAAACCTCTAATCATCTTATATGTTTCAATAAGATCCCCTCTAAGCCGCCGCCTTTCCTGAGGAAGGGGTTTGGAGCTCAGAAAGCTTGTGTGGCTTTTGCTACCAAATAAACTGTTGGACTTTAACCTGGTGTTGTTAAACTTCTTCTTGTGGCCAAGTCAGTTCTCTACCCATCTAGCCACCTTTCCTTGTATCCCATGAGTCTTAACCTTCTTAACCAACCTGCCATGAGGGACTTTGTCAAATGCCTTACTGAAATCCATATAGACGACATCCACAGCCCTTCCTTCGTCAACTGTTTTTGTCACTTCCTCAAAAAACTCCACCAATTTTGTAAGGCACGACCTCCCTCTTACAAATACTGGATCAGAATCTGAGAACAATAGACTGTAAAGTTGCACTAAAGGATCAGAATCTGAGTAAAATAGACTGCAATGTTCGAATAATGGCACGGACTCTGAGAACAATAGGTTGTAATGTTCCAATCCTGGTTCAGAATCTGGGAACAATAGACTGCAATTTTCCTATAATGGATCAGAATCTGAGAACAATTGACTGTAATGTTCTAATTCTGGATTAGAATTTGAGATCAAAAGACTGCAATGTTCCAATACTGGATCAGAAACTGAGAACAATAGACTGCAATGTTCCAATACTGGATCAGAAACTGAGAACAATAGACTGCAATGTTCCAATACTGGATCAGAAACTGAGAACAATGGACTGCAATGTTCCAATACTAGATCAGAAACTGAGAACAATGGACTGCAATGTTCCAATACTGGATCAGAGTCTGGGAACAATATCAATGGATGTTCCATGAATGAATCGACCTGACTCAGTATGTAGACAGGCCAACTAGAGATGAGGCTATATTGGATCTGGTGCTGGGAAATGAGCCAGACCAGGTGCTAGACTTGGAAGTTGGTGTGCATTTTGGTGATAGTGACCACAATTCGGTTACGTTCACCTTAGTGATGGAAAGGGATAGGCATGAACCTCGGGCCAGTGGTTTTAGCTGGGGGAAGGGTAATTATGAGGCTATTAGGAGAGAATTAGGAAACATAGGTTGGACTAGGAGATTACAGGGACTGGGAACATCCGACATGTGGAGTTTTTTCAAGGAGCAGCTACTGCGAGTCTGTGATAGGTATGTCCCTGTCAGGCAAGGAGGAATTGGTAGGGCTAGGGAACCGTGGTGCACCAAAAAAGTTTCTTTGTTGGTTAAAAAGAAAAAGGAGGCTTATGTTCGGATGAGACGTGAGCACTCGGGTAGTGCACTAGAAAGCTTTAGATTGGCTAAGAGGGAGTTGAAGAGCGAGCTTAGAAGGGCTAAAAGGGGACATGAGAAGACTTTGGCGGATAGGGTTAAAGAGAATCCTAAGGCGTTCTATAGGTATGTCAAGAACAGAAGGTTGGTTAGGGCAAGTTTAGGGCCAGTTATAGATGGCAGAGGGAAGTTATGTGTGGAACCGGAGGAGATTGGTGAAGCATTGAACCAATATTTCTCTTCGGTGTTCACGCAAGGGGACATGAATATAGCTGAGGAGGACACTGGGTTGCAGGGGAGTAGAATAGACAGTATTACAGTTGATAAGGAGGATGTGCAGGATATTCTGGAGGGTCTGAAAATAGATAAATCCCCTGGTCCGGATGGGATTTATCCAAGGATTCTCTGGGAGGCAAGAGAAGTGATTGCAGAGCCTCTGGCTCTGATCTTCAGGTCGTCGTTGGCCTCTGGTATAGTACCAGAAGATTGGAGGTTAGCGAATGTTGTCCCATTGTTTAAGAAGGGGAACAGAGACTTCCCCGGGAATTATAGACCGGTGAGTCTCACTTCTGTTGTCGGCAAGATGTTGGAAAAAATTATAAGGGATAGGATTTATAGTTATTTGGAGAGTAATGAATTGATAGGTGATAGTCAGCATGGTTTTGTGGCAGGTAGGTCGTGCCTTACTAACCTTATTGAGTTTTTTGAGAAAGTGACCAAGGAGGTGGATGGGGGCAAGGCAGTGGACGTGGTATATATGGATTTTAGTAAGGCGTTTGATAAGGTTCACCATGGTAGGCTTCTGCAGAAAATGCAGATGTATGGGATTGGGGGTGATCTAGGAAATTGGATCAGGAATTGGCTAGCGGATAGGAAACAGAGGGTGGTGGTTGATAGTAAATATTCATCATGGAGTGCGGTTACAAGTGGTGTACCTCAGGGATCTGTTTTGGGGCCACTGCTGTTTGTAATATTTATTAATGATCTGGATGAGGGTATAGTTGGGTGGATTAGCAAATTTGCTGATGACACCAAAGTCGGTGGTGTGGTAGACAGTGAGGAAGGGTGTCGTAGTTTGCAGGAAGACTTAGACAGGTTGCAAAGTTGGGCCGAGAGGTGGCGGATGGAGTTTAATGCGGAGAAGTGTGAGGTAATTCACTTTGGTAGGAATAACAGATGTGTTGAGTATAGGGCTAACGGGAGGACTTTGAATAGTGTGGAGGAGCAGAGGGATCTAGGTGTATGTGTGCATAGATCCCTGAAAGTTGGGAATCAAGTAGATAAGGTTGTTAAGAAGGCATATGGTGTCTTGGCGTTTATTGGTAGGGGGATTGAATTTAGGAGTCGTAGCGTTATGTTGCAACTGTACACAACTCTGGTGCGGCCGCACTTGGAGTACTGTGTGCAGTTCTGGTCCCCACATTACAGGAAGGATGTGGAGGCTTTGGAGAGGGTGCAGAGGAGGTTTACCAGGATGTTGCCTGGTATGGAGGGGAGATCCTATGAGGAGAGGCTGAGGGATTTGGGATTGTTTTCGCTGGAAAGGCGGCGGCTAAGAGGGGATCTTATTGAAACATATAAGATGATTAGAGGTTTAGATAGGGTGGATAGTGATAGCCTTTTTCCTCTGATGGAGAAATCCAGCACGAGGGGGCATGGCTTTAAATTGAGGGGGGGTAGTTATTGAACCGATGTCAGGGGTAGGTTCTTTACCCAGAGGGTGGTGAGGGATTGGAATGCCCTGCCAGCATCAGTAGTAAATGCGCCTAGTTTGGGGGCGTTTAAGAGGTCCGTAGATAGGTTCATGGACGAAAAGAAATTGGTTTAGGTTGGAGGGTCACAGTTTTTTTTTAACTGGTCGGTGCAACATCGTGGGCCGAAGGGCCTGTTCTGCGCTGTAATATTCTATGTTCTATGTTCTATGATGAACCTTCTCTGTACCCCCTCCAAAGCTAATATATCCTTTCTTAAATATGGAGACCAAAACTGCACACAGTACTCTCAGTGCGGCCTCACCAGTACCCTGTACAGTTGCAGCAAGACCTCCCTGCTTTTATACTCCATCCCTCTCGCGGTAAAGGCCAACATTCCATTTGCCTTCTTGATCACCTGCTGCACCTGCAAACTGAGTTTTTGTGATTCATGCACAAGGACCCCCAGGTCCCTTTGCACAGTAGCATGTTGTAATTCTTCACCGTTCAAATAAGAGTCCATTTTACTATCATTCCTTCCAAAGTGGATATCCTCACACTTACCAACGTTATACTCCATCTGCCAGATCCTTGCCCACTGACTTAGCCGATCCAAATCTCTCTGCAGACTCTCTTTGTCCTCCACGCAATTTGCTTTCCCACTCATCTTTGTGTCATCCGCAAACTTTGTTACCCTACACTCGGTCCCCTCCTCCAGATCGTCTATGTATATGGTAAATAGTTGAGGCCCCAGCACTGATCCCTGCGGCGCGCCACTAGTCACTGATTGCCAACCGGAAAAGAACCCATTTATTCCGACTCTCTGCTTTCTGTTAGATAGCCAATCCTCAATCCACGCTAACACTTTACCCCCAACTCCGTGTACCTTTATCTTATGCAGCAACCTTTTGTGAGGCACCTGATCGAATGCCTTCTGGAAATCTATTTACACAACATCCACCGGTTCCCCTCTGTCAACTGCACTCGTCGTATCCTCAAACAATTCCAGTAAATTAGTCAAACATGGCTTTCCCTTCAAGAATCCATGCTGCTTCTGCTTGATTGAACCATTCTTTTCCAGGTGTCCTGTTATTTCTTCCTTAATGATAGATTCCAGCATTTTCCCAACTCCGGATGTTAAGCTAACCGGCCTGTAGTTACCTGCCTTTTGTCTGCCTCCTTTTTTAAAACAGTGGCGTTACATTCGCTGTTTTCCAATCAGCTAGCACCTCCCCAGAGTCAAGTGAATTTTGATAAATTACAACTAATGAATTTGCTATTACTTCTGTTTCTTTTAGAACCCCGGGATGCATTCCATCCGGACCAGGGGACTTGTCTACCTTTAGTTCCATTAGCCTACCTCTTTAGTAATAGTGATCGTTTTAAGGTCCTCACCCCCGACAGTCCCGGGTAAGGGCAGAAGTTGTTTTTTGTAGTTTAGTTCGGGCATCATGATTGGCATAGGTTTGGAGGGCCGAAGGGCCTGTTCCTGTGCTGTACTTTCCTTTGTTCTTTGTTGATTTTTGATTACCTTGGATGACACCCTCAGGATGTAGTCTCCTTTACTGACAACTTTGCTTACACTATCATCAAAATGGTCTCACGAATGGACCCTGAGGAAGGGTCACACAGACGTGAAACATTGGCTCTATTGGATATGTCAGGAGATTCTGGATAGGTGCAGAAAACATAGGGTTGTTGTAGTGGGGGACTTTAATTTCCCTGGCACAGACTGGAAAGTGCTTAGAGCTGGGGGACCGGACGGGGAGGAATTTGTAAAATGCGTACTGGAAGGTTCTTTGGAACAGTATGTAGATAGCCCGACTAGAGAGGGGGCTATACTGGACCTAGTTCTGGGAAATGAGCCCGGTCAGGTCGTCAAAGTTTCGGTAGGGGAACATGTGGCAAATAGTGACCACAACTCTGTTAACTTTAGGATAGTAATGGACAAGGATGAGTGCTGTCCTACGGGCAGGGTGCTAAATTGGGGGAAGGCTGACTATAGCCGGATTAGGCAGGAATTGGTGGATGTTGATTGGGAGAGGATGTTCGAGGGTAAGTCCGCGTCTGGCATGTGGGAGTCTTTTAAGGAACTATTGATAAGGCTGCAGGATAGGCATGTGCCTGTAAAAAGGAAAGATAGGAAAGGTAGGATTCGAGAGCCGTGGATAACCAGGGAAATTGAGGATCTGATGAAAATGAAAAGGGAGGCGTACGTTAAGTCCAGGCAACTGAAAACAGATGGAGCTCTGGAGGAATACAGAGAGAGTAGGAAAGATCTCAAACGGGGAGTTAGAAGGGCAAAAAGAGGGCACGAGATGTTCTTGGCAGGCAGGATTAAGGAGAATCCTAAGGCATTCTATTCATACGTTAGGAACAAAAGAGTTGTCAGGGAGAAAATCGGACCTCTCAGGGACAAAGGAGGGGAATTATGCTTAGAACCCAAGCGAATAGGGGAGATCCTAAATGAATACTTTGCATCGGTATTCACGAAGGAGAGGGGCGTGTTAACCGGGAGTGTCTCGGAGGGAGGTGTTGACCCGTTAGAGAAAATCTCCATTACGAGAGAGGAAGTGTTAGGTTTTTTAGGGAACATTAAAACTGACAAAGCCCCAGGGCCTGATGGCATCTATCCTCGACTGCTCAGGGAGACGAGAGAGGAAATTGCTGGGCCTCTGACGGAAATCTTTGTCGCTTCTTTGGACACGGGTGAGGTCCCTGAGGATTGGAGGATAGCGAATGTGGTCCCGTTGTTTAAGAAGGGTAGCAGGGATAACCCAGGAAATTATACGTCGGTGAGCATGATGTCCGTGGTAGGGAAGTTGTTGGAGAGGATTCTTAGAGACAGGATGTATGTGCATTTAGAACGGAACAATCTCATTAGTGACAAACAGCATGGTTTTGTAAGAGGGAGATCGTGCCTTACAAATTTGGTGGAGTTTTTTGAGGAAGTGACAAAAACGGTTGATGAAGGAAGGGCCGTGGATGTCGTCTATATGGATTTCAGTAAGGCATTTGACAAAGTCCCACATGGCAGGTTGGTTAAGAAGGTTAAGGCTCATGGGATACAAGGAGAAGTGGCTCGATGGGTGGAGAACTGGCTTGGCCATAGGAGACAGAGGGTAGTGGTCGAAGGGTCTTTTTCCGGCTGGAGGTCTGTGACCAGTGGTGTTCTGCAGGGCTCTGTACTGGGACCTCTGCTATTTGTGATATATATATAAATGATTTGGAAGAAGGTGTAACTGGTGTAATCAGCAAGTTTGCGGATGACAGAAAGATGGCTGGAATTGCGGATAGCGAAGAGCATTGTCGGGCAATACAGCAGGATATAGATAGGCTGGAAAATTGGGCGGAGAGGTGGCAGATGGAATTTAATCCGGATTAATGCGAAGTGATGCATTTTGGAAGAAATAATGTAGGGAGGAGTTATGCAATAAATGGCAGAGTCATCAGGAGTATAGAAACACAGAGGGACCTAGGTGTGCAAGTCCACAAATCCTTGAAGGTGGCAACACAGGTGGAGAAGGTGGTGAAGAAGGCATATGGTATGCTTGCCTTTATAGGACGGGGTATAGAGTATAAAAGCTGGAGTCTGATGATGCAGCTGTATAGAGCGCTGGTTAGGCCGCATTTGGAGTACTGGGTCCAGTTCTGGTCGCCGCACTACCAGAAGGACGTGGAGGCGTTAGAGAGAGTGCAGAGAAGGTTTACCAGGATGTTGCCTGGTATGGAGGGTCTTAGCTATGAGGAAAGATTGGGTAGACTGGGGTTGTTCTCCTTGGAAAGACGGAGAATGAGGGGAGATCTAATAGAGGTATACAAGATTATGAAGGGTATAGATAGGGTGAACAGTGGGAAGCTTTTTCCCAGGTCGGAGGTGACGATCACGAGGGTTCACGGACTCAAGCTGAGAGGGGCGAAGTATAACTCAGACATCAGAGGGACGTTTTTTACACAGAGGGTGGTGGGGGCCTGGAATGCGCTGCCAAGTAGGGTGGTGGAGGCAGGCACGCTGACATCGTTTAAGACTTACCTGGATAGTCACATGAGCAGCCTGGGAATAGAGGGATACAAACGATTGGTCTAGTTGGACCAAGGAGCGGCACAGGCTTGGGAGGGCCGAAGGGCCTGTTTCCTGTGCTGTACTGTTCTTTGTTCTTTGTTCTTTATTCTCTCTCCACAGATACGGATAGACCTGCTGAGATCTCCCAGCATTTTCTGTTTCTGTATTCATTTATTGACTCCATTTGCTTTCATTCCCACGCAGCGTTCTCCTGTTCAGTTGACAAGGAAATGTTGAAATGTTCAGCAAACTGCTGGTTAATTCCGGGAAATATTAAGGTAAGTCCCCGAAAAATACATAATTCCTCAATCCATCTCGCGTCAGATCCCCCATCCTTTACGTCTCTCCTATACATTGCAACAACCCTTTCTTCATCCTCGCCAAGAGTATCGTCACCTTGGCTCATTCCTCTGCCAGGTCACAAGCTCCGCATGAAGCCAAGAGCCAGAGAACCAGATGGGAGCAGCACACTTGTTTATAAAGCGAGAATTCACAATACAGGAGACGCTGAGGTTGAGAATTTACCATAATGTGGACGTTCCAGAGCATCATCCTTCTGTTTGGATTGCTGGATACAGTCATGGGGGGGGAGGGACTTCGAGGGCCGAAGGGCCTGTTCCAGTGCTGTACTTTCCTTTGTTCTTTGTATGTATGGGTGACATGGTGGCACAATCGTTAGCACTGCTGCCTCACAGCGCCAGAGACCCGGGTTTGATCCCCGGTTTGGGTCACTGCCTGTGCGCAGTCTGCGTGTTCACCCCGTGTCTGCATGGGTTTCCTCCGGGTGCTCCTGTTTCCTCCCACAGACCAGAAGACGTGCTGTTTAGTTGCATTGATCATGCTAAATCCTCTCTCAGTGTACCCGAACAGGCGCCGGAGTGTGGCAACTAGGGGATTTTCACAGTAACTTCATTGCACTGTTAATGTGAGCGTACTTGTTACATGAATAAATAAGCTTTAGAAACGTGATCGGCACTGTGTGAAAAGCAGAGAATGCCTGTCTTACACCATTGTATCAGTAACATTCTCAAAAGGTCCACACAGCGCCAGGGATCCTGGTTCAAATCCGACCTCTGTGTGGAGTCTGCACATTCTCCCCGTTTCTGCATGGGTTTCCTCCAGGTGCTTCACTTTCCTCCCACAGTCCAAAGATGTGCAGGTTGGGTGTATTGGCCGTGCTAAAAATTGCCCGTTATTGTCAGGGAGACTATCAGGGTGGATGCTGGGGTTACGGAATTCGGGCCTGGGTGGGGTTGTGGTCAGTACAGACTCATCATAAATTGTATCACAGAAACCCAACAGTGCAAAAGAGGCCATTCGGCCCATCGAGTCTGCACCAACAACAATCCCGCCCAGGCCCTATCCCCATAACAGGAATGATGTGGAGGCTTTGGAGAGGGTGCAGAGGAGGTTTACCAGGATGTTGCCTGGTATGGAGGGGAGATCCTATGAGGAGAGGCTGAGGGATTTGGGATTGTTTTCGCTGGAAAGGCGGCGGCTAAGAGGGGATCTTATTGAAACATATAAGATGATTAGAGGTTTAGATAGGGTGGATAGTGATAGCCTTTTTCCTCTGATGGAGAAATCCAGCACGAGGGGGCATGGCTTTAAATTGAGGGGGGGTAGTTATAGAACCGATGTCAGGGGTAGGTTCTTTACCCAGAGGGTGGTGAGGGATTGGAATGCCCTGCCAGCATCAGTAGTAAATGCGCCTAGTTTGGGGGCGTTTAAGAGATCCGTAGATAGGTTCATGGACGAAAAGAAATTGGTTTAGGTTGGAGGGTCACAGTTTTTTTTTTAACTGGTCGGTGCAACATCGTGGGCCGAAGGGCCTGTTCTGCGCTGTAATGTTCTATGTTCTATGTTCTATGTTCTATAACCCCACATAATTACCTCACCAACACCTCGAACCGACACATTCCGGGACACAAAGGGGAAATTTAGCCTATAATTCACCCCACTGACAGCCTGAATAAATTGCAATTATATTGTATCTTTAATGTAATGAAACAGACCGGAATGAAAAACATGAAACTTATTTCTGATCTGAATTTCCCATCACAATGAAACACTATTTTCATTGAAAATTGGGGATGAAGTGGAAATGATCGAGAGCTTCAGGTTTCTAGGTGTCCAGATCACCAACAACCTGCCCTGATCCCCCCACACCGATGCAAAAGTTAAGAAAACCCACCGGTGCCTCTACTCTCTCAGGAGGCTAAGGAAATTTGGCATGTCAGCTCCGACTCTCACCAACTTTTACAGATGCACCATAGAAAGCATTCTTTCTGGTTGTATCACAGCTGGGTCTGGCTTCTGCTCTGTCCAAGGCTGCAAGAAACTATAAAGGGTTGTGAACGAAGACTAGTCCATCACTCAAACCAGCCTCCCACCCATTGACTCTGTCTACACTTCCCACTGCCTCGGGAAAAGCAGCCGGCATAATCATGGACCCCACACACCCCGGACATTCTCTCTTCCACCTTCTTCTGTCGGGAAAAAGATACAAAAGTCTGGGGGTCACGTACCAACCGACTCAAGAACAGCTTCTTCCCTGCTGCTGTCAGACTTTTGAATGAACCTACCTTATATTCAGGTAGCCGCATACAACATATAATATATATATATTATATAATACTTTATTATAATGTTAATTTGGTCCTTCTCTCCACCCGAGCCATGACTGTAACACTACATTCTGCGCTCTCTCCTTTCCTTCTCTATGAACGGTATGCTTTGTCTGTATAGCTTGCAAGAAACAATGTATTTAACTGTATACTAACACATGTGACATAGAACATAGAACATAGAACAGTACAGCACAGAACAGGCCCTTCGGCCCACGATGTTGTGACGAGCTTTATCTGAAACCAAGATCAAGCTATCCCACTCCCTACCATCCTGGTGTGCTCCATGTGCCTATCCAATAACCGCTTAAATGTTTCTAAAGTGTCTGACTCCACTATCACTGCAGGCAGTCCATTCCACACCCCAACCACTCTCTGCGTAAAGAACCTACCTCTGATATCCGTCCTGTATCTCCCACCACGAACCCTATAGTTATGCCCCCTTGTAATAGCTCCATCCACCCGAGGAAATAGTCTTTGAACGTTCACTCTATCTATCCCCTTCATCATTTTATACACCTCTATTAAGTCTCCCCTCAGCCTCCTCCGCTCCAGAGAGAATAGCCCTAGCTCCCTCAACCTTTCCTCATATGACCTACCCTCCAAACCAGGCAGCATCCTGGTAAATCTCCTCTGCACTCCTTCCAGCGCTTCCACATCCTTCCTATAGTGAGGTGACCAGAACTGCACACAATATTCCAAATGTGGTCTCACCAAGGTCCTGTACAGTTGCAGCATAACAAATAATAAATAATAAACAATAATAAATCAAATCAAATCCAATCATTGCTCCTTCTCAGCACCAGCATTGCAGTGTGTTGTTTGTTTTCTCACCTGTAATTGATTACTTAATAGGTTGCTCTGCCGAGTCTCAGGAGTGTTTCTGCTGTGTATTAAAGAGAAGACCTTCAGTGTGAGACCTCAGTAAATGGCCATGGCTTATGCCATAGGCAGACACCATCGCTTCTCTCAGAAAACACACTGATTCACTATCGGTCAAGCTGGAGTCAGTTACTATTCTATTCTCGCTGCCATTGGAGTTCCTGGTCGGTGATTGCAACCGATTAAAATATATTTATTCGTGTCACAAGCGGGCTTACATTAACACTACAATGAAGTTACTGTGAAAATCCCCTAGTCACCACACTCCGGTTCCTGTTCGGGTACACTGAGGGAAAATTTAGCATGGCCAATGCACCCTAACCAGCACGTCTTTCAGACTGTGGGAGGAAACCAGAGGAAACCCACGCACACATGGAGAGAACATGCAGAATCCACACAGGCAGTGACACAAGCCGGGAACCGAACCCGGGTCCCTCGCTCTGTGAGGCAGCAGTGCTAACCACTCCGTCACTGCGACACCCTAAATAGATTGGACATAACGTCTGCTATGAGGAAGCTTCCTCCCACCACCTCCTAACTTTGGAGTGAGTGAAGTTGCTTCCCCGCAGCAGAATACCCGGGCTGATGGAACGGCAGTGGTTCCCTCCTGACCAGAGGGACGGCTCACGGGACCACAGACCCCACCAGCGTCTATAGCTGCTGAGGTGTGATGAGGGGTTGCCAGCGATTCGTCTTTGCTGGAATATTATTGTTCAACTTTGTCAATCGGGGTATTGATTACAAAAACGTAGAAGTCATGATGGAGCTGTATAGAGCGTTGGTTTGGCCACAGCTGGAGTACTGTGTGCAGTTCTGGTCGACACATTATAGGAAGGATGTGATTGCACTGGAGGTGGTGCAGAGGAGATTCGCCAAGATGCTGCCTGGGACGAAACATTTAAGCTATGAAGAGAGGTTGGATAGGTTTGATTTGGTCTCTCTGGACCAAAGACTGAGGGGTGACCTGATCGAGGTGTACAAGATTATGAAGGACATGGACAGGGTGGAGAGGGAGCAGCTGTTCCCCTTAGCTGAAGGGTCAGTTACGAGGAGGCAAAATTTAATAATGAGGTGTGGGAGATTCAGGTGGTATACTATGGACAGTCTTATTAAAATTCCAGTTGGTGAGAATAGTCTTATAAGCACTTTCATAGATAGAACATAGAACAGTACAGCACAGAACAGGCCCTTCGGCCCACGATGTTGTGCCGAGCTTTATCTGAAACCAAGATCATAGAATCATAGAATCCCTGCAGTGCAGAAGGAGGTTATTTGGCCCATCGAGTCCGCACTGACCACATTCCCACCCAGGCCCTACCCCCATAACCCCACATATTTACCCTGCTACCCCCCGCTAATTTCTTGTCAATTATCTCTTACAGATGTTGATCGATCAAATTCCAGGAATAATACTCAAGGCAAAACTGCAATCACAATATTCAAGGCAAACCACATGAATTCTGACACTCTTCCACTGCACTGTGGAAAGCCAAAATATTCAGAAACAGGGGTGTATTTTGAAACATAAATCTTTCTTGGTTTCTGGATGGACTCTTCAAGTTTTACAACTTCACTCAGCATAGTGCTAGTCACAGAATATCTCGTCACACAGCCTATATCGAGTCACAGAGCAGTACATCATGGAAACAGGTCCTTCGGCCCAAACAGTCCATGCTGACCATGGTGCCATCCCAGTTGGTCCCAATTGCCCGCGTTCAGTCCATAACCCTCTAATCCTTTCCCTCTATCCAAATGCTTTTTAAATGTTGGTACTGAACTTGCCTCAACCACTTTCTCCGGCAGCTCATTCCATGCACACACCACCCTACGTTTGAAGAAGTTGCCCCTCAGTTCCCTTTGAAATCTTTCCCCTCTCACCTCTATATATAATCATATAACTCAGCTCAGTGACTTTCCTTACATATCCTCCTTCCCTCCCATCCCCCATTTCATTGTCTCTCGCACCTCTTTGAACTCCACTGTTCCAAGATATTAAGATCGTCCAGTTTCGATCAGGAATGGCTGCCTCCCACTTCGGGTAAAACAAAATGTACTAAGGTCCCCTCATTACTGATGAAACCTTTCCAAGTGATAAGAACCTTTTTATCTATGATTCTATGAAAATCCCGCAGAGTATCTGGAGCATTGTGTCCAGTTTTGGTCTCTTTATTTGAGGAAGGATGTTGCTGCATTGGAGGCAGTTCAGAGGAGGTTCACCAGATTGATTCTGGGGATGAGAGGATTGACGTATGAGGAGAGATTAATCACTTTGGGCTTATACTCACTGGAGTTCAGAGGGATGAGAGGGGATCTGATGGAGGTATATAAAATTTTAAAAGGGATTGATGAAGTAAATGTAGATCAAATGTTTCCTCTTATGGGGCAATCTCGAACTAGAGGTCACAGGTATAGGTTGAGAGGCGATAGATTTAAAACTGAAATGAGGAGGAACTACTTCTCGCAGAGGGTGGTGAGTTTGTGGAACTCGCTGCCCCAGAGCGCGGGGGAGTCTGAATCATTGAATGGTTTCAGGAAGGAGATGGATATATTTCTAATAAAAAAGGTATTAGGGGGATATGGGGAACAGGTGGGGAGGTGGATTTGAGACCAGGGAGAGATCAGCCATGATCTGATTGAATGACGGATCAGGCTCGAAGGGCTGAATTTGCCGACTTCTGCTCTTAATTCCTGTTCCTATGTTATCGAGTCATTGAGGTTTACAGCATGGAAACAGACTCTTCGGCCCAACGTGTCCGTGCCGCCCAGTTTTTACCTTTAAGCTCCTCCCAATTGCCCGCATTTGGCCCATGTCTCTCTATACCCATTGTACCCATGGAACTGACTAAACGCTTTTTAATATAGAAAATTGTACCCCCCTCTCCTACTGCCTCTGACAGCTTGTTCCAGACACTCATCACACTCTATGTGAAATAATGCCCCCTCTGGACCCTTCTGAATCTTTATTTTGAGGATTCTGTATTCTGCATCTGTTTTCACAGTGGAACACGTCATTTCCATAGCAGGAATAGAGGATAACCAATGGACCTACTCATAAGAGCAAGGAGCTCTCAATATCTGAAGTGGAAGTATAAGTATAAGTCGAGGGATTTAAACCATATAACATCGCCAAAACTTAAAGCCGACTTTAGTGCTCTGAAATAGATAACTGCTGATAGAGTAAATGTGCTGTTTTTATTAGTGTCACAAGTAGGCTTACATTAAGACTGCAATGTAGTTACTGTGAAAATCCCCGAGTCCCCACATTCCAGTGCCTGTTTGGGTACACAGAGGGAGAATTTAACATGGCCAACGCACCTAACCAGCACGTCTTTCAGACAGTGGGAGAAAACGGGGGCAGCCGGAGGAAACCCATGCAGACACGAAGAGAACATGCAGACTCCGCACAGACAGTGATCCAAGCCACGAATCGAACCCGGGTCCCTGGCACTATGAGGCAGCAGTGCCAACCACTGTACCACCGTGCTGCCCATTTCAGTTCACCACTCAAAGAACAAAGAACAGTGCAGCACAGGAACAGGCCCTTCGGCCCGCCAAGCCTGCGCCGATCATAATGCCTGCCTAAACTAAAACCGTATGCACTTACAGAATCCGTATCCTTCCATTCCCATTCTATTCATGTATTCATCGAGATGCCCCTTAAATGCCGCTATCGTACCTGCTCCCACCACCTCCTCGGGCAGCGCGTTCCAGCCATTCACCACCCTCTGTGTAAAAAACTTGCCTCACAGATCTCCTCTGATCTTTTCCCGACGCACCTTAAACCTATGTCCCCTAGTACATGACTTTTCTACCCTAGGAAAGAGCCTCTGACTATCCACTCTGTCTATGCCACTCTTGGACAAGGTGTGGAGACAATATTTACAAATCACTGCAGCCTGTAGGGAGATTGAACTCACATCATTGGTAGTATACTGAATCACACCCTTGTCATGTAGGCAAGTGAGTTCACCGCCCTACACGATGGGGCCAGTTGATGTCATAGATTTGGATTACAACAATCCCATAGCATGCAGCACAAAGAGTCGAGGTGTCCGATTGTGGCTCAGGTTGACAGCCTGGATTGGATAGGTAATTCGTCAGCAGGCACGGAACAGTGAGTCGGGATACTGAAGCACATTCAGGCTGGTTGGCTGTAACTTATGAAATATTGCAAAAATTTGTATTGGGGATGTAGCTGTTTATGTTTTTTTATTATTTGTTCGTGGTACATGGGCGTCGCTGGCTGGGCCAACATTTATTGCCCATCCCTACTTGCCCGAGGGCAGTTGAGAGTCCACCACATTGCTGCGGCTCTGGAGTCACATGTGAGCCAGACCGGGTCCGCACGGCAGATTTCCTTCCCTGAAGGACATTCGTGAACCAGATGGGCTTTTCCGACAGTCGACAATGGTTTCATGGTCATCAGTAGATTCTTAATTCCAGATATTTTTTATTGCATTCAAATTCCATCGTCTGTCGTGGCGGGATTCGAACCCGGGTCCCTGGAACATTAGCTGAGTTTCTGGATTAATAGTCTGGCGATAATACCACTCGGCCAATATATGTCAACAAAGTAACTGAAGATGCTGGGAGTAAGCTACCAGATTTCCAATATGATTCTAAACTAATTGTGAATTAAAGCTATGAGGAGGATTCAAAGGGGCTGCACAGAGATAGAGACAAAATAACAGAATGGGGAACAAGTTGGCAGATGGAGGAATAAATTAAATTATTTAATTTTGTGATGATTTGTTTTGATTTGATTTGATTCTTGTCACATGTATTAGTATACAGTGAAAGGTATTGTTTCTTGCACGCTATACAGACAATGCATATTGCACAGTGGTGAGCAGCACAATGGCATGGTGGTTAGCACTGCTGCATCACAGCTCCAGAGAACTGGGTTTGATTCCCGGCTTGGGCCACTGTCTGTGTGGAGTTTTCACATTCTCCCTGTGTCTGCGTGGGTTTCCTCCGGGTCTGGTTTCCTCCCAAAATCCAAAGGTGTGCGGGTTAGGTGCATTGGCAATGATAAATTGCCCCTTAGTGTCTTGGGATATGTAGGTTAGAGGGATTAGCAGGGTAAATATTTGGGACGATGGGGATAGGACCCGGGTGGGATTGTTGTCAATGCAGACTCGATGGGCCGAATGACCTCTTTCTTCACTGTAGGGTTTCTATGATTCCAGGGAAAGGAGAGGGTGCTGAATGTTACAGTCATATCTCGGGTGGAGAGAAAGGTCAACTTAATGCGGGGTAGGTCCATTCAAAAGTCTGATGGCAGCAAGGAAGAGGCTGTTCTTGAGTTGGTTGGTACGTGACCTCAGACGGAGGTCACCTGATCGAAGAAGGTGGGAGGGAGAATGCCCGGCGTGTGTGGGGTCCTTGATTATGCCGGCTGCTTTTCCGAGGCAGCGAGAAGTGCAGACAGAGTCAATGGATGGGAGGTGTGGATAGAGTTGCGCAAAGAGACATATTTAGAATGTACATCTCTGTGAATGGAAAAGTACTGAAGGACGACAATCGATATGTCGATATATTATCCTGTGAATTGGGAGTCACTGAAATTCTGTATCTCGAGTGTAGATGTTTCCCTGTGGGTGGAGAGGCTGTTAGGGTGCAGGGCACTAATCAAGAAAGGTTGTCTTTGATAAAAATGTTAGTTTAAAAGTTTATTCATTAGTGTCACAAGTAGACTTACATTAACATTGCAATGAAATTACTGTGACATCTTAGCGTTCAACTGAACTCAACCGTCCAACCTGCTTTGAGCTCAGCTCAAGTCATGCCATGGAATGTGAAGCTGTATAAACTCGATCCGCTTGAAGCCAATGCAAAAACGGAACTGAACCACTGGATTCCATTCAACCCAAAATAATGCAACATTTAACAAGGCAAAACCATCATGTGGCCAACGGGATTTACTGGATGGTTTCAGAATGAGAAATGAGAAGGGAGCCTGACGGACAAAGCATCGTCATGAGTAACTCCCGTGCTATGTTTTTTTTAGCTCCCATGTTTCACAGAATGGCGATGTTTAAAATGAGAAGGAATGTCTTTTTTTATTCCGCACGATATTATAAATAAGAGATTTTTCGGCCAGATTCCCCAGTTAAAACAGCAATGTCATGATGCTAATTTGCTGTCAGCTCAATGATGTGATGCACAGTGTAATGTTTCAGGAATGAATCTTCTGTTTTCTGTTGAGGAACTAGTAAACCTTACAATGAGGCTGCTTGAAATATTCAAATCCTGAAATAAAATGCAGTTTCCACGACAGTTTGGCTAATTGTTCTTCAAAGACTTTTACAAAAAGAAGTTTCAACAAATGCCGGAGGTCGAATGTCTCCTTAAGATTTTAAAAATGTTGACAGTTTACAATCGCACTCTGGTCTTCATTTCTCAGAAGGTGATGCTGCTCTAGTTGCTTCATGTGATATTCAGCTGCAATGAAGCTCGCAGGAAGTGGGTTGATGTCCTCTGCAATGATATCTCCGGTGTTACTGCTTATGCAACTACTGGATTGATGTGACATCAAGTGCTGAAGCAGATTCTAAGCGCAAACAACAACCACGCCCCGAAAGACCAGCCAGGAAAGAACGTGTTTGTCTGGGGAGGAAAACAGAAATAATGTTTCAAATTCACTTCTGTTGTTAAACATCAAATCACAGAATCCCTGGAGTGCAGGAGGAGGCTATTCGGCCCATCAAGTCTGCACCGACCACAATCCCACCCAGGCTCTATTCCCATAACCCCACATATCCCTGCTAATTCCCCTGACACTACGGTCAATTTAGCATGGCCAATCAACCTAACCCACACATCTTTGGAATGTGGGAGGAAACTGGAGCCCCCGGAGGAAACCCACGCAGACACAGGGAGAATGTGCCAACTCCACACAGTCAGTGACGCGAGACCAGACTTGAACCCGGGTCCCTGGTGCTGTGAAGCAGCAGTGCTAACCACTGTGCCACCGTGCCGCCCCAGAGAGTCCACATCATTTCCCGAAGGTAGGGGACTCCAAAAGTAGAGGACATAGCTTTAAGGTGAGAGGGGAGAGATGCAAAAAGGCCCAGAGGGACAATTGTTTCACACAGAGGGCGGTGAATGTCTGGAAGAAGCTGCCAGAGGCAGTAGCAGAGGCGGATACAATTTTGTCTTTTATGAAGCATTCAGACAGTTACATGGGTAAGATGGGTAGAGAGGGATATGGGCCAAATACAGGTAATTGGGAGTAGCTGAGTGGTTAAAAAAAGGTGGCATGGACCAGTTGGGCTGAAGGGCCTGTTTCCATGCTGTAAACCTCTCTGACTCTATGACATGGGGGACAACGGTCAGACTCCGCACAGACAGTAACCCAAGCCGGGAAGCGAACCCTGGTCTCTGGCGCTGTGAGGGAGCAGCACGAACCACTGTGTCACCTCGTCTCAGACCATCTGATCTTATTATTGTTGGGTAAACAAATATAGAGAGAGAGAATGAATGATATGAATTAAAAGAGTTTCCACAGCTGGAATCGTGGTCTGTGTGGATGAGCAATCCAAATTAAGATGATTTGCAGAGATACAATTTAAAATTCACTTTGTTATATGACTGCATCATATAACCACGATTTTGCAAATTATGGGTCTGTGTGAATTATGGAAAAAGCTATTCGATTTCCCATTCATCTGGTTTTCTTGTCGAATTACCTTTCTTTTTACTTCGTTACCTTTTAGATCAATACTAAATCACAGATCCTGGCAACAAGAAGGTCATTTATTCTTGTTTTCTTTTGAATATTAATGTCTCAAACGGATAAGTAGCGACCGTTTGGTAAATAAGACAACTGCAAATGACTTGCTGGGACTGAAAGGGCTTCACAAAATTGATGTGAGCTTAATTTTCAGCTTATCTGGATTTGATTTGATTTATTATTGTCACATTTATTAATATATAATGAAAAGTATTGTTTCTTGCGCGCTATACAGACAAAACATAGAGAAGGAAAGGAGAGAGTGCAGAATGTAGTGTCACAGTCATAGCGAGGGTGCAGAGAAAGATCAACTAAATGCGAGATAAGTCAATTCAAAAGTCTGACGGCAGCAGAGAAGAAGCTGTTCTTCAGTCGATTGGTACGTGACCTCAGATTTTTGTATCTTTTTCCCGAAGAAAGAAGGTAGAAGAGAGAATGTCCGGGGTACGTGGGGTCCTTAATAATGCTGGATGCGTAGCCGAGACAGCGGGAAGTATAGACAGAGTCAATGGATGCGAGGCTGGTTTGCGTGATGGATTGGGCTACATTCAAAACCTTTTGTCCTTCCTTACAGTCTTGGGCAGAGCAGGAGACATACCAAGCTGTGACCCAACCAGAAAGAATGCATCTGTAAAAGTTATTGAGATTCGTAGCTGTCATGCCTAATTTCCTCAGTCTTCTGAGAAAGTAAAAGGCGTTGGTGGGCTTTCTGAACTATAGTGTCGGCATGTGGGGATCAGGACAGGTTGTTGGTGTTCTGGACAACTAAAAACTTGAAGTTCTCTGGGATAGCAGCATTTGATGCACAGTTTGTGATAAATCTTTTAGAATGTGATTTATTGTTTACTGTATCAGACAGGTTCTGATTACATTGCAAGGTGTCAAGCGCCAGTGAATGACTGGGCCATACGGTGACACAATGGTTAGCACTACTACCTCACAGCGCAGGAACCCAACTTGGGTCACTGTCTAGTGTGATGTCTGAACGTTCTCCCCGTGTCTGCGTGGGTTTCCTCGGGGTGCCCAAGCTTCCTCCCACACTCCAAAGATGTGCGGGTTAGGTAGTTTGGCCATGCCTAAATTCCCCTCAGTGCCAGGGGGCACTAGCAAGGGTAAATAGGGATTACCGGCATGGGGGCTGGGTGGGTTTATGGTCAGTGCAGGCGTGAAGGGCCGAATAGACACCTTCTGCACTGCAATCGGCACGTCTTTCATACTGTGGGAGGAAACCGGAGCACCCGGACACAACACACGCTGATATGGGGGAGAACATGCAAACTCCACACAGTGACCCAAGCCGGGAATCGAACCTGGGTCCCTGGCGCTGTGAGGTAGCAGTGCTGACCACTGTGCTGCCCCAATGAAGTCCCCAATGATTTTGCACTCTATGTTTCAAGTATTCTCAAGCTTGAAACAAACTTTGTGAATTATTTTAGTGCTTAATCAATCACCTCACGAATTTATTGGAGGAGATGAATGGCAAAATGTTCCATGAAGTTTGTTATCCTCACTGTAATATTTAGGGACATATCCTGATACAGAACAAACAGATTTATGTTAAAGTTTGCAGGAAATGATGTTGAAACGAACAATATTTGTGCATTGAGAGGCGTTCAGGTCTTCACATTTAAATATTAACTTTGGTCTTAAAAGAAAACATGTACCCGGATCATTCCAATGCAGATAAGATGCTCTGTCAGAGAGTCGGTGCAGACTCGATGGGCCGTAGGGCCTCCTTCTGCACTGCCGTGGGTTCGATGGTTCACGGGAATGCTGTGATCTTGGAATTCAGCATGTATAATGCACTCTTTATGATACATCTCTTAGAATGTGAATCGCTTTTGCGAAGTGAATATGTGCTGGTCACATTGTAGTCTTTTCACACTCCAGTACCAGTCAATTAAAGGAAACTGAGCAGTTTACAGAGATTATGATGCCGTTTATATTTCTTCACTGTCTGTCTGAATGTTGTATCAACAATATTGTGTAATCAGTATTGTGTAAGCAATGTTGTGTAATCAATATTGTGGAATCAACATTGTGTAATCAATGTTGTGTAATCAATGTTGTGTAATCAATGTTGTGTAATCAATATTGTGTAATCAATATTGTGTAATCAAAGTTCTGTAATCAATATTGTGTAATCAAAGCACTGTAATCAATACTGTGTAATCAAAGTTGTGTAATCAATATTCTGAATATTCCGGGGTACAAGTGTTTTGGGCGAGACAGAGGAGGGACCAAAAGAGGTGGGGCAGTAGCAGTATTAGTTTGAGAGCATATTACAGCGGTGCAGAGGGAGGAAAATTCAGCGGGGTCGTGTAACGAGTCACTGTGGGTGGAGCTTAGCAACAGGAATGGAGCTGTCACTATGTTGGGGGTATACTGCAGGCCCCCCAACAGCCCAAGGGAAGTGGAAGAACGGAAATGTCAGGAGAGAATGGATATGTGCAGGAAAAATAGGGTTGTTGTCGTGGGAGACTTCAATTTCCCTGGTATAGAATGGAAATCGCGTAGGGCTGGGAGTCTGAATGAGGAGGAATTTGTAAAATGTGTACAGGAAGGTTCTGTGGAACAATATGTAGATCGCCCGACTAGAGAGGGGGCTATACTGGACCGAGTACTGGGGATTGAGCCCGGTCAGGTTTTCAAAGTTTTGGTAGGGGAACATGTGGCAAATAGTGACCACAATTCTGTTAGCTTCAGGATAGTGATGGAAAATGATGAGTGGTGTCCCAAGGGTAAGGTGTTGGATTGGGGGAAGGCTAACTTAAGTGGGATTGGGCAGACATTGGCAGCTGGTGATTGGGAGAGGCTCTTTGAGGGTAAATCCACATCTGGTATGTGGCAGTCTTTTAAGGAACGGTTGTTAGGGCTACAGGACAAGCATGTGCCTGTAAAAAAGAAGGACAGGAAGGGTCGGATTCGAGAACCATGGATAACCAGGGAAATTGAGGGACTGGTCAAAAAGAAAAGAGTGGCGTACGTTGGTCCAGGCAGCTAAAAACGGAGGGAGCTCTGGAGGAATACAAAGAAAGTAGGAAATAATTCAAACGAGCAATTAGAAGGGAAAAAAGAGGTCACGAAATGTCGTTGGCAGACAGGATTAAGGAGAATCCCAAGGCATTTTATTCATACGTTCGGAGCAAAAGGGTTGTCAGGGAAAAACATCGGACCCCTCAGGGACAAAAGTGGGGAATTATGCTTAGAGCCCAAAGAAGTAGGGGAGATCCTAAATGAATACAGTGCATCGGTACTCACAAAGGAAATGGATGTGTTGACTGGGAGTGTCTCGGCAGGACTGCTGACCCGTTAGAGAAAATCTCCATCACAATGGAGGAAGTGTTAGGTTTTTTAGGGAATATAAAGACTGACAAATCTCCAGGGCCTGATGGAATCTATCCAAGGCTGCTCAGGGAGACGAGAGATGAAATCGCTGGGCCTCTGACGCAAATCTTTGTGTCGTCACTGGACACAGGTGAGGTCCCAGAGGAATGGAGGATAGCTAATGTGGTCCCGTTATTTAAGAAGGGAAGGAAGGATAAAACGGGAAATTATAGGTCGGTGAGCTTGACGTCCGTGGTAGGGAAGTTGTTGGAGAGGATTCTTAGAGATAGGATGTATGTGCATTTAGAAAGGAATAAACTCATTAACGATAGTCAGCATGGTTTTGTGAGAGGGAGGTCATGCCTCACTAACCTGGTGGAGGTTTTTGAAGAAGTGACGAGAATGGTTGACGATGGAAGGGCCGTGGATGTCGTCTATATGGACTTTAGTAAAGCGTTTGACAAAGTCCCTCATAGTAGGTTGGTGCAAAATGTTGGATCTCACGGGATAAAGGGGGAGTGGCTAGATGGGTGGAGAACTGGCTTGGTCACAGAAGACAGAGGGGTGGTAGTGGAAGGGTCTTTTTCCGGCTCCATGCCTGTGACTAGTGGTGTTCCGCAGGGCTCTGTATTGGGACCTCTGCTGTTTGTGATATATATATATATATAAACGATCTGGAAGAAGGTGTAACTGGGGTGATCAGTAACTTTGCGGACGACACGAAAATGGCTGGACTTGCAGATAGTGAGGAACATTGTCAGAGGCTACAGAAGGATATAGATAGGCTGGAAATTTGGGCAAAGAAATGGCAGATGGAGTTCAATCCAGATGAATGCGAAGTGATGCATTTTGGTAGAACTAACGTCGGGGGGAGCTATACGGTAAATGGCAGAACCATAAAGGGTGTACATACGCAGAGGGACCTGGGTGTGCAAGTCCACAGATCCTTGAAGGTGACGTCACAGGTGGAGAAGGTAGTGAATAAGGCATATGGCATGCTTGCCTTCATAGGATGGGGCATAGAGTATAAAAGTTGGGGTCTGATGTTGCAGTTGTATAGAACGTTGGTTCAGCCGCATTTGGAATACTGCGTCCAGTTCTGGTCGCCACACTACCAGAAGGACGTGGAGGCTTAAGAGAGAATACAGAGGAGGTTTACCAGGATGTTGCCTGGTATGGAAGGGCTTAGTTATAAGGAGAGATTGGGTAAACTGGGGTTGTTCTCACTAGAAAGACGGAGGATGGGGGGTGACCTAATCGAGGTGTATAAAATTATGAAAGGCAAAGTTAGGGTGAACCGTGGGAAGCATTTTCCCAAGTCGGTGGTGACGTTCACGAGGGGTCATAGGTTCAAGGTGAGAGGGGGAAGGTTTAACACGGATATCAGAAGGACGTATTTTACACAGAGGGTGGTGGGAGCCTGGAATGCGCTGCCGGGCAAAGGGGTGGAGGCGGATACACTGGGAACGATTATGACTTATCTGGTTAGCCACATGGACGGAGTGGGAATGGAGGGATACAAAAGAATGGTCTAGTTTGGACCAGGGAGCGGCGTGGACTTGGAGGGCCGAAGGGCTGGTTCCTGTGCTGTTTTGTTCTGTGTTCTTTGTAATATTGTGTAATCAATGTTGTGTAATCATAACTGTGTAATCAATGTTGTGTAATTAATATTGTGTAATCAATGTTGTGTAATCATAACTGTGTAATCAATGTTCTGTAATTAATATTGTGTAATCAATGTTGTGTAATCATAACTGTGTAATCAATGTTGTGTAATTAATATTGTGTAATCAATGTTGTGTAATCAATTCTGTGTAATCAATATTGTGTAATCAATGTTGTGTAATCCTTATTGTGTAATAAATATTGTGTAATCCTTATTGTGTAATCCTTATTGTGTAATAAATATTGTGTGATCCTTATTGTGTAATCAAAATTGTGAATTGAAGGTATTTGACCCAGATTATTTTAACGTGCTTCACTGAACACAGTACTTTAATTTAACAGCAAAGTTCCTTTTCTGACTGTCGATTCTGGGCAGTGGTTCGAAAGTCACCATTTTGTTATGAAATAAGGGACCTTCTGTTTCCACTGTCTGTTTACTTTGGGAGGTATAACTTTATCAAAAACAGAAAAGACTGGAAAATCTCAGCAGGTCTGACAGCATCTGTGAATCATAGAATCCCTACAGTGCAGAAGGAGGCCATTTGGCCCATCGAGCCTACACCAACAACAATCCCACCCAGGCCCTATCCCCGTAACCCCACATATTTACCCTGCAAGTCCCCCTGACACTAAGTAGTGATTTATCATGGTCGATCCACCTAACCTGCAGATCTTTGGACTGCGGGAGGAAACCGGAGCACCCGGAGGAAACCCACTCAGACACGGAGGGAATGTGCAAACTCCACACAGACAGAAGAGAGAATCGAGACAACGCTTTGAGTCTGACGAAGGGTCATCCAGAGTTGAAACATTTGCTCTTTTCTCTCAGATGCTGTCGGACCTGCTGAGTTTTTCCAGCATTTCCTGTTTTAATTTCAGATTCCAGCATCCGCGGTATTTTGCTTTTATCTTACTCTTCATCAAAGATGGCACCGTTTGCAGATTAAAGTTTATGTATTGGTCACAAGTAGGCTTATATTAACGCTGCAATTAAGTTAATTTTGTTGAAACGTCACTTAACGCAAACGAGCTGCCAGAGGCAGTAGTGGAGACGGGTACAATTTTGCCTTTCAAAAAGCATTTGGACAGTTACATGGGTAAGATGGGCTGCACGGTGGCACAGTGGTTAGCACTGCTGCCTCACAGCGGCAGGCACCCGGGTTCAATTCCAGCCTCAGGTCTCTGTCTGTGTGGAGTCTGCACGTTCTCCCCGTGTCTGCGTGGGTTTCCCCCGGGTGCTCCAGTTCCCTTCCACAGTCCAAAGGTGAGCAGGTTAGGTTGATTGGCCATAGCAAATTGCCCCTTAGTGTCAGGTGGACTAGCATGATAAAAGAGTGGGGTTACAGGGATCGGGTCTGGGTGGGATTGTGATTGGTGCAGACATGATGGGCCAAATGGCCTCCTTCTGCACATTAGGGATTCTATGATTTCTATGGGTATAAAGGGATATGGGCCAAATGCGGGCAATCGGGACAAGCTTATTGGTGAAAACTGGGATGTGTGGACAAGTTGGGCCAAAGGGCCTGTTTCCATGCTGTAAATCTCTATGAATCGACTGTGAAAATCCCCAAGTCGGTACACTCCGGCACCTGTTCGCATGTACTTAGGGAGAATTTAGCATGGCCAATGCACCTGACCAGCTTGTCTTTGGACACTTTGGGAGAATTTAGCATGGCCAATGCACCTGACCAGCATGTCTTTGGACACTAAGGGGCAATTTAGCATGGCCAATGCACCTGACCAGCATGTCTTTGGACACTAAGGGGCAATTTAGCATGGCCAATGCACCTGACCAGCATGTCTTTGGACACTAAGGGGCAATTTAGCATGGCCAATCCCCCTAACCTGTACACCTTTGGACACTAAGGGCCCGATTTTACCATTTTGATTCCAAGTGCTGAATCTGGACGTAATTCAGATCTGACTTGGAAATCTGTTCTCCGGGGGCCCCATACGCACTTACCCTGGAAAAAACATTGTGAGTGTGAATCGCTCTGTGGGCGGGACTTCTCGCTCTCGAAACGCTGCAACTCCGATCGGAGCTCTGAACTGCGCGTGCGCAGTGAGAAATACATCTGAAACGGGCGCCCCTGTCACAGCGCTCCCGGGCAGCAACAAGCGGATAAAGTGACCTGGGAGCGAAAAGTGGGAGTGATGGCCCCCACAGACATCGCCCCACCCCACAACATAACTATCCCCCTTTACACCCACCTCCCCCACTACGCAGACCGATCGCGACCCCCCCCCCCCCCCCACCGATCACCCGCAGACTGGCAACGGCAACCCTCCCACCCCTGCCCCCATGACCAGAGAATGATTTGATCCACCTCCGGCCTCCCGCACCCCCACCCCCTCTCCCCCCACCACTGATCTGAGTCAGAGAGCCTCCAGAAGCTCTGATCTTACCTCCTCAGAGCTGGACTGCCCGAAACAGACCTTTGCCGAGCACATCTGTTCCGCGCCGAATCTGGACGGGCGAACGCGATGGTAAGGGGGGAAATGCAGGTAAGATTGGGCATCCAGCTCATTAACTCAATTTAAATGCATCACCCATTTCGGGCGCGGTTCGGATCGCGGCCATTTTGGGGCCTTGGTAAAGTGGACATCTGCACGGATTGTACTAACCGCCTCACACCTGACTTTACCAAGTTTTCGCGCCCTTAAGGCAATTTAACATGGCCAATCAACCCATCCTCCATATCTTTGGACACTAAGGGGCAAGTTAGCATGGTTAATCCACCTATCCTTCTCATCTTTAGACACTAAGAGGCAATTCATCATGGCCAATCCACCCAACCTGCACATCTTTGGACACGACACAACCTGCTGTTCTGAGGCTTTATCCCGCTGGCAAATCAGACCATGAGGCCCTTAGTGTGGTGTAACATAACCGGTGTGTCGTGCCAAAATCAGTATTGTTCATTCTCAGTGTGTGGGCATTGCTGACTTTAGTGTCCATCCTTGGAAATTCATCGTTGGAGCTTTCTTACAACCACAGGGCTTACTCAGTCACTTCAGAGGACAGTTGAGTCAACCACATTGGCGTGGGGCTGGAGTCACGTAGAGTTGAGCCTGGGTAAGGACCTCTCCCGAAGTACATCAGTGAACTGGTCAGGTTTTTACAACAACCCATCAACTTCACCGTTATTTTCACTGACTTATTTCCAGATTTTACGAACTGAATTGAAATGTTCAAACCCCCGTTCTCTGGCCCAGCTCAACACGAAGGTGCCATAAAATCCTCTTATTCTGCTCACACTCTGTACCCCCAACATTAATAAATCTTGATATTCAGAAATAAATTGATACTTCGTGGGGTGTCACAGCGCCAGGGACCCGGGTTCGATTCCTGGCCTCGGGTCACTGTCTGTGTGGAGTTTGCACGTTCTCCCCGTGTCTGCGTGGGTTTCCTCCGGGTGCTCCGGTTTCCTCCCACAGTCCAAAGATATGCAGGTTAGGTGGATTGGCCATGCTATATTGCCCCTTAGTGTCAGGGAGACGAGCTGGGGTAAAAGCATGGGGTAATAGGGACAGGGCCTGGATGGGATTGTGGCCGGTGCAGACTCGATGGGCTGAATGGCCTCCTTTTGCACTAGAATTCTACGATTCATCGTGGCATGAGTGCTAAATTTAGCATGACCAATTCACCTGAGCTGCAAATCTTTGGACAGTAAGGGGCAATGTAGAATGGCCAATCCACCTAACCCGCACATCTGTGGACACTAGGGGGCAATGTAGAATGGCCAGTCCACCTATCCAGTACATCTGTGGACACTAAGGGGCAATGTAGAATGGCCAATCCACCTAACCCGCACATCTGTGGACACTAGGGGGCAATGGAGAATGGCCAATCCACCGAACCAGTACATCTGTGGACACTAGGGGGCAATGGAGAATGGCCAATCCACCTATCCAGTACATCTGTGGACACTAAGGGGCAATGTAGAATGGCCCATCCACCTATCCAGTACATCTGTGGACACTAAGGGGCAATGTAGAATGGCCCATCCACCTATCCAGTACATCTGTGGACACTAAGGGGCAATGTAGAATGGCCCATCCACCTATCCAGCACCAAGGTACAGGGAGCCATCCAAGTAGGGGGAGAAACAAAAAATGTCGTAGAAATTGGGGATAGTACACTTTTGGATGCTGTTGGGGTGGACGACTTAGCAGGGGTAAGCCATGGCGTACAGGTCACTGGCTCAGAGTCTGTCCTTGTGGCTCAGAAGGGAAGGGGGGAGAGGAGTAGAGGATTAGTCATTGGGGACTCCATAGTTAAAGGGACAGATAGGAGATTCTGCGGGAACGAGAGAGACTCGCGGTTGGTGTGTTGCCTCCCAGGAGCCAGAGTCCATGATGTCTCGGATCGTGTTTTCGAAATCCTTAAGGGGGAGTGGTACCAGCTCCAAGTTGTGGTTCACATAGGCACTCAAGACATGGGTAGGAAAAGGGATGGGGATGTAAGGGTGGAAGCTTAGGGCTAGAACAAACAGAATTGTTATCTCTGGTTTGTTACCCGTGCCATGTGATAGTGAGGAGAGGAATAGGGAGAGAGAGCAATTGAACACGTGGTTACAGGGATGGTGCAGGAGGGAGTGATCCAGATACCTGGACAATTGGGGCTCTTTCTCGGGTAGGTGGGACCTCGACAAACAGGATGGTCTGCACCTGAACCAGAGGGGTACCAATGTCTTGGGGGGGAAATTTGCTAATGTACTTCGGGAGAGTTTAAACTCATTCAGCAGGGGGGTGGGTGCCTGAATTGTAGCTCCGGTGTACAGGAGGTTGAGAGTAGTGAGGTCATGGATGAGGTTTCAGAGTCGCAGGAGTACACTGGCAGGCAGGAAGGCGGTTTGAAGTGTGTATACTTCAACGCTAGGAGCATCCAGAATAAGGTGGGTGAGCTTGCAGCATGGGTTGGTACCTGGGATTTCGATGTTGTGGCAATCTCGGAGACATGGATAGAGCAGGGACAGGAATCGTTGTTGCAGGTTCCGGGGTTTAGATGTTTCAGTAAGTGCAGGGAAGGTGGTAAAAGAGGGAGAGGTGTGGCATTGTTAGTCAAGGACAGTATTACGGTGCCAGAAAGGACATTTGATGAGGACTCGTCTACTGAGGTAGTTTGGGCTGAGGTTAGAAACAGGACAGGAGAGGTCACCCTGTTGGGAGTTTTTTTATAGACCTCCGAAAAGTTCCAGAGATATATAGGAAAAGATTGCAAACATGATTTTGGATAGGAGTGAAAGTAACAGGGTAGTTGTACTGGGGGACTTTAACTTTACAAATATTGACTGGAAAAGCTATAGTTCGAGTACTTTAGAGGGGTCGGTTCTTGTCCAATGTGTGCAGGAAGGCTTCCTGACGCAGTATGTAGATAGACCAACAAGAGGAGAGGCCACATTGGATTTGGTATTGGGTAATGAACCAGGCCAGGTGTTAGATTTGGAGGTAGGTGAGCACTTTGGTGACAGTGACCACAATTCGATTACGTTTACTTTAGCAATGGAAAAGGATAGGTATATACCAAAGGGCAAGAGTTATAGCCTGGGGAAAGGAAATTATGATGCGATTAGGCGAGATTTAGCTGGCATAGGTTGGGGAAGGAAACTGCAGGGGATGGGCACAATTGTAATGTGGAACTTGTTTAAGGAACAGCTACTACGCGTCCTCGATAAATATGTACCTGTCAGGCAGGGAGGAAGCAGACGTGTGAGGCAACCGTGGTTTACTAAGGAGGTTGAATCTCTTGTGAAGAGGAAGAAGACTCATATTAAGATGCGATGTGAAGGCTCAGTTAGGGAGCTTGAGAGTTACAAGTTAGCGAGGAAGGACCTAAAGAAAGAGTTAAGAAGAGCCAGGAGGGGACATGAGAAGCCTTTGGTGGGTAGGATCAAGGAAAACCCTAAAGCTTTCTATAGGTATGTCAGGAGTAAAAGAATGACTATGGTAAGATTAGGGCCAGTCAAGGACAGTAGTGGGAAGTTGTGCGTGGAGTCTGAAGAGATAGGAGAGGCACGAAATGAATATATTTTGTCGGTATTCACACTGGAGAGGGACAGTGTTGTCGAGGGGAGAACTGATATGCAGGCTGTTGGACTGGACAGGATTGAGGTTCATAAGGAGGAGGTGTTAGCAATTCTGGAAAGGGTAAAAATAGATACGTCCCCTGGGCCGGATGGGATTTATCCTAGGATTCTCTGGGAGGCTAGAGAGGAGATTGCAGAGCCTTTGGGTTTGATCTTTGTGTCGTCATTGTCTACAGGAACAGTGCCAGAAGACTGGAGGATAGCAAATGTTGTCCCCTTGTTCAAGAAGGGGAGTAGGGGCAACCCTGGTAATTATAGACCGGTGAGCCTTACTTCTGTTGTGGGCAAAGTATTGGAAAGGATTATAAGATTTAGGATTTATGATCACCTAGAAAGGAATAATTTGATTAGGATAGTCAGCACGGTTTTGTGAAGGGTAGGTCGTGCCTCACAAACCTTATTGAGTTCTTTGAGAAGGTGACCAAAGAGGTGGATGAGGGTAAAGCGGTTGATGTGGTGTATATGGATTTCAGCAAAGTGTTTGATAAGGTTCCCCATGGTAAGCTTTTGCAGAAAATACGGACACATGGGGTTGAGGGTGATTTAGTGGTTTGGATCAGGAATTGGCTAGCTGTAAGAAAACAAAGGGTGGTGGTTGATGGGAAATATTCATCCTGGAGTTCAGTTACTCGCGGTGTACCGAAAGGATCTGTTTTGGGGCCACTGCTGTTTGTCATTTTTATTAATGACCTGGATGAGGGCGTGGAAGGATGGATTAGTGAATTTGCGGATGACACTAAAGTCGGTGGAGTTGTTGACAGTGCGGAGGGAAGTGGCAGGTTACAGAGGGACATAGGTAAGCTGCAGAGCTGGGCTGAGAGGTGGCAAATGGAGTTTAATGCGGAAAAGTGTGAGGTGATTCACTTTGGAAGGAGTAACAGGAATACAGAGTACTGGGCTAATGGTAAGATACTTGGTAGTGTGGATGAACAGAGAGATCTGGGAGTCCATATGCATAGATCACTGCAAGTTGGCACCCAGGTTGATAGGGTTGTTAAGAAGGCGTACGGTGTGTTAGCTTTTATTGGTAGAGGGATTGCGTTTCGGAGCCAGGAGTTCATGCTGCAACTGTACAAACCTCTGGTGCGGCCGCATTTGGAGTATTGCGTACAGTTCTGGTCGCCGTATTATAGGAAAGATGTGGAAGTGTTGGAAAGGGTGCAGAGGAGATTTACCAGAATGTTGCTTGGTATGGTGGGAAAATCGTATGAGGAAAGGCTGAGGGGCTTGAGGTTGTTTTCGTTAGAGAGAAGGTTAAGAGGTGACTTAATAGAGGCATACAAGATGATCAGAGGATTATATAGGGTGGATAGTGAGAGCCTTTTTCCTCGGATGGTGTTGGCGAACACGAGGGGACAGAGCTTTAAATTGAGGGGTGAGAGATATAGGACAGACGTTAGAGGTAGGTTCTTTACTCAGAGAGTAGCAAGGGCGTGGAATGCCCTGCCTGCAGCAGTCGTGGACTCGTCAACATTAAGAGCATTCAAATGGTTATTGGATAAACATATGGATGATATTGGAATAGTGAATTTTAGAGGGGCTTTAGATTGGTTTCACTGGTCGGCGCAACATCGAGGGCCGAAGGGCCTGTACTGCGCTGTAATGTTCTATGTTCTATGTTCTATCCAGTACATCTGTGGACTCGAAGGGGTAATGTAGAATGGCCAATCCACCTATCCAGTACATCGGTGGACACTGAGGACACTTTAGCATTGCCAATCCACCTAACAGCACGTTTTTCAGACTGTGGGAGGAAACCGGAGCAGCCGGAGGAAACTCACGCAGGCATGGGGAGAACATGCAGACTCCGCACAGACAGTGACCCAAGCCGGGAATCGAACCCAGGTCCCTGTCGCTGTGAGGCAGCAGTGCTAACCACTGTGCCACTGTAGTGGGAGTGGTATAAAGCAGCCTGTCAGGAATCACAGTGTAGAACAATGTAGGGCATCTTACGGGAAAGGGGCAGCAGATTTAAAACAGACATGGGGAGAAATTACTTCTCTCAATGGGTGGTGAATCTGTGGAATTCATTACCTCGGAGTGCGCTGGATGCTGGGACTTGGTAAATTTGAGGAGACAGACAGAGTTTTAATTAGTAATGGATTGGAGCATGGGCTGGGGGGCGGTGTAGGGGGGTTGGTGCTGTCTGGTAATGGGAAGGGGGGGCTGGGTATTATCGTACTTGTTGCACCCCTGATAGTTAAGGGTTTACCCGGCGATTGTCCAGAAGGCCTATTCTACTGGAGAATTGTGCTGTGCCTGCTACCATCTGACAAACTGATTCCAATCACTGACACCAGATCATAGTTGCAATGAAAACATTAGGAGGGGGAAAAACCTCTTGTAACTTTGGATTTTATTTTAAAGGCGCAGACGGTGCCCCGTATGGGACAGCCCCACACGCCCTACCCTCACCCCCACCCCAAATAAACACCCCACCCCCCTCGGTATTCCATGTTCATCCAGCAGAAGGGACTCTTCAGTTCTGGGCAATAAAATGAAACAAAACTTACTCCAACTTGTAAATCAGACAAAACGTTTCAATAATGAAACTTCATTACTCCAACACTCGAGGCCTCACCCTGGGCCATTCCCACAAACCCCAGCAGCTTCTCACTTATACTGAGTCAGCTGGTCAGCTGACCACCACATCATTTTCTCATTGGTTACATAGTTTACTGGGTCAGCTGACCCTTACAGCTTGTTCCCATTGGTCACTACAACAGATCCAATGTGGTTCTGTTGGTTGTTACATTGGTTCCATTCTAACATTCCACTCACACCCGCCTCTCCCACCACCTGATCCCCACCAACCCAACCAGCCTGAACCCATCACTTCCCGGCCACTCCATGACCTCAACAACACTCAGAGAATCATAGAATCACACGGCGCAGAAGAGGCCCTTCGGCCCATCGAGTCTGCACCGATGCATGAAATGCCTTGATCTGCCCACCTAATCCCGCTTGCCAGCACCTGGTCCATAGCCCTGAATGTTATGGCTGTGCCAAGTGCTCATCCAGGCACTTTTTAGAGGATGTGAGGCAACCCACCTCCACCACCCTCCCAGGCAGCGCATTCCAGACCGGCACCACCCTCTGGGTAAAAGGGTTTTTCCTCACATTCCCCCCTAAACCTCCTGCCCCTCACCTTGAACCTATGTCCCTCGTAACTGACCCCTCAACTAAGGGAAACTGCTGCTCAAAGAACAAAGAACAATACAGCACAGGAACAGGCCCTTCGGCCCTCCAAGCCCGCGCCAATCCCTTGTCCAAACTACACCATTATTTTGTATCCCTCCATTCCCACTCCGTTCATGTGACCATCTCGATAAGTCTTAAACATTCCCAGTGTGTCCGCCTCCACCACCTTGCCCGGCAGCGCATTCCAGGCCCCAGCACCCTCTGTGTAAAATACGTCCTTCTGATATCCGTGTTATACCTCCCCGCCCCCCCCCCTCACCTTGAACCTATGACCCCTCGTGAACGTCACCACCGACCTGGGGAAAAGCTTCCCACTGTTCACCCTATATATGCCTTTCATAATTTTATACACCTCTATTAGGTCACCCCTCATCCTCCGTCTTTCCAGTGAGAACAACCCCAGTTTATCCCTGCTCCTTATCCACTCTGTCCATGTTCCTCATAATCTTGAACACCTCGATCAGGTTGCCCCTCAGTCTTCTCTGCTCCAACGAAAACTGCCCAAGCCTATCCAACCTCTCTTCATAAAACTTTGAGATAGAGGAACAGGCTTTGGCCATTCGGCCCATCGAGTCTGCTCCGCCATTCAATCATGGCTGATATGATTCTCATCCCCATTCTCCTGCCTTCTCCCCATAACCCTTGATTCCTGTACTGATCAAAAACCTATCTATCTCTGTCTTAAAGACACTCAATGACCTGGCCTCCACAGCCCTTTGTGGCAACGAATTCCACTGATTCACCACTCTCTGGCTGAAGAAATTCCTCCTTATCTCCGTTTTAAAGGATCGTCCCTTTAGCCTGAGGTTATGCCCTCTGGTTCCAGTTTTTCCTACGAGTGGAAACATCCTCTCCACGTCCACTATATCCAGGCCTCGCAGTATCCTGTAAGTTTCAATAAGATCTCCCTCATCCTTCTAAACTCCAACGAGTACAGATCCAGAGTCTTCAACCGTTCCTCATCCGACAAGCTCTTCATTCCAGGGATCATTCTTGCGAACTTCGTCTGGATCCTTTTCTAGGCCAGCACATCCTTCCTCAGATACTGGGCCCAAAACCACTCACAATGCTCCAAATAGAGCCTTATACAGCCTCAGAAGTCCATCCCTGCTCTTGTATTCCAGCGCTCTCGACATGAATGCTAACATTGCATTTGTCTTCCTGACTGCTAACTGAACATGTAAGAAAAACTTGGACGGGTTCATGGATGAGAGGGTGTGGAGGGATATGGTCCAAGTGCAGGTCAGTGGGACTAGGCAAAAAATGGTTCGGCACAGACAAGAAGGGCCAAAAGGCCTGTTTCTGAGCTGTAATTTTTTATGGTTCTATGAACCTACACGTTAACCTTAAGGGAATCTTGAACAAGGACTCCCTAGTCCTTTTGTGCTTCTGATTGCCTAAGCATTTCCCCAATTAGAAAACAGTCTATGCCTCCATTTCTCCTTCCAATGTTTATAATCTCACACTTTTCCACGTTATATTCCATCTGCCACTTCTTTGCCCACTCTCCGAGCCTATCCAAGTCCTTGTGCAGTCCCCCTGCTTCCTCAATACTATCTCTCCCTCTGCATATCTTTCCATCATCTGCAAACTTGGCAACAGTTGCTTCATTTCGTTCTTCCAAATCGTTAATGTGTATTGTGAAAAGTTGTGGTCCCAGCACCGACCCCTGAGGCACACCACTAGTCACCAGCTGCCATCCTGAAAAAGACCCGTTTATTCCCACTCTCTGCCTTCTGCCAGTCAGCCAATCCTCTATCCATGCCAGGATCTTACCCTTAGCACCACGGGCACTTAACTTATTTAAAAGTCTCCGATGTGGCACCTTGTCAAAGGCCTTTTGGAAATCCAAATAAATCAGGTCCACTGGTTCTCCTTTATTTAACTTCCTTGTTACCTCCTCAAAGAACATTAACAGATTTGTCAGACATGACCTCCCCTTGACAAAGCCGTGCTGACTCAGTCCTACTTTATCATGGACTTCCAAGTACTCTGCAATCTCATCTTTAATAATGGACTCTAAAATCTTGCCAATGAACGAAGTCAGTCTAACCGGCCTATAATTTCCCATCTGCTGCCTCCCTCCCTTCTTAAACAGCGCTGTTACAACAGCTAATTTCCAATCCTCTGGTACCCTCCCTGCCTCCAGTGATTATTTTGCTTTTATGCTGTCCTTTCCTTTCCTCGTCAGCCATGGAAGATTCGTCCTCTCCTTAGCATGTTTCCTCCTCCTTGGGATGAATTTCTGTTGTGCCTCCCGAATAACCCCCCCCCCCCCCCCCACCCCGGAAAACTCCTGTAATTGCCGTTCCACTGTCTCCCCTGCTCGGCTCCCTTTCCAATCAACTCTGGCCAGCTCCTCCCTCATGTCTTTGCAGTTACCTTTATTTAATTGTCATATTCTTGCATCTGCTTCCAGTTTCTCCCTCTCAAACTGCAGGGTAAATTCTATCATATTGTGGTCACTGCTCTCTCAGGGTCACTTCACCTTAAGTTCCCTAATCAAATCTGCCTCATTACACATCACCAACTCCAGAATTCCCAGTTCCCCAGTAGGCTCTGTCACAAGCTGCTCCAAAAAAGCATCTCTGAGACATTCCACAATTTCCTTTTCTTGGGACCCACTACCTACCGGATTTTCCCAGGCCACCTGCACATTGAAGTCCCCCATAATTATTGTAATATTGCCTTTTTATGTGCCTTTTCTACATCCAGATTTATTTTCTGCCCCTCATCCTGACTACTGCTTGGAGGCCTGTACATAACTCCCATCAGGGTCTTTTTACCATTGTTTCTCCTCAACTCTACCCACAGAGTTTCTGTGCCTTCTGATCCTGTACCGCTTCTTGCTATTGATTTCACGCCATTCCTTACGAACAATGCAACCCCGCCCCCTTTGCCCATCTGCCTGTCCTTCCAATAAGACACCTATCCTTGGATATTTAGATGCCAGCCCTGATCCCCTTGCAGCCACGTCTCTGTGATGCCCACAACATCGGAGCGGCCAATTTCAATGTGCGCTACAAGCTCATTTACCTTGATTGATATACTGCACGCATTGAGGTACAACAGCCTCAGTCCCGCATTGAGGTCCAACACCCTCAGTCCCGCATTGAGGTACAACACCCTCAGTCCCGCATTGAGGTACAACACCCTCAGTCCCGCATTGAGGTCCAACAGCCTCAGTCCCGCATTGAGGTCCAACACCCTCAGTCCCGCATTGAGGTCCAACACCCTCAGTCCCGCATTGAGGTCCAACACCCTCAGTCCCGCATTGAGGTACAACACCCTCAGTCCCGCATTGAGGTCCAACACCCTCAGTCCCGCATTGAGGTACAACACCCTCAGTCCCGCATTGAGGTACAACACCCTCAGTCCCACATTGAGGTCCAACACCCTCAGTCCCGCATTGAGGTACAACACCCTCAGTCCCGCATTGATGTCCAACACCCTCAGTCCCGCATTGAGGTCCAACACCCTCAGTCCCGCATTGAGGTACAACACCCTCAGTCCCGCATTGAGGTCCAGCACCCTCAGTCCCGCATTGAGTTCCAACACCCTGAGTCCCGCATTGACCACCTCCCTTCTCATTCCTGTCACCTTTCTTTTGCTCTGCCTGAGGTTAGATTCCTGCCACCTTCTATACTCTCTGTTCTATTATGTGGGAGGCCAGGGAGGCCTGGTATCAACAGCTCCTCCGCTGATGGAGGGGACAGGGAACTCGACATTGGTTACTGACGATCGGCGGGAAGACGATCAAACGTTGGTGGGTTCATCAAGGCTTCACTCACCAGAGAGGATCTTAAAACTGGCTCCAGCCCCCAAGCATCAACCCCCAAGGGGTTGTCACTCCCCCTGATCAGGTCTATGTGAGATGGACATAAGGATCAGGAATGAACTATGGGATGTATTATATTGTAAATAAGCTGTGGATTCTGCACCAAGACTGGATGAAGTGAATCGAGAAAAATGTTCGCAAATGGTTTCAAATTCTGTTGCTGTACCGGGGGGTGTGGGGGTGGGGTGGGGAGGTGTTACTTACAGGGGAGAGTGTTATATCTGTTGGGGCTTTCTTTCAGGGAACGGGCCATGTGATCACAGGTGTGGGGTGAGCTATTGGGATCCTCCCAGATTGGGCAGTCAATATTTGGAGTGTTGTGTGAACAGACGGAATAAAGAGTTGTGTCCCTGACACCTGACTGTGGAGTCGATATTGAAGAGAATCCTCAGAACCACAGGACATAAACAAACAGTCTCGATCCCAGTGCTGTACAACTCTACCAATAGCTTCAATCCTCTATGTCCCCATCTCACACTCTCCTCAAGGTGCTGCTGACTCTGTCCCGATGTCCCGTGTCCCCCTCTCACACTCTCCTCAAGGTGCTGACTGTCAGTCCCAGTGTCCCTCTCACACTCTCCTCAAGGTGCTGACTGTCTGTCCCGATGTCCCGTGTCCCCCTCTCACACTCTCGTCAAGGTGCTGCTGACTCTGTCCCGATGTCCCGTGTCCCCCTCTCACACTCTCCTCAAGGTGCTGCTGACCCTGTTCAGGTGTCCCGGTGTCCTTCTCCCACACACTCCTCAACTCACCCTTGCCTCCTTCCAACCTCACAAGAGAAAACGCTGAGAAAGTTTGATGTGAAGCTTCTTGATCAGGTTCTTCTGTTCATAACACTGAGAGATAGTTCTATCTGAAGCCTCAGATTGTACTGTACATAACACTGAGAGATAGTTCTATCTGAAGCCTCAGATTGTACTGTACATAACGCTGAGAGATAGTTATATCTGAAGCCTCAGATTGTACTGTACATAACACTGAGAGATAGTTCTATCTGAAGCCTCAGATTGTACTGTACATAACACTGAGAGATAGTTCTATCTGAAGCCTCAGATTGTACTGTACATAACACTGAGAGATAGTTCTATCTGAAGCCTCAGATTGTACTGTACATAACACTGAGAGATAGTTCTATCTGAAGCCTCAGATTGTACTGTACATAACACTGAGAGACAGTTCTATCTGAAGCGTCAGATTGTACTGTACATAACACTGAGAGATAGTTCTATCTGAAGCGTCAGATTGTACTGTACATAACACTGAGAGATAGTTCTATCTGATGACTCGAGCTAAGACTATACCGTCCGTAATGCTGAGAGATTGATCCGTGTGAAGTCCTATACTAAGATTTTTCTGTCCATGAGCTGTACATAAGATCTACTACAACCTGGATTAAGCAGACTATATCAACCCTGATTGACGTTAACTTCATCTAATAACCACGGCCATGATACCCATCAGACAATAAGATATAAGAGCAGAATGAGGCCATTGGGCCCGTCGAGCCGGCTCCATCATTCAATTCTGGTTGATAAGTTTCTCAAACCCATTCTCCTGCTTTCTCCCCGTAACCCTTGATCGCTGTACCAGTCAAGAACCTATTTATCTCTTTATTAAATACAGTCAATGATCTGGCCTCCACAGCCTTGTGTGGCAATGAATTCCACAGATTCACCACCCTCTGGCTGAAGAAATTCCTCCTCGTCTCAGTTCAGAAGTAAGAAGTCTCACGGTAGCAGGTTAAAGTCCCACAGCTTTATTTGGAATCACGAGCTTTCGGAACGCTGCTCCTTCATCAGGTGAGTGGGAAACTGGTGTTGTGAGACTTCTTACTGCGCACACCCCAGTCCAACACCGCCACCTCCACATCACATTTCTAAAGGGCCATCCCTTCCCTCTGAGTCTGTGCCCTCGGGTCCAAGTCTCCCCAACTAATGGAAACATCTTCCCCAAGTGCACTCTATCCAGGCCTTTCATTATTCTGTAAGTTTCAATGTTATCCCCTTCCTCATACTTCCAAACTGCATCGAGTGTGGACCCCCAGTCCTCAGACGCTCCTCATGCGTCAAGTCTTTCATTCCCCGGATCATTCTTGTGAACCTGCTCTGTACCCTCTCCAAGGCCAGCACATCCTTCCTTAGATACGGGGACCACAATTGCTGACAATATTGTGAATGCGGTCAGACCAGTGTCTTATAAACCCTCAGCAGTACACCCCTGCTTTTGTATTCTCGTCGTCTCGAAATTAACACGAGCAGAGTGATCTCTGCTATATCGAATTAATATTGACCCTACATTATTTCCAACTTTCCATCCCTCCCTGACCCTCAACACCCCATTGAGGCTGTAACTGTTCTACGTTGGGTATAAAAAGTGTTGGATTGAAGGGGGTTAAGTGAAGCTGTTTGTTTAGTGACTGGAATTGATGTGAGTCTCCATGGATCCGATTAGTGTGCCTGGAGGGATTCCCCTCTTCTATTAATAAGGGATTCCGTTCAATGTGTTGTCCCATTGAGTCAGCGGGAGCGGCAACTCCGACACCAACAGAGATCAGCGGCTGTGGAGAGAGAGGGAGGGAGCGGATTGATCAGAATCTAGGAGCAATGGATTGGAGTCTTCCAACAATGGATCAGAACAGAGTCAGAGAGTCATAGAGGTTCACAGCAGGGAAACAGGCTATTCGGCCCAACTTGTCCATGCCACCCTTTTTTTTAAACTCATAAACTAACCCCAATTGCCCGCATTTGGCCCATATCCTTCGATAGCCACGTAACTATCTAAATGCTTTTTAAAAGACAAAATTGGACCCGCCTCTACTACTCCATCTGGCAGCTTGTTCCAGACACTCACCACCCTCTGTGTGAAAACATTGCCCCTCTGGACACTTTTGTATCGCTCCCGTCTCACCTTAAACCTGTGCCCTCCAGAATCTGAGAACAATGAACCGGAATGTTCCAACAATGGATCAGAATCTGGGAACAATGGATTGGAATCTTCCCACAATGGATCAGAATCTGAGAACAATGAACCGGAATGTTCCAACAATGGATCAGAATCTGGGAACAATGGATTGGAATCTTCCAACAATGGATCAGAATCTGGGAACAATGAACCGGAATGTTCCAACCAAGGACAGGAGTTTATTCTTTTGGATTTCTCGGTTTACTGCTGATGATTGGTGGTTGACATCAGCTGATCGGATTCGATATCTACTGTACGTGATTGAATGCGTTTACTATCCCCTCCTGGCGATTGTTGGTGTTCCGGGTAAGTCTCTGGCTGGAATTGGACCGGCCCGACCGCCACGGGAATCGGAGCAGGCGAGGGGCGGAGAATGGGAAGGTCTGTTGAACACGGGTGGGATTTTGCAGCTTGGGGAAGAGTGAGGCTGGAAAGTCCCGTCCCCGGTGTCCAGTTCCTAATTCTAGAAAGGCTGTTTAACTGTATTGATTTTCTTGTCATTTCCTGTACTGGGTTTGCTGCTCTTGTTGAATCTCTGTATCCGGTTATTAATTCTTTCAGCCACTGACAATTGTCTCAGTGTCTATGGGCTGGGGTGTCTTCTGTATGCTGTGACTTTCCATAGACATGTGAACTCAAACACTATTCCTTCGTGCGTAAAAGATTGAGACAGAATCCTTCTCTGCATATAACACCAGTTCACCCACCCAATCACCAGGCCGCAGAATCAATTTTATTGGTCATATCTGCACAGCAGGATCTCACAGACAGAACACATTTCATTAAATTTGAAATTTATTCATCAGTGTCACAAGTATGCGAACATTAACATTTCAATGAAGTTACTATAAAAATCCCCGAGTCACCACACTCCAGCGCCTGTTCAGGTACACTGAGGGAGAATTTAGCACGGCCAATGCACCCAACCAGCACAACTTTCAGATAGTGGGAGGAAACTGGAGCACCCGGAGGAAACCCACGCAGACATGGGGAGAACATGCAGAATCTGCACAGACAGTGGCCAAGCCTGCAATTGAACCAGGACCTCTGGTGCTGTGAGGCAGCAATGCTATCCCCTGTGCCACCACAATCTCTCCGAGAGCAACAGGAACACAAACACACAGACACACCCAAAACGCACATACATTAATACACACATTTGTTGATAGAAGCAATCAGATTTAGACACTTACTCCCACTCACACACAAATTCAAGAAGCAAAATTGCTGCAACACTCCAGAATAATGCACACTTAGGAACACTCGTCAGGTACTCTGTTGCTCACACACAAACACGCACACACACACATGCATACTGGTACAGACAATATAGACACACGCAACACACAGAAGGTAGGGGGGCAGGATAACAGCTACTCCCTGTCCATTGATGGTGGGGTGATCAAGTAAAACCGCGTGACAGCCTGGAACTCAGGTCCACGTCCCATTTCTCACCTCTTGCAACCTTCCCCGGCAATGGATAAACAGCGGATTCAGTCTCCTGCCCATTTCCGGCAAGAGGCTGAATAAATTATTTCAATTTATTTTAAAACAAATTTAAATGAAATTAGTGAGCCTGGGATGGAATTGTGCGCCACACTTGCCTTTGCAGCCTCACCGGGAGAGGTTGGGTCCGGTGAGGAAAACAGCTGGCTACATGTATGAGGACGAGTCATGATGACCTCGCCGGGAGAACTGAAGGCCATTGAGGGCACTGGGCAAGGTCGAGGGCAACGGTAGGTGCCCCTTGGGCAATGCCCACCGGGCAGTACCAGGGAATGGGGCATGAGGTGGTGGGGTCTACAGGGGCGGAGCCTGAAGGTAGCGGGGCCGACACTGAACGTAGTTGCTGGGTCGGAGATGGTCCCGTTACCACTCTGCCCGCTGTCTGTGGGGTGGAGTGGTCCCCGCTGCCACTCTGCACGTGATTGGTGTTGGTAGTGAGGGGGTCTCGGTGCCTCTCTGCATGCACAGTGGGGTAGGGAGGGGGTCTCGCTGCCTCTCTGCATGCACAGTGGGGTAGGGAGGGGTCTCGCTGCCTCTCTGCATGCACAGTGGGGTAGGGTGGGAGGTCTCGCTGCCTCTCTGCATGCACAGTGGGGTAGGGTGGGAGGTCCCGCTGCCTCTCTGCATGCACAGTGGGGTAGGGAGGGGGTCTCGCTGCCTCTCTGCATGCACAGTGGGGTAGGGAGGGGTCTCGCTGCCTCTCTGCATGCACAGTGGGGTAGGGTGGGAGGTCTCGCTGCCTCTCTGCATGCACAGTGGGGTAGGGAGGGGGTCTCGCTGCCTCTCTGCATGCACAGTGGGTTAGGGTGGGTCTCTCTGCCTCTCTGCATGCACAGTGGGGTATGGAGGGGTGTCGCTGCCTCTCGGCATGCACAGTGGGTTAGTGAGGGGGATCTCGCTGCCTCTCTGCATGCACAGTGGGGTAGGGAGGGGTCTCGCTGCCTCTCTGCATGTACAGTGGGGTAGGGAGGGGGTCTCGCTGCCTCTCTGCATGCACAGTGGGTTTGGGAGAGGTGCCCTGCTGACACTCTGCATGCAATTGGTGTGGGGGAAGGGGCGGTGATTGGTCCAGGTTGTGGGCAGGGGGCTGGGTCTATATCTGGTCGGGGGCTGCTCAGAAAGAGCTGAGGACCCCCGGACTACCTGGGGGCAGCTGCTGTGTTGAAGCGAGCTGCAGCAGCAGAGAGCTGACAGATGTCTCTCTCAGACCAGGCAGCTCACTGCTGGCTGCAATCGCGCATTTGCAACCAGATAGGTTTGGGAGGTGGTCGGTATCCCCGCCAGCGCTGTGAGAGCTGCAAGTGATGGGGCCACTGCTGTGGGAGGCCTAACAGCCATCGAGTTTTAACAGCACGAAATGAGGCCCTTCGGCCATTATGTCTGAACTGGTCATCAAACAGCTATCCAATCCAATCCCATTTTCCAGCACTCGATCCACAGCCTTGTCATAGAGTTTACAGAATGGAAACAGGCCCTTCGGCCCATCTTATCCATGCCGCCCTTTCTTTTTAAACCCCTAAACTAATCCCAATTGCCCACATTTGCCCCATATCCCTCTATACCCATCGTGCCCCTTTAACTATCTAAACGCTTTTTAAAAAATAAAATTTTACCGCCTCTCCTACTGCCTCTGGCAGCTCGTTCCAGACACTCACCGCCCTCTGTGTGAAAACATTGCCCCTCTGGACACTTTTGTATCTCTCCCCTCTCTCCTTAAACCTATGCCGTCGAGTTTTAGACTCCCCTACCTTTGGGAAAAGATATTGACTATCGAGCTGATCTGTGCCCCTCATTACTTTATAGACCGCTATAAGATCACCCCTCAGCCTTCCACGCTCCAGGGGAAAAAGTCCCAGTCTATTCAGCCTCTCCTTATAACTCAATCCATCAAGTCCCAGTAGCATCCTAGTAAATATTTTCTGCACTCTTTCTAGTTTAATAATTATATGCTCTGGCGTTTGAGTTGCTGATCTAAATGCCTCTTGTGGTTGTTCCCGCTTCTACCATCCTTTCAGGCCGTGAGCTGCAGATCCCTGCACCCTGTGGATGGAAATATTTTCCCTCCAATCCACACAAAAATCTGCCCTTTACCTTAAATCCACGCCCCTCTGGTTATTGACACCTCTACTAAAGGGAAAAGGTTTCTTCCTATCCGTGTGCCACATAATTGTGTTCATATCACTCAGTTCCCCCCGCCCCCCCCCCGCCCCCACCTGAAAGCATTCCCCACCACCACCCACTACACCCACTCCACCTCCAGCCGTCTCTGCTCTAAGGTAAAAAACCCAGCCTAACCAGCCTCTCCTCATAGCTGAAACTCTCCAGCCCAGGCAGCATCCTGGTGAATCTCCTCTCCACCGTCTCCAGTGTAATCACATCCTTCCTGTAGTGTGATGACCAGAGCTGTGCACAGTTCTCTTGCTCTGGTCTAACCAGCGTTTTATAAACTTCCATCATCACCTCCCGGCTCTTATATTCTATGCTGCGGCTGCTAAAGGCAAGTATCCTCCATGTCGTCTTAACCACCTCATCTACCTGTCTTGCTGCTTTTAAGGATCCACATATCTGCACCCCAAATTCATTCTGGTCCTCTGCACTTCCTCACCCTCGACCGGACATGGTACATTTCCTTGCCCGGATAGTCGTCCCAAATGCATGGCCTCACATTGGTCAGGTGTAAATTACATTTGCCCATTTGCCCAGCCTTTCAGTTTCCTCAGCACGGTGGCACAGTGGTTAGCACTGCTGCCCCACAGCGCCAGGGACGTGTGTTCCATTTCTGGATTGGACCACATTTGTGTGGAGTTTGCACATTCTCCCCGTGTCTGCATGGGTTTCCTCTGGGTGCTCCAGTTTCCGCCCACAGTCGGAAGATTGGCCAGGATACACTGGACTTACTGTCAGGGAGAATTGCTTGGGTAAATGCATGGGGTTCAGGGGATATCACCTGGGTGGGATTGTGCTCAGTGCAGACTCGATGGGCTGAATGGCCTCCTTCTGCACTGTAGGATTCTATGATTCCTGAAATCTAAGGCTTTCCTCCTCAATATTTACCACACCACCAATTTTTGTATCATCTGCAAACTTACTGATCACACCTCACACATTCATGTCCAGACCATCAATGTACACTACAAACAGCAAGGGACCCAACATCGATCGCTGTGGAACCCCACTGAACACAGGCTTGCAGTCACACAAACAACCTTCCACCATCACCCTCTGCCACTCAGCCATTTTGAATATAATTTACCAAATTGACCTGGTTCCAATCGGAATCACTTCCTTGTTCAGTCTTCCCTATTTGTCAAAAGCTTTTCTGAAGAACACGTAGACTACATCGACTGCACTTCCCTCATCTCCTCATCCAGTCACCTCCTCAATATATTCCAGCGAATTGTCAGACATGATCTCCCCCTGTCAAAGGCACGCTGACTATTGTTCATAAATCCTTACCTCTCGAAGTGGAGATTAATTCTGTCCCTCAGGTTGTTTTCCAATCATTTCCCGAACACGGATATGGTGATGGTGGTGTCCTGGCCGTGATCTTGGATATCTCCAGGGCACCTTGCAGGATGGCAGTATGGCACAGTGGTTAGCACTGCTGCCTCACAGCATCAGGGATCCCATTTCAATTCCTGGGATTCCATCAGCACCAGTGAAGCTTCTTTTTAAAACTTTGTTCCATTCTCACATCTCGCCTGTTGGGATTTCTCCTATTACAAGAACGTGTGGTGTTCCTCTGGAAAGAATCCACTGTGAGCAAGTCCAGTTTCTCGCAGCTCCCCAATGTCCACATTCAGCCTTGTAAATTCAGTCTCGGTCACAGCCGTCCCGTGTACATCATCAACCTGCATAAGTTCATTGGTAAGGTCAGGGCACATCGTGCTGATGTTTCAGCTTGAGATGCAAAAGACTGATTTGATTTGAATTGATTTGGTTTATTATTTTCACATATAATAAATATGTGATCCAAGCCGGGAATCGAACTCAGGTCTCTGTGAGACAGCAGTGCTAACCATTGTGCCACCATGCTGCCGACTCAGGAACAGCTTCTTCTCTGCTGCCATCTGACGTTTTAATGGGCCCACATCGCATTCAGATGATCTTATTCTACACCCTCGCTCTGAGTCCAACATTACATTCTGCACTCTCTCCTTCTCTATGTTCAGGGTTACAGTGTTACAGAGTTCAGTGTTGGGCCAGGGAGATGGTGTCTGTGGACCTGTTGGGGAGGTTGGTGAACTGTAGTGTATCCAGGCAATCTGGGAGGCCGGAATTGATTCATGCCATGACTAACCTTTTGATGCATTTCATAACATTGGATATAAAGTGAAAAGTGTTGTTGCTTGAGTGCCATACAGACAAAGCATACTGTACATAGAGAAGGAGAGAGGGCAGAATGTAATGTTGCAGTCATAGCTAGGATGTAGTAAAAGATCATCTTAATGCAATGTGGGTCCATTCAAACGTCTGATGGCAGCAGAGAAGCTGTTCCTGAGTCGGCAGCATGGTGGCACAATGGTTAGCGCTGCTGTCTCACAGGAACCTGAGTTCGATTCCCGGCTTGGATCACTGTCTGTGTGGAATTTGCACATTCCACCCGTATGCGCATGGGTTTGCTCCGGATGCTCCAGTTTTCCCCCACAGTCCAAAATGTGCAGGTTAGGTTGATTGGCCATGTTAACTGCCCATTAGCGTCCTGGGATATGTATGTTTGGGGGATTAGGAGGGTGCATATGTGGGATTTCGGGGATAGGACCTGGGTGGGATTGTTGTCGGTGTAGACTCGATGGGTCAAATGGCCCCCTTCTGCACTGTAGTGATTCTATGATTCTATGAGTCGGTTGGTCCATGTCCTCACACATTTTTTATCTTTTTCTCTGATGGAACAAGTGGGAAAAGTTGATGTCCGTGGTGCGCTATTCCTGAATTAGGCTGGTTGCTTTTGTGAGGTAACGGGAGGTTGAGACAGAGTTAATGAGTGGGAGGTTGGTTTGAGTGATGGACTGGTCTGCATTCACCAAGCTTTGAAGTTTCTCGCAGTCTTGGACAGAGCAGGAGCCATACCAAGCTAGAATGTTATTTATGGTGCATCTGTAAAAGTTGATGAGAGTCGCAGCTGACATGCCAAATGTCCCTAAACCTCTGAGAAAATAGAGGCGTTCGGAGACTTTTTTAATTATAGGGACGTCATGGAGGAACCAGGAAAGGTTTTTCGTGATGTGGACCCTAAAACGTGAAGCTCTCGACTATTTCAACTTCATCCCATTGATGTAGATCGGGGCATGTACTCCACTAGGCTTCCAGAAGTCGATTTGCTTTGTTGACATTGAGGAAGAGATTATTGTTGTCGCCCCAGTTCACCAGATTCTCTGTCTCTTCCTCCGACCCACTGCAGGTGTCATCAGCAAACTTGGGAACCGAGTTGCAGGGGAATTTGGCCACACAGTCACCAGTGTATAAGGAGTATAGTAAGGGGCTGAGGACGCAGCCTTACGGGGCACCGCTGTTCAGGATGATTGTGAAGGAGATGTTGTTGATTGTCCTTAATTTTGCTCTCTATGGATTAGGAAGTTGAGGATCCAATTGCAGAGGCAGGAGCCAAGCCCAGCGCCACGAACTTTGGACATGAGTTTCGTAGGACTAATGGTGTTGCAGGCTGAGCTGTAGTTGATAAACACGAGTCTGTGTTCCAGGGTTCACTGTCGGGCCCGGGAGATGGCATTGTGGACCTGTTGTGGATGTCGGTGAACTGTCGTGGATCCAGGCAATCTGGGAAGCCGGAACTGATTCATGCCATGACTAACCTTTTGATGCATTTCATAATATTGGACATCAGAGTCACCGGACGATAGGCATTAAGGCAGCCTGCTTGGCTTTTCCTTTGGTACTGGCCTTTGTTTGAGTTTTACCTGGTGCATAGATTGGCAACCTTCCTGCCGAGAGACGACTGCAGCTGCACTGGTCCAGTAGACCAACGTGGGACAGCAGTAATCGCACTGAGCATTATGGACGATAGCGATTCGCTGAACCCTGAAACTTTCTCCCACTCTTGAAAGAAACACTGGAAGTTGTGTTCTGTGCCAATCGAGTGTGAGATTACTATTTTTTCCTGTGTTGTGCTAACAGTGGCCACAATGCTGTGATCTCCTCTCCAGGGTACAGTTCTGTGTAAATATAATAGAGATTCTGTGCTGTCAAGGCATCAGGATCTCCCTCTGCCAATTGTTAGTATTGTCCAGAGGCAAGGGTCAAACCAGCCCTCTTTGGTACCAGCTCTGTTGCAGGGGTTGTCAGTAAACTGTCTGAGAGACGACAGATTACCATCTACAGGATTCCAGTCTGGATTTTCTGTCAGGGTTTACTCCCTCACCCTTGGAGCTGAGTGAGGGTCAATGTTGTGGACTCTCCGGAAAGCTCTCTCCCAAATGTATACCAGTGTGTTGCTACCATGGACTGCACGGTGACACAGTAGTTAGCACTGCTGATTCACAGCGTCAGGGAGCTGGGTTCAATTCCAGGCTTGGGTCACTGTCTGTGTGGAGTTTGGACCTTCTCCCCGTGTCTGTGTGGGTTTCCTCCGGATGCTCCACTTTCCTCTCACACTGCAAAAGACGTGCTGGTTTAAAAAAAAGATTTAAGTCATTTTATGTGTATACATTCTTTTTTATTTTAACCCATCCTCAGTCCAAATGGTAACTTCTTTCCCTGAATCCTGTCTAATTTTATTCTTTATTTCCCTTCCTGACAGTGAACATAATCACAATTGTGACACTGACGAGCAGAAACTGTGGTCTGTCCAAATGTGTGACTCGTTACCTGGTGGCCATGTCAGCGGGGGATCTGCTGGTCGTTATCCTCGACCTGATATTCAGACACATTCCCATTCTTTATCTGGAACAGTTTGATTTCCTGCGCTCGCTCCCCGTGTGTAACATCCACGCCGTCCTGCTTTATGCAGCCACTGACTGTTCTGTCTGGTTCACCGTCACTTTCACCTTTGATCGATTTGTGGCCATTTGCTGCCCCAAGCTGAAGAGTAAATATTGCAGTGAGAAATCGGCGGCTGTGGTTCTGGGAACAGTGACGGTGCTGAGCTGTTTAAAGAACATCTTCTGGTATTTTATGTTATTAAATAGATATCGGCTGGTGAACGACCCCTGGTTTTGTGATGTCACAGTGGATGTGATGGAATCTCCGGTCTGGGGAACAATCGAGTTCCTCCACAACATTCTAACCCCGACTGTCCCGTTCGTCCTGATTCTGCTGCTCAACGTTTTCACCGTCAGACACATTTTAATGAGCAGCAGAGCCCGCAGGAGACTCCGGGCTCACAGCAGTGGGGAGAATCCCAGAGACCCTGAGATGGAGAGTCGCAGGAAATCCATCATTTTACTGTTTGTTATCTCAGCCAATTTCATCCTCTTATGGTCGACATTAATGGTTTATTCTATATGGAGTCGGATGGATTATTTGGGCTATAAGTCGGTATGGTTAGATAACTATGTTCTGGAATTTGGTTTCATGTTACAACTCACAAGTTGTTGTACAAACACTGCCATTTATGTTGTGACACAGACTCACTTCAGGCAGCAGCTGAAAAATCTGCTGAAATATCCCCTTACTGCAATTCTTCAACTCATTCGACCCTGAGAGGAAACTACAACTACAAGACCCCTGACTCTTTCTAATGGACTTTCAAATATAAATATTCACAACAAAGTAAAGCTCCCTCGACACTGTCCCCATCAAACACTCCCAGGACAGGTATAGCACAGGGTTAGATACAGAGTAAAGCGCCCTCTCCACTGTCCCCATCAAACACTCCCAGGACAGGAACAGCATGGGGTGAGATACAGAGTAAAGCTCCCTCGACACTGCCCCCATCAAGCACTCCCAGGACAGGTACAGCACGGGGTTTCACAGAGAGTAAAACTCCCTCGACACTGTCCCCGTCAAACACTCCAGGGGCAGGTACAGCACGGGGCGAGATACAGAGTAAAGCTCCCTCTACACTGTCACCTTCAAACACTCCCAGGACAGGTACAGCACGGGGTTAGATCCAGAGTCAAGCTCCCTCTACACCGTCCCCATCAAACACTCCCAGAACAGGTACAGCACGGGGTTCGATACAGAGTAAAGCTCCCTCGACACTGTCCCCATCAAACACTCCAGGGACAGGTACAGCACGGGGCTAGATACAGAGAAAAGCTCCCTCTACACTGTCCCCATCAAACACTCCAGGGGCAGGTACAGCACGGGGTTAGATACAGAGTAAAGCTCCCTCTACACTGTCCCCATCAAACACTTCAGGGGCAGGTACAGCACGGGGCTAGATACAGAGTAAAGCTCCCTCTACACTGTCCCCTTCAAACACGCCCAGGACAGGTACAGCACGGGGTTAGATACAGAGTAAAGCTCCCTCTACACTGTGCCCTTCAAACACTGCCAGGACAGGTACAGCACGAGGTTAGATCCAGAGAAAAGCTCCCTCTACACTGTCCCCATCAAACACTCCCAGCACAGGGACAGCACGGGGATAGATACAGAGTAAAGCTCCCTCTAATCTGTCCCCCATCAAACACTCCCAGGACAGATACAGCACGGGGTTAGATACAGAGTAAAGCTCCCTCGACACTGTCCCCACCAAACACACTCAGTACAGGTACAGCACGGGGTTAGATACAGAGTAAAGCTCCCTTTACACTGTCCCCCATCAAACACTCCCAGGACAGGTACAGCACGGGGTTAGATACAGAGTAAAGCTCTCTCTACACTGTCGCCATTAAATAATCCCAGGACAGATACAGCACAGGGATAGATGCAGAGTGAAGCTCACTCTACACTGTCCCGATCAAACACAACCAGGACAGGTACAGCACGGGGTTAGACACAGAGTAAAGCTCCCTCTGCACTGTCCCCATCAAATACTCCCAGGACAGGTACAGCAAGGCTTTAGATGCAGAGTAAAGCTGCCTCGACACTGTCCCCTTCATATACTCCCAGGACAGCTACAGCACGGGGTTAGATACAGAGTAAAGCTCCCTCTACACTGTCCCCCATCAAACACTCCCAGGACAGGTCCAGCACGGTGTTAGATACAGAGTAAAGCTCCCTCTACACCGTCCCCATCAAACACTCCCAGGACAGGTACAGCACGGGGTTAGATACAGAGTAAAGCTCCCTCGACACTGTCTCCATTATACACTGCCAGGATAGGTACAGCATGGAGTTAGATACAGAGTAAAGCTCCCACGACACTGTCGCCATCAAACACTCCCAGGACAGTGACAGCACGGGGTTAGATACAGAGTAAAGCTCCCTCGACACTGACCCCATCAAACACTCGCAGGACAGGTGCAGCACGGGGTTAGATCCAGAGTAAAGCTCCCTCTAAACGGTCCCCCATCAAACACTCCCAGGACAGGCAAGGAAAACGGTTAGATACAGAGTAAAGCTCCCTCTGCACTGTCCCCATCAAACAGTCCCAGGACAGGTACAGCACAGGGTTAGATACAGAGTAAAGCTCCCTCTCCACTGTCCCCCATCAAACACTCCCAGGACAGGTACAGCATGGGGTGAGATACAGAGTAAAGCTCCCTCGACACTGCCCCCATCAAGCACTCCCAGGACAGGTACAGCACGGGGTTTCACAGAGAGTAAAACTCCCTCGACACTGTCCCCGTCAAACACTCCAGGGGCAGGTACAGCACGGGGCGAGATACAGAGTAAAGCTCCCTCTACACTGTCACCTTCAAACACTCCCAGGACAGGTACAGCACGGGGTTAGATCCAGAGTCAAGCTCCCTCTACACCGTCCCCATCAAACACTCCCAGAACAGGTACAGCACGGGGTTCGATACAGAGTAAAGCTCCCTCGACACTGTCCCCATCAAACACTCCAGGGACAGGTACAGCACGGGGCTAGATACAGAGTAAAGCTCCCTCTACACTGTCCCCATCAAACACTCCCAGGACAGGTACAGCACGGGGATAAATACAGAGTAAAGCTCCCTCTAAACTGTCCCCCATCAAACACTTCCAGGACAGGCAAGGAAAGATGTTTTATACAGAGTAAAGCTCCCTCTACACTGTCCCCATCAAACAGTCCAAGGACAGATACAGCCCGGGATGAGATACAGAATAAAGATCCCTCTTCACTATCCCCATCAAACACTCCCAGTACAGGTCTGGCACGGGGTTAGATACGGAGCAAAGCTCCCTCGAAACTGTCCCCCATCAAACACTCCCAGAACAGATACAGCACGGGATTAGATACAGAGTAAAGCTCCCTCGACACTGTCCCCATCAAACACTCCCAGGACAGATACAGCACAGGATTAGATACAGAGTAAAGCTCCCTCTACACTGTCCCCCATCAAACACTCAAAGGACAGATACAGCACGGAGTTAGATACAGAGTAAAGCTCCCTGTACACTGTCCCCATGAAACACACTCAGGACAGGTGCAGCACGGGGTTAGATACAGAAGAAAACTCCCTCTACACTGTCCCCATGAAACACTCCCAGGACAGATACAGCATGGGATTAGATAAAGAGTAAAGCTCGCTGTACACTATCCCCATCAAACACACTCAGGACAGGTGCAGCACGGGGTTAGATACAGAGGAAAACTCCCTCTACACTGTCCCCATCAAACACTCCCAGGACAGGTGCAGCACGGGGTTAGATACAGTGTAAAGCTCCCTCGACACTGTCCGCATCAAACACTCCCAGGACAGATAGAGCACGGGGTTAGATACAGAGTAAAGCTGCCTCTACACTGTCCCACATCAAACGCTCCCAGGACAGGTACAGCATGGCGTTAGACACAGAGTAAAGCTCCCTCGACACTGTCCCCAAAAATCACTGCCGGGACAGGTACAGCACGGGGTTCGATACAGAGTAAAGCTCCCTCTACGCTGTCCCCATCAAACACTCCCGGGACAGATACAGCCCCGGATTAGGTAGAAAATGAAGATCCCTCTACACTATCCCCATCAAACACTCCGAGGACAGGTACAGCACGGGGTTAGATACAAAGTAAAGCTCCCTCTACACTGTCCCCATCAAACACACTCAGGACAGGTGCAGCACGGGGTTAGATACAGAGTAAAGCTCCCTCTACACTGTCCCCATCAAACACACTCAAGACAGGTGCAGCACGGGGTTAGATACAGAGAAAAGCTCCCTCGACACTGTCCCCATCAAACACTCCCAGGACAGGTGCACCACGGGGTTAGATACAGAGTAAAGCTCCCTCTACACTGTCCCCATCAAACACACCCAGGACAGGTACAGCACGGGGTTAGATACAGAGTAAAGCTCCCTCTACACTGTCCCCATCAAACACTCCCCGGATTGATACAGCACGGAGTTAGACACAGAGTAAAGCTCCCTCGCCACTATCCCCAAAAAACACTCCCAGGACAGGTACAGCACGGGGTACGATACAGAGTAAAGCTCCCTCTACACTATCCCCATCAAACACTCCGAGAACAGGTACAGCACGGGGTTAGATACACAGTAAAGCTCCCTCTACACTGTCCCCTTCAAACACTCCCAGGACAGATAAGCACGGGGTTAGATACAGAGTAAAGCTCCATCTACACTGTCCCACATCAAACACTCCCAGGATAGATACAGCCCCGGATTAGGTAGAAAATAAAGATCCCTCTACACTATCCCCATCAAACACTCCCAGGACAGGTACAGCACGGGGTTAGATACAGAGTAAAGCTCCCTCTACACTGTCCCCTTCAAACACTCCCAGGACAGTTACAGCACGGGGATAGATACAGAGTAAAGCTCCCTCTAAACTGTCCACCATCAAACACTCCCAGAACAGGTACAGCACGGGGTGAGATACAGAGTAAAGCTCCCTCTACACTGTCCCCATCAAACACACCCAGGACAGATACAGCACGGGATTAGATACAGAGTAAAGCTCCCTGTACACTGACCCCATTAAAACACACTCAGGACAGGTGCAGCACGGGGTGAGATCCAGAGTAAAGCTCTCTCGACACTGTCCCCACCAAAACCTCCCAGGACAGGTACAGCACGGGGTTAAATACAGAGTAAAGCTCCCTCCACGCTGTCCCCATCAAACACTCCCAGGACAGGTGCAGCACGCGGTTAGATATAGAGTAAAGCTCCCTCTGCACTGTCACCATCAAACACTCCTGCGACAGATACAGCACGGGATTAGATACAGAGTAAAGCTCCCTCTGCACTGTCACCATCAAACACTCCTGCGACAGATACAGCATAGGATTAGATACAGAGTAAAGCTCGCTGTACACTGTCCCGATCAAACACACCCAGGACAGGTGCAGCACGGGGTTAGATACAGAGTAAAGCTCCCTCTGTACTGTCACCATCAAACACTCCCAGAACAGGTACAGCACGGGGTTAGATACAGAGTAAAGCTTGCTGTACACCGTCCCCATCAAACACTCCCAGGACAGATACAGCACGGGGTTAGATACAGAGAAAAGCTCCCTCGACACTGTCCCCACCAAACAGACTCAGGACAGGTAAAGCACGGGGTTAGATACGGAGTAAAGCTCCCTCTACACCGTCCCCATCAAACACTCCCAGGACAGGTACAACAAGGGGTTAGATACAGAGTAAAGCTCCCTCTACACTGTCCACATGAAACACTCCCAGGACAGGTGCAGCACGGGGTTAGATACAGAGTAAAGCTCCCTGTACACTGTCCGCTTCAAACATTCCCAGGACAGGTACAGCACGGGGTTAGATACAGAGTAAAGGTCACTCTGAACTGTCTCCACTAAACACACTCAGGACAGGTACAGCACGGGGTTAGATACAGAGTAAAGCTCCCTCGACACTGTCCCCATCAAACAATCCCAGGACAGGTACAACAAGGGTTTAGATACAGAGTAAAGCTCCCTCTACACTGTCACCATGAAACACTCCCAGGACAGGTGCAGCACAGGGTTAGATACAGAGTAAAGATCCCTCTACACTGTCCACATCAAACACACTCAGGACAGGTGCAGCACGGGGTGAGATACAGAGTAAAGCTCCCTCGACAATGTCCCACATCAAACAATCCCAGGACAGGTACAGCATGGGGTTGGATACAGAGTAAAGCTCGCTGTACACTGTCCCCATCAAACACACTCAGGACAGGTGCAGCACGGGGTTAGATGCAGAGGAAAGCTCGCTGTACACTGTCCCCATCAAACACACCCAGGACAGATACAGCACGGGGTTAGATACAGAGAAAAGCTCCCTCGACACTGTACCCATGAAACACTCCCAGGACAGGTGCAGCAGGGGATTAGATACAGAGTAAAGCTCGCTGTACACTGTCCCCATCAAACACAGTCGCGACAGGTGCAGCACGGGGTTACATACAGAGTAAAGCTCCCTCCAAACTGTTCCCATCAAACACACCCCGGACAGGTGCAGCACGGGGTTAGATACAGAGTAAAGCTCCCTCTACACTGTCCCACATCAAACACTGCCAGGATTGATACAGCATGGAGTTAGACACAGAGTAAAGCTCCCTCGACACTGTCCCCAAAAAACACTCCCAGGACAGGTACAGCACGGGGTTCGATACAGAGTAAACTCCCTCTACACTGTCCCCATCAAACACTCCCAGGACAGATACAGCCCGGGATTAGATACAGAATAAAGATCCCTCTACACTATCCCCATCAAACACTCCGAGGACAGGTACAGCACGGGGTTAGATACAAAGTAAAGCTCCCTCTACACTGTCCCCTTCAAACACTCCCAGGACAGGTACAGCACGGTGATAGATACAGAGGAAAGCTCCCTCTAAACTGTCCCCCATCAAACACTCCCAGGACAGATACAGCATGGGGTTAGATACAGAATAAAGATCCCTCTACACTGTCCCCCATCAAACACTCCCAGGACATGTGCAGCACGGGGTTAGATCCAGAGTAAAGCTCGCTGTACACTGTCCCCATCAAACACACTCAGGACAGGTGCAGCACCGGGTTATATACAGAGTAAAGCTCCCTCTGCACTGTCCCCACCGAACACACTCAGGAAAGGTACAGCACGGGGTTAGATACAGAGGAAAGCTCCCTCCACACTGTCCCCATCAAACACTCCCAGGACAGGTACAGCACGGGGTGAGATACAGAGTAAAGCTCCCTCGACACTGTCCGCATCAAACACTCCCAGGACAGGTACAGCACGGGCTTAGATACAGAGTGAAGCTCCCTCTACGCTGTCCCCATCAAACACTCCCAGGACAGATAGAGCCCGGGATTAGATACAGAATAAAGATCCCTCTACACTATCCCCATCAAACACTCCGAGGACAGGTACAACACGGGGTGAGATAAAGAGTGAAGCTCGCTGTACACTGTCCCCAAAAAACACTCCCAGGACAGGTACAGCACGGGGTTAGATACAGAGTAAAGCTCCCTCGACACTGTCCCCATCAAACACTCCCAGGACAGATCCAGCCCGGGAGTAGATACAGAGTAAAGCTCCCGGTACACTGTCCCCATGAAACACACTCAGGACAGGTGCAGCACGGGGTTAGATACAGAGTAAAACTCCCTGTACACTGTCCCCCATGAAAGACACTCAGGACAGGTGCAGCACGGGGTCAGATACAGAGTAAAGCTTCCTCTACACTGTCCCCATCAAACACTCCCAGGACAGGTACAGCACGGGGCTAGATACAGAGTAAAGCTCCCTCTACACTGTCTCAATCAAACACTCCCAGGACAGATACAGCATGGGGTTAGATACTGAATAAAGATCCCTCTACACTGTCCCCCTTCAAACACTCCCAGGACAGGTGCAGCACGGGGTTAGATCCAGAGTAAAGCTCGCTGTACACAGTCCCCATCAAACACACTCAGGACAGGTGCAGCACGGGGTTATATACAGAGTAAAGCTCCCTCTGCACTGTCCCCACCGAACACACTCAGGACAGGTACAGCACGGGGTGAGATACAGAGTAAAGCTCCCTCTACACCGTCCCCATCAAACGCACCCAGGACAGCTACAGCACGGGATTACATACAGAGTAAAGCTCCCAGTACACTGTCCCCATGAAACACACTCAGGACAGGTGCAGCACGGGGTAAGATACAGACTAAAGCTCCCTCGACACTGTCCGCATCAAACACTCCCAGGACAGGTACAGCACGGGCTTAGATACAGAGTGAAGCTCCCTCTACGCTGTCCCCATCAAACACTCCCAGGACAGATAGAGCCCGGGATTAGATACAGAATAAAGATCCCACAAAACTGTCCCCATGAAACACTCCCAGGACAGGTACAGCAGGGGGTTAGATACTGAGTAAAGCTCCCTCTACACTGTCCCTATCAAAAAACACCCAGGACAGATACAGCACGGGGTTAGGTACAGAGTAAAGCTCCCTCTACACTGTCCCCATCAAACACTCCCAGGACAGGTACAGCACGGGGTGAGATACAGAGAAAAGCTCCCACAACACTGTCCCCATCAAAAACCCCCAGGACAGGTACAGCACGGGGTTAGATACAGATTAAAGCTCCCTCCACACTGTCCCCATCAAACACTCCCAGGACAGGTGCAGCACGGGGTTAGATACAGAGTAAAGCTCCCTCTGCACTGTCACCATCAAACACTCCCAGGACAGGTACAGAACGGGGTTAGATACAGAGTAAAGCTCCCTCTACACTGTCCCCCATCAAACACTCCCTGGACAGGTACAGCACGGGATTAGATACAAAGTTAAGCTCGCTGTACACCGTCTCCAGCAAACACTCCCAGGACAGATACAGCACGGGGTTAGATACAGAGAAAAGCTCCCTCGACACTGTCCCCACCAAACACACTCAGGACAGGTAAAGCACGGGTTTAGATACAGAGTAAAGCTCCCTCTACACCGTCCCCATCAAACAATCCCAGGACAGGTACAGCACGGGGTTAGATACAGAGTAAAGCTCTCTCTACACTGTCCCCATCAAACAATTCCCAGGATAGATACAGCATGGAGTTAGATACAGAGTAAAGCTCCCTCTACACTGTCGCCATTAAATACTCCCAGGACACATACAGCAAGGGGTTACATCCAGAGTAAAGCTCCCTCGACACTGTCCGCATCAAACACTCCCAGGACAGGGACAGCACGGGGTTAGATACAGAGTAAAGCTCCCTCGACACTGTCCCCATCAAACACTCCCAGGACAGGTACAGCACGGGGTTAGATACAGAGTAAAGCTCCCTCGACACTGTCCCCATCAAACACTCCCAGGACAGGTACAGCACGGGGTTAGATACAGAGTAAAGCTCCCTCTACACTGTCCCCTTCAAACACTCGCAGGACAGGGACAGCACGGGACTAGATACAGAGTAAAGCTCCCTCTACACTGTCCCCATCAAACACTCCCAGGACAGGGACAGCACAGGGTCAGATACAGAGTAAAGCTCCCTCTGCACTTTCCCACATCAAAACACTCCCAGGATTGATACAGCATGGAGTTAGACACAGAGTAAAGTTCCCGAGACACTGTCCCCAAAAAACACTCCCAGGAAAGGTACATCACGGGGTTAGATACAGAGTAAAGCTCCCTCGACACTGTCCCCAAAAAACACTCCCAGGACAGGTACAGCAGGGGGTTAGATACCGAATAAAGCTCCCTCTACACTGTCCCCTTCAAACACTCCCATGACAGGTACAGCACGAGGTTAGATACAGAGTAAAGCTCCCTCTTCACTGTCGCCATGAAAAACTCCAAGGACAGATACAGCACAGAGTTAGGTACAGAGTAAAGCTCCCTCAACACGGGTCCCCTTCAAACACTCCAATGATAGTTTGAGCACGGGGCGAGATACAGAGTAAAGCTCCATCTCCAATGTCCCCATCAAACACTCCCAGGACAGGTACAGCATGGGGTTAGATTCAGAGTAAAGCTCCCTCTACACTGTCCCCATCAAACACTCCCAGGACAGGTACAGCACGGGGTTAGATACAGAGTAAAGCTCCCTCTAAACTGTCCCCCATCAAACACTCCCAGGACAGGTACAGCACGGGGTTAGGTACAGAGTAAAGCTCCCGCCACACTGTTCCCATCAAACACACCCCGGACAGTTACAGCACGGGGTTAGATACAGAGTAAAGCTCCCTCTACACTGTCCCCTTCAAACACTCGCAGGACAGGTACAGCACGGGACTAGATACAGAGTAAAGCTCCCTCGACACTGTCCCCATCAAACACTCCCAGGACAGGGACAGCACGGGGCGAGATACAGAGTGAAGCTCCCTCTACGCTGTCCCCATCAAACACTCCCAGGACAGGTACAGCATGGGTTTAGATACAGAGTAATGCTCCCTCTACACTGTCCCCATCAAACACTCCCAGGACAGGTACAGCACTAGGTTAGATACAGAGTAAAGCTCCCTCTACACTGTCCCCATCAAACACTCCCAGGACAGGGACAGCACGGGGCGAGATACAGAGCAAAGCTCCCTTGACACTGTCCGCATCAAACACTCCCAGGACAGGTACAGCACGGGCTTAGATACAGAGTGAAGCTCCCTCTACGCTGTCCCCATCAAACACTCCCAGGACAGATAGAGCCCGGGATTAGATACAGAATAAAGATCCCACAACACTGTCCCCATGAAACACTCCCAGGACAGGTACAGCAGGGGGTTAGATACAGAGTAAAGCTCCCTCTGCACTGTCACCTTCAAACACTCCCAGGACAGGTACAGAACGGGGTTAGATACAGAGTAAAGCTCCCTCTACACTGTCCCCCATCAAACACTCCCTGGACAGGTACAGCACGGGATTAGATACAAAGTTAAGCTCGCTGTACACCGTCTCCAGCAAACACTCCCAGGACAGATACAGCACGGGGTTAGATACAGAGAAAAGCTCCCTCGACACTGTCCCCACCAAACACACTCAGGACAGGTAAAGCACGGGTTTAGATACAGAGTAAAGCTCCCTCTACACCGTCCCCATCAAACAATCCCAGGACAGGTACAGCACAGGGTTAGATACAGAGTAAAGCTCTCTCTACACTGTCCCCATCAAACAATTCCCAGGATCGATACAGCATGGAGTTAGATACAGAGTAAAGCTCCCTCTACACTGTCGCCATTAAATACTCCCAGGACAGATACAGCAAGGGGTTACATCCAGAGTAAAGCTCCCTCGACACTGTCCGCATCAAACAGTCCCAGGACAGGGACAGCAGGGGGTTAGATACAGAGTAAAGCTCCCTCGACACTGTCCCCATCAAACACTCGCAGGACAGGTACAGCACGGGGTTAGATACAGAGTAAAGCTCCTTCTACACTGTCCCCTTCAAACACTCGCAGGACAGGTACAGCACGGGACTAGATACAGAGTAAAGCTCCCTCTACACTGTCCCCATCAAACACTCCCAGGACAGGGACAGCACAGGGTCAGATACAGAGTAAAGCTCCCTCTGCACTTTCCCACATCAAAACACTCCCAGGATTGATACAGCATGGAGTTAGACACAGAGTAAAGCTCCCTCGACACTGTCCCCAAAAAACACTCCCAGGAAAGGTACAGCACGGGGTTAGATACCGAATAAAGGTCCCTCTACACTGTCCCCTTCAAACACTCCCATGACAGGTACAGCACGAGGTTAGATACAGAGTAAAGCTCCCTCTTCACTGTCGCCATGAAACACTCCAAGGACAGATACAGCACAGGGTTAGGTACAGAGTAAAGCTCCCTCAACACGGGTCCCCTTCAAACACTCCATGGACAGTTTGAGCACGGGGCGAGATACAGAGTAAAGCTCCCTCTCCAATGTCCCCATCAAACACTCTCAGGACAGGTACAGCACGGGGTTAGATACAGAGTAAAGCTCCCTCTAAACTGTCCCCCATCAAACACTCCCAGGACAGGTACAGCACGGGGTTAGGTACAGAGTAAAGCTCCCGCCACACTGTTCCCATCAAACACACCCAGGACAGTTACAGCACGGGGTTAGATACAGAGTAAAGCTCCCTCTACACTGTCCTCTTCAAACACTCGCAGGACAGGTACAGCACGGGACTAGATACAGAGTAAAGCTCCCTCTACACTGTCCCCATCAAACACTCCCAGGACAGGGACAGCACGGGCCGAGATACAGAGTAAAGCTCCCTCTCCAATGTCCCCATCAAACACTCCCAGGACAGGTACAGCACGGGGCGAGATACAGAGTAAAGCTCCCTCTCCAATGTCCCCATCAAACACTCCCAGGACAGGTACAGCACGGGGTTAGGTACAGAGTAAAGCTCCCGCCACACTGTTCCCATCAAACACACCCAGGACAGTTACAGCACGGGGTTAGATACAGAGTAAAGCTCCCTCTACACTGTCCCCTTCAAACACTCCCAGGACAGGTACAGCACGGGGTTATATAGAGAGTAAAGCTCCCTCTACACTGTCGCCATTAAATACTCCCAGGACAGATACAGCAAGGGGTTACATCCAGAGTTAAGCTCCCTCGACACTGTCCCCATCAAACAGTCCCAGGACAGGGACAGCAGGGGGTTAGATACAGAGTAAAGCTCCCTCGACACTGCCCCCATCAAACACTCGCAGGACAGGTACAGCACGGGGTTAGATACAGAGTAAAGCTCCTTCTACACTGTCCCCTTCAAACACTCGCAGGACAGGTACAGCACGGGACTAGATACAGAGTAAAGCTCCCTCTACACTGTCCCCATCAAACACTCCCAGGACAGGGACAGCACAGGGTCAGATACAGAGTAAAGCTCCCTCTGCATTTTCCCACATCAAAAAAATCCCAGGATTGATACAGCATGGAGTTAGACACAGAGTAAAGTTCCCTAGACACTGTCCCCAAAAAACACTCCCAGGACAGGTACAGCACGGGGTTAGATACAGAGTAAAGCTCCCTCGACACTGTCCCCAAAAAACACTCCCAGGACAGGTACAGCACGGGGTTAGATACCGAATAAAGCTCCCTCTACACTGTCCCCTTCAAACACTCCCATGACAGGTACAGCACGAGGTTAGATACAGAGTAAAGCTCCCTCTTCACTGTCGCCATGAAACACTCCAAGGACAGATACAGCACAGGGTTAGGTACAGAGTAAAGCTCCCTCAACACGCGTCCCCTTCAAACACTCCAAGGACAGTTTGAGCACGGGGCGAGATACAGAGTAAAGCTCCCTCTCCAATGTCCCCATCAAACACTCCCAGGACAGGTACAGCACGGGGTTAGATACAGAGTAAAGCTCCCTATAAACTGTCCCCCATCAAACACTCCCAGGACAGGTACAGCACGGGGTTAGGTACAGAGTAAAGCTCCCGCCACACTGTTCCCATCAAACACACCCAGGACAGTTACAGCACGGGGTGAGATACAGAGTAAAGCTCCCTCTACACTGTCCCCTTCAAACACTCCCAGGACAGGTACTGCACGGGGTTAGATAGAGAGTAAAGCTCCCTCTACACTGTCGCCATTAAATACTCCCAGGACAGATACAGCAAGGCTTTCGATGCAGAGTAAAGCTGCCTCGACACTCCCCTTCATACACTCCCAGGACAGATACAGTGTTGAAGTTAACTGTCTGTCTGTTTCATTTCCATCTCCTCTGCACCCGCTCTCGAACACAAATAATTGTCTGGTAGAAAGTGAGAAGGAGCCTCGACAGAGAGGTTGGGAACGATTGAATGGGGAGAGGCAGAAACCCTCAACACATTTCAAATCTACACTGATTTCCACTTGAAGGAATAACTTCTCCACCCCAACACTATCCCATCATTCTCGATAAGCCCATGCTGCCCGTGTTCTGTGATAAATTACACGCAAGTGAAAAGATTATTTTAAATAGTGGGGTTACATTTGCCACCCCCCAATCTGTAGGAACTGCTCCAGAGTCTATAGAATTTTGGAAGATGACCAGCAATGCATCCAATATTTCCAGCGCCGCTTCCTTTAATACTCTGGGATGTAGATTATCAGGCCCTGGGGATTTGTCAGCCTTTAACCCCATTCATTCCCCCAGCACCATTTTCTTACTAATACTGATTTCCTTCAATTCAATTCCACACTCTCACTAAACCATTGGTTCCCTAACATTTCTGCCAGGTTATCTGTGCCTCTTTTGTGAAGACAGAACCAAAGTATATGTTCAATTCTGCTGCTATTTCTTTGCTCCCCATTATAATTTCCCCGGAGAGATGGAGAGAGGCAGAGTCACTGAGAGATAGGGATGAGATCGTAATGCAGAGAGTAACAGTGAGATATTCAGGTTGGCAAGCAGCTAATAGTGGGGTACAACAAGGATCACTCCAAAGCCACAGATATTGCCTCATGTTGCCGCTGTCGCCATTTACCTTAAATCAGCATCCTCTGCTTTCCAAGCTTTCCCCCAATGTGCCGATTATCTCAAAGCCGATCCTCTCAGTCCCGGGACATCACTGCAGGACTTCCTCAGGGTGAGTGTCCGAGGCCCCAACCATCTTCAGCTGCTCCATCACTGACCTTCCCTCCATAGGTGAGATGTTCGCTGATGATCGCAGCATTCACAACTCCTCAGATTGTGAAATAGTCAATGCCGGAATACTGAGCAGGACAGGCAGCATCTGTGTAAAGAGAAGCAGATTCTGGGACTGGGGGACTGAGAGACAGGAAGATAGTGAAACACACACAAACTCACTGACAACAAACGCAGTGATGCACACACACACACACACACACAGAGATACACGCACAGTCTCACACACACACACAGATAGAGAACAGTCCCACAGTCTCACTCACAATATCCTAATCCCCCTGGCATTAAGGGGCAATTTATCACGGCCAATCAACCTAACGCGCGCATCTTTGGAGTGTGTGAGGAAACCGGAGCACCCGGAGGAAACCCACGCAGACACGGGGAGAACGTGCAAACTCCACACAGGCAGTGACCCGAGACCAAAATTGAACCCGGGTCCGTTGCACTGTGAGGCAGCAGAGCTAACCACTGTGACACCCATGTTGGCCTTCATTGCAAGAGGATTGGAGTAGAAGAGCAAGGATGTCTTACTGCAGCTGGACAGAGCCTCGGTGAGACCACACCTGGAGTCTTGTGTGCAGTGTTCCTCTCCTTATCTGAGGAAGGATGTACTTGCCACAGAGGGAGAGCAGTGAATGTTCACCAGACTGATTCCTGGGATGGCAGCATTGATGTCTGAGGGGAGATTGGGTCGGCTGGGCCTGTATTCACTGGAATGTAGAAGAGTGAGCGGGGATCTAATTGAAAGGTATAAAATTCTGACAGTGCTGGACAGGCTGGATACAGGGATATTGTTTCCTCCGGCTGGGGGTGTCTGGAACAAGGGGTCACAGTCTCAGGATACGGGGGAGGCCATTTGGGACTGAGATGAGGGGAAGCCTCTTCACTCAGAGGGTGGTGAACCTGTGGAATTCTCTCCCACAGAAAGCTGTGGAGACCAAGTCACTGAATATATTTAACAAGGAAATAGATAGATTTCTAGACTCTAAAGGTGTCGAGGTGTATGGGGAGAGCGCTGGGGTATGGCATTGAGACAGAGGATCGGCCATGATAGTGTTGAATGGTGGGTCAGGCTCGAAGGGCTGAATGGCCTCCTCCTCCTCCTATTTTCTATTTTGATGTGACCGCCCCAAGTCTCTTTGGGCCTCCACTCTTTCCAGCCTTTCCCCATTCATAAAGCAATCTGTTCTATCCTTTTTAAAGTGGGTGACCACACAATTGTCTCCAATGAAATCCATCGTTCAATCTTTGAACCATTCAGTTAAGACAATTTACTTTAGGGCAGCATGGTGGCACAGTGGTTCGTACTGCTGCCTCACAGCGCCAGGGACCCGGGTTCAATTCCAGCCTCGGGTGACTGTGTGGAGTTTGCACATTCTCCCCGTGTCTGCAAGGGTTTCCTCCGGGTGCTCTGGTTACCTTCCACACTCGCAAGATATATAGATTAGATGGATTAGCAATGGGGTTATGGGGATAGGGCTGGGGTGAGGGCCTGGGTAAGATACTCTGTCATCAAGTCTGTGCAGACTCAATGAGCTGAATGGCCTCTTATGCTGTGGAATACCTCTTTGCCATTTGAAGCTTCTGGCTGTAAGACTTAAAATGCTGCCTATTTCTGTGAAATGTAGCAAACTTTCTGTCTCATCACCGGCGACATGATGGCACAGTGGTTAGCACTGCTCCCCCACAGCACCAAGGACCCACGTTCAATTCCAGCCTCGGGTGACTGTCTGTGTGGAGTTTGTACGTTCTCCCAGTGTCTGCGTGGGTTTCCTCCGGGTGCTCTGGTTTCCTCCCACACTCCAAAGATGTGCGGGTGAGGTTAATTGGCCGTGCTCAATTGCCCCTTAGTGTTCGGGGGATTCAGGCCCGGGTGGTCTTGTTGTCGGGGGCAGGCTTGATGGACCAAAGGACCTCCTTCTGCACTTTAGGGATTCTATGATGAACGGCATGGTGGCACAGTGGTTAGCACAGCGCCAGGGACCCAGGTTCAATTCCAGCCTCAGCTCGCTGTCAGTGTAGAGTTCTCCCAGTGTCTGCGTGGGTTTCCTCCGGGTGCTCCAGTTTCCTCCCACAGTCCAAACATGTGCGGGTAAGGTGGATTGGCCATGATAAATTGACCTTAGTGTCAGGGGATTAACAGGGTAAATATATGGGGTTACGGGAATCGGGCCTGGGTGGGATTGTGGTCGATGCAGACTCGATGGGCCGAATGGTCTGCCCTTTAGGGATTCTATGATTCTAGGATCTCAAATCATTGATAAATACGATGAAACTGAGACAGACACGGGGGCTTTGCAGCAGCAGGCAGAATGGGAATCATTGCATCCTGCACGGAGTTTTATTACACAACCAATTTCAGAAAATTCACAACTCTAATTCACAACAGCAAAGTGTGGGATTGCAAACTTGGAATTATTAGCACAGGACTAAAGTTTAAAAGCTAAACACTGACATTCGGTAACAGGAGATGGCCTCACATCTTCAATTCTGTGATTGTCCCCCATCTCCTGCTCTGAATATTACAATATCTCTGCCCCCTTCATGCGTCTGCAGACTTTGAAAGTCACTCAGACACCGGTGAAACTAGTCTTTATCTCGGGGCATTTCCTGTGAAATATGCACCTTCTGCAACGAGACACAATCTAATTGACGCTTTCTGATACAATCTGAATCTCCTTTCAAACATCCTCCCAACCCCACTGTGCAGGAATGTCACATTTTGTCACATTCCCCAACACAATTGTTGATACTTTATCTGGCGGGAAAAGTAGATTCAACTGACAGATTCCGAGCCCCAGGTTGAATCTTTAAGATGTAAAAATGAACTGAAATCCCAGGTCTCTCTGTTCCTGCATCCATTTTAACATTGACCCATTGATTTTAAATTGCTTCTCCTGTATAAAAATATCATCTATCAACCTCAGACTGAGCATCAACTGTGAATTATAGAAGGTAGTTCCAAACTAATATCACAGCTGGTGTGGCAAAGTGTTTCTGAATTCCACTCCTACAAGTCTAAAATCCTCAACATTGTTTGAAATCCAATGTCCCCAAGTCCTGGACTCCCCAACCAGCAGGAAAAGTTGTTCTTTATCAGTCCTCTCCATTCCCCTTATTATCTTGAAGTGTTTGATCCAATCATCCCGTAGCCTAAATTCCAGCATTACAGAGTAACACTTCAACTACACTTTTCAACAAACAATCCCAAACCAAATACAGAACAGGGTTCATAGAATCCTGCAGTGCAGGAGGCCATTCGGCCCATCGAGTCTGCACTGACCACAATCCCACCCAGGCCCCATCCCTATAATCCCATACATTTACCTCAGCTAATCCTCCTGACACGAAGGGAAAAATTAGCTTGGCCAATCCACCTAACCTGTACACCTGACAGAAGTCTGCCAGATTTTGAGGGGCATGAACAGAGTGGATAGTCAGAAGCTTTTTCCCAGGGTGGAAGAGTTATTACTCGGGGGCAGAGGTTTAAGGTGCGAGGGGCAAGGTTTAAAGGAGATGTGGGAGGAAAGTTTTTTTACACAGAGGGTGGTGGGTGCCTGGAACTCGTTGCCGGGGGAGGGAGTGGAAACGGATACGATAGTGACTTTTCAAGGGCGTCTTGACAAAGACATGAATAAGATGGGAATAGAGGGATATGGTCCCCGGAAGGGGAGGGGGTTTTAGTTCAGTCAGGCAGCATGGTCGGTGCAGGCTTGGAGAGCCGAAAGACCTGTTCCCGTGCTGTAATTTTCTTTGTTCTATCTTTGGAGTGTGGGATGAAACCGGAGCACCCGGAGGAAACCCACACAAACACGGGACGGACGTTCAAACTCCAGTCAGAAAGTGACCCATGCTGGGAATCGAAGGCGGGTCCCCGGCACTGTGGGGAAGCAGTGCTAACCCATGCATCACTGTGCCACCCCCATATTGAAAACTTGGGTTCAAATTCAAGACAGCCGCAAATTCACTTTGAGAAAAGTTCCCTCTGCTGTGTCAAAGGAATTTTTAATTGAGGATTTTTATTTCTGGGAAACTGAACTCACATTGAACAGCATGCCAGTGTGGGATTGAAACTCTAGTTTGTTTCAGTCATGGGGAGAGAGATGGAGCGAGAGGGAGAGATACTGATACAGAGGCAGAGAGACACAGAAACAGGATGGGATAGTGCTGTACATGTTTCAGAGCTGACACTGAGACACACACGAGATGTACAATCGCAGACCAGAGTGAATCATTCTCTGTTACCTGCAGTGTCCTGGACATGGACAGACGCTGACACTCAGACACACACAACAACAACTTGCATTTATATAGCACCTTGGACAGTATTATCCCAAGATGCTTCACACTCCCAGGACAGGTACAGCACAGGGTTAGATACAGAGTAAAGCTCGCTCTGCACTGTCCACATCAAACACTCCCTGGACAGGTACAGCACGGGGTTAGATACAGAGTAAAGCTCCCTCTACACTGTCCCCATCAAACACTCCCAGGACAGGTACAGCACGGGGTTAGATACAGAGTAGAGCTCCCTCTACACTGTCCCCATCAAACACTCCCAGGACAGGTACAGCATGGGTTTAGATACAGAGTAATGCTCCCTCTACACTGTCCCCATCAAACACTCCCAGGACAGGTACAGCACTAGGTTAGATACAGAGTAAAGCTCCCTCTACACTGTCCCCATCAAACACTCCCAGGACAGGGACAGCACGGGGCGAGATACAGAGCAAAGCTCCCTTGACACTGTCCGCATCAAACACTCCCAGGACAGGTACAGCACGGGCTTAGATACAGAGTGAAGCTCCCTCTACGCTGTCCCCATCAAACACTCCCAGGACAGATAGAGCCCGGGATTAGATACAGAATAAAGATCCCACAACACTGTCCCCATGAAACACTCCCAGGACAGGTACAGCAGGGGGTTAGATACAGAGTAAAGCTCCCTCTGCACTGTCACCTTCAAACACTCCCAGGACAGGTACAGAACGGGGTTAGATACAGAGTAAAGCTCCCTCTACACTGTCCCCCATCAAACACTCCCTGGACAGGTACAGCACGGGATTAGATACAAAGTTAAGCTCGCTGTACACCGTCTCCAGCAAACACTCCCAGGACAGATACAGCACGGGGTTAGATACAGAGAAAAGCTCCCTCGACACTGTCCCCACCAAACACACTCAGGACAGGTAAAGCACGGGTTTAGATACAGAGTAAAGCTCCCTCTACACCGTCCCCATCAAACAATCCCAGGACAGGTACAGCACAGGGTTAGATACAGAGTAAAGCTCTCTCTACACTGTCCCCATCAAACAATTCCCAGGATCGATACAGCATGGAGTTAGATACAGAGTAAAGCTCCCTCTACACTGTCGCCATTAAATACTCCCAGGACAGATACAGCAAGGGGTTACATCCAGAGTAAAGCTCCCTCGACACTGTCCGCATCAAACACTCCCAGGACAGGGACAGCACGGGGTTAGATACAGAGTAAAGCTCCCTCGACACTGCCCCCATCAAACACTCCCAGGACAGGTACAGCACGGGGTTAGATACAGAGTAAAGCTCCCTCTACACTATCCCCATCAAACACTCGCAGGACAGGTACAGCACGGGGTTAGATACAGAGTAAAGCTCCTTCTACACTGTCCCCTTCAAACACTCGCAGGACAGGTACAGCACGGGGTTAGATACAGAGTAAAGCTCCTTCTACACTGTCCCCTTCAAACACTCGCAGGACAGGTACAGCACGGGGTTAGATACAGAGTAAAGCTCCCTCTACACTATCCCCATCAAACACTCGCAGGACAGGTACAGCACGGGGTTAGATACAGAGTAAAGCTCCCTCGACACTGCCCCCATCAAACAGTCCCAGGACAGGTACAGCACGGGGTTAGATACAGAGTAAAGCTCCCTCTACACTATCCCCATCAAACACTCGCAGGACAGGTACAGCACGGGGTTAGATACAGAGTAAAGCTCCTTCTACACTGTCCCCTTCAAACACTCGCAGGACAGGTACAGCACGGGACTAGATACAGAGTAAAGCTCCCTCTACACTGTCCCCATCAAACACTCCCAGGACAGGGACAGCACAGGGTCAGATACAGAGTAAAGCTCCCTCTGCACTTTCCCACATCAAAACACTCCCAGGATTGATACAGCATGGAGTGAGACACAGAGTAAAGTTCCCTAGACACTGTCCCCAAAAAACACTCCCAGGAAAGGTACATCACGGGGTTAGATACAGAGTAAAGCTCCCTCGACAGTGTCCTCAAAAACACTCCCAGGACAGGTACAGCACGGGGTTAGATACCGAATAAAGGTCCCTCTACACTGTCCCCTTCAAACACTCCCATGACAGGTACAGCACGAGGTTAGATACAGAGTAAAGCTCCCTCTTCACTGTCGCCATGAAACACTCCAAGGACAGATACAGCACAGGGTTAGGTACAGAGTAAAGCTCCCTCAACACGGGTCCCCTTCAAACACTCCAAGGACAGTTTGAGCACGGGGCGAGATACAGAGTAAAGCTCCCTCTCCAATGTCCCCATCAAACACTCCCAGGACAGGTACAGCACGGGGTTAGATACAGAGTAAAGCTCCCTCTAAACTGTCCCCCATCAAACACTCCCAGGACAGGTACAGCACGGGGTTAGGTACAGAGTAAAGCTCCCGCCACACTGTTCCCATCAAACACACCCAGGACAGTTACAGCACGGGGTTAGATACAGAGTAAAGCTCCCTCTACACTGTCCCCTTCAAACACTCGCAGGACAGGTACAGCACGGGACTAGATACAGAGTAAAGCTCCCTCTACACTGTCCCCATCAAACACTCCCAGGACAGGGACAGCACGGGCCGAGATACAGAGTAAAGCTCCCTCTCCAATGTCCCCATCAAACACTCCCAGGACAGGTACAGCACGGGGCGAGATACAGAGTAAAGCTCCCTCTCCAATGTCCCCATCAAACACTCCCAGGACAGGTACAGCACGGGGTTAGGTACAGAGTAAAACTCCCGCCACACTGTTCCCATCAAACACACCCAGGACAGTTACAGCACGGGGTTAGATACAGAGTAAAGCTCCCTCTACACTGTCCCCTTCAAACACTCCCAGGACAGGTACAGCACGGGGTTAGATAGAGAGTAAAGCTCCCTCTACACTGTCGCCATTAAATACTCCCAGGACAGATACAGCAAGGGGTTACATCCAGAGTAAAGCTCCCTCGACACTGTCCGCATCAAACAGTCCCAGGACAGGGACAGCAGGGGGTTAGATACAGAGTAAAGCTCCCTCGACACTGCCCCCATCAAACACTCGCAGGACAGATACAGCACGGGGTTAGATACAGAGTAAAGCTCCCTCTACACTGTCCCCTTCAAACACTCGCAGGACAGGTACAGCACGGGACTAGATACAGAGTAAAGCTCCCTCTACACTGTCCCCATCAAACACTCCCAGGACAGGGACAGCACAGGGTCAGATACAGAGTAAAGCTCCCTCTGCATTTTCCCACATCAAAAAAATCCCAGGATTGATACAGCATGGAGTTAGACACAGAGTAAAGTTCCCTCGACACTGTCCCCAAAAAACACTCCCAGGACAGGTACATCACGGGGTTAGATACAGAGTAAAGCTCCCTCGACACTGTCCCCAACAAACACTCCCAGGACAGGTACAGCACGGGGTTAGATACCGAATAAAGCTCCCTCTACACTGTCCCCTTCAAACACTCCCATGACAGGTACAGCACGAGGTTAGATACAGAGTAAAGCTCCCTCTTCACTGTCGCCATGAAACACTCCAAGGACAGATACAGCACAGGGTTAGGTACAGAGTAAAGCTCCCTCAACACGCGTCCCCTTCAAACACTCCAAGGACAGTTTGAGCACGGGGCGAGATACAGAGTAAAGCTCCCTCTCCAATGTCCCCATCAAACACTCCCAGGACAGGTACAGCACGGGGTTAGATACAGAGTAAAGCTCCCTATAAACTGTCACCCATCAAACACTCCCAGGACAGGTACAGCACGGGGTTAGGTACAGAGTAAAGCTCCCGCCACACTGTTCCCATCAAACACACCCAGGACAGTTACAGCACGGGGTGAGATACAGAGTAAAGCTCCCTCTACACTGTCCCCTTCAAACACTCCCAGGACAGGTACTGCACGGGGTTAGATAGAGAGTAAAGCTCCCTCTACACTGTCGCCATTAAATACTCCCAGGACAGATACAGCAAGGCTTTCGATGCAGAGTAAAGCTGCCTCGACACTCCCCTTCATACACTCCCAGGACAGATACAGTGTTGAAGTTAACTGTCTGTCCGTTTCATTTCCATCTCCTCTGCACCCGCTCTCGAACACAAATAATTGTCTGGTAGAAAGTGAGAAGGAGCCTCGACAGAGAGGTTGGGAAGGATTGAATGGGGAGAGGCAGAAACCCTCAACACATTTCAAATCTACACTGATTTCCACTTGAAGGAATAACTTCTCCACCCCAACACTATCCCGTCATTCTCGATAAGCCCATGCTGCCCGTGTTCTGTGATAAATTACACGCAAGTGAAAAGATTATTTTAAATAGTGGGGTTACATTTGCCACCCCCCAATCTGTAGGAACTGCTCCAGAGTCTATAGAATTTTGGAAGATGACCAGCAATGCATCCAATATTTCCAGCGCCGCTTCCTTTAATACTCTGGGATGTAGATTATCAGGCCCTGGGGATTTGTCAGCCTTTAACCCCATTCATTCCCCCAGCACCATTTTCTTACTAATACTGATTTCCTTCAATTCAATTCCACACTCTCACTAAACCATTGGTTCCCTAACATTTCTGCCAGGTTATCTGTGCCTCTTTTGTGAAGACAGAACCAAAGTATATGTTCAATTCTGCTGCTATTTCTTTGCTCCCCATTATAATATCCCCGGAGAGATGGAGAGAGGCAGAGTCACTGAGAGATAGGGATGAGATAGTAATGCAGAGAGTAACAGTGAGATATTCAGGTTGGCAAGCAGCTAATAGTGGGGTACAACAAGGATCACTCCAAAGCCACAGATATTGCCTCATGTTGCCGCTGTCGCCATTTACCTTAAATCAGCATCCTCTGCTTTCCAAGCTTTCCCCCAATGTGCCGATTATCTCAAAGCCGATCCTCTCAGTCCCGGGACATCACTGCAGGAGTTCCTCAGGGTGAGTGTCCGAGGCCCCAACCATCTTCAGCTGCTCCATCACTGACCTTCCCTCCATAGGTGAGATGTTCGCTGATGATCGCAGCATTCACAACTCCTCAGATTGTGAAATAGTCAATGCCGGAATACTGAGCAGGACAGGCAGCATCTGTGTAAAGAGAAGCAGATTCTGGGACTGGGGGACTGAGAGACAGGAAGATAGTGAAACACACACAAACTCACTGACAACAAACGCAGTGATGCACACACACACACACACACACAGATACACGCACAGTCTCACACACACACACAGATAGAGAACAGTCCCATAGTCTCACTCACAATATCCTAATCTCCCTGGCATTAAGGGGCAATTTATCACGGCCAATCAACCTAACGCGCGCATCTTTGGAGTGTGGGAGGAAACCGGATCACCAGGAGGAAACCCACGCAGACACGGGGAGAACGTGCAAACTCCACACAGACAGTGACCTGAGACCAGAATTGAACCCAGGTCCGCGGCACTGTGAGGCAGCAGAGCTAACCACTGTGCCACCCATCTTGGCCTTCATTGTAAGAGGATTCGAGTAGAAGAGCAAGGATGTCTTACTGCAGCTGGACAGAGCCTCGGTGAGACCACACCTGGAGTCTTGTGTGCAGTGTTCCTCTCCTTATCTGAGGAAGGATGTACTTGCCACAGAGGGAGAGCAGTGAATGTTCACCAGACTGATTCCTGGGATGGCAGCATTGATGTCTGTGGGGAGATTGGGTCGGCTGGGCCTGTATTCACTGGAATGTAGAAGAGTGAGCGGGGATCTAATTGAAAGGTATAAAATTCTGACAGTGCTGGACAGGCTGGATACAGGGATATTGTTTCCTCCGGCTGGGGATGTCTGGAACAAGGGGTCACAGTCTCAGGATACGGGGGAGGCCATTTGGGACTGAGATGAGGGGAAACCTCTTCACTCAGAGGGTGATGAACCTGTGGAATTCTCTCCCACAGAAAGCTGTGCAGACCAAGTCACTGAATATATTTAAGAAGGAAAGAGATAGAGTTCGAGACTCTAAAGGTGTCGAGGTGTATGGGGAGAGCGCTGGGGTATGGCATTGAGACAGAGGATCGGCCATGATAGTGTTGAATGGTGGGTCAGGCTCGAAGGGCTGAATGGCCTCCTCCTCCTCCTATTTTCTATGTTGATGTGACCGCCCCAAGTCTCTTTGGGCCTCCACTCTTTCCAGCCTTTCCCCATTCATAAAGCAATCTGTTCTATCCTTTTGAAGTGGGTGACCACACAATTGTCTCCAATGAAATCCATCTTTCACTCTTTGAACCTTTCAGTCAAGACATTTTACTTTAGGGCAGCACGGTGGCACAGTGGTTCGTACTGCTGCCTCACAGCGCCAGGGACCCGGGTTCAATGCCAGCCTCGGGTGACTGTTTGGAGTTTGCACATTCTCCCCGTGTCTGCGTGGGTTTCCTCCGGGTGCTCTGGTTACCTTCCACACTCGCAAGATATATAGATTAGATGGATTAGCAATGGGGTTATGGGGATAGGGCTGGGGTGAGGGCCTGGGTAAGATACTCTGTCATCAAGTCTGTGCAGACTCAATGAGCTGAATGGGCTCTTATGCAGCGGAATACCTCTTTGCCATTTGAAGCTTCTGGCTATAAGACTTAAAATGCTGCCTATTTCTGTGAAATGTAGCAAACTTTCTGTCTCATCACCGGCGACATGATGGCACAGTGGTTAGCACTGCTCCCCCACAGCACCAAGGACCCACGTTCAATTCCAGCCTGTCACTCCCAGGACAGATACAGTACGGGTTCGGTCCAGAGTAAATCTCCCTCTGCACTGTCCCCCATCAAACACTCCCAGGACAGAGACAGCACGGCTCTCGATAGAGAGTAAAGCTCCCTCTACATCGTCCCCCATCAAACACTCCCAGGACAGGTACAGCACGGGTTAGGTCCAGAGTAAAGCTCCCTCTGCACTGTCCCCCATCAAACACTCCCAGGACAGAGACAGCACGGCACTCGATAGAGAGTAAAGCTCCCTCTACATCGTCCCCCATCAAACACTCCCAGGACAGATACAGTACGGGTTAGGTCCAGAGTAAAGCTCCCTGTGCACTGTCCCCATCAAACATTCCCTGGACAGGTACTACTCGGAGCTAGATGCAGAGTAAAGCTCCCTGTGCACTGTCCACATCAAACACACCCAGGAAAGATAGAGCACGGGGTTAGAAACAAAGTAAAGCTCCCTCTCTGCTGTCCCCATCAATCACTCCCAGGACAACCACAGCATGGGGTTAGATACAGAGTAAAGCTCCCTCCACACTGTCCCCATCAAACACATTCAGGACAGATAGAGCATGGGGTTAGATACAGAGTAAAGCACCCTCTACACTGTCCCCATCAAACATTCCCAGGACAGGTACAGCATGGGGTTAGATACAGAGTAAAGCTCCCTCTACACTGTCCCCCATCAAACACTCCCAGGACAGGTACAGCATGGGGTTAGATACAGAGTAAAGCTCCCTCTACACTGTCCCCATCAAACACACCCAGGACAGGTACAGCATGGGGTTAGATACAGAGTAAAGCTCCCTCTACACTGTCCCCCATCAAACACTCCCAGGACAGGTACAGCATGGGGTTAGATACAGAGTAAAGCTCCCTCTATACTGTCCCCCATCAAACACTCCCAGGACAGGTACAGCACGGGGTTAGATACAGAGTAACGCTCCCTCTACACTGTCCCCATCAAACACGTCCAGGACAGGTACAGCACGGGGTTAGATACAGAGGAAAGCTCCCTCCACACTGTCCCCATCAAACACACCCAGGACAGGTACAGCACGGGGTTAGATACAGAGTAAAGCTCCCTCCACACTGTCCCCATCAAACACACCCAGGACAGGTACATCACGGGGTTAGATACAGAGTAAAGGTCCCTCTGCACTTTCCCCACCAAACACTCCCAGGACAGGTACAGCACGGGGTTAGATACAGAGTAAAGCTCCCTCTGCACTGTCCCCACCAAACACTCCCAAGACAGGTACAGCATGGAGTTAGATACAGAATAAAGCTCCCTCGACACTGTCCCAATCAAACACTCCCAGGACAGGTACAGCACGGGGTTAGATACAGAGTAAAGCTCCCTCTACACTGACGCCATCAAACACTCCCAGGACAGGTACAGCATGGGGTTAGATACAGAATAAAGCTCCCTCGACACTGGCACCCATCAAACACTCCCAGGACAGGTGCAGTTCAAAGTTAGATACAGAGTAAAGCTCCCTCTGCACTGTCCCCATCAAACACTCGCAGGACAGGTACAGCACGGGGTTAGATACAGAGTAAAGTTCCCTCTACACTGTCCCCATCAAACACATCCAGGACAGGAACAGCACGGGATGAGGTGCCCAGAAAAGACCCCTCTACACTGTCCCGATCAAATAGTCCCAGGACAGTTAGAGCACAGAGTTTGATGCAGAGTAAAGCTCCCTCTACACTGTCCCCATCAAACACTCCCAGGACAGGGACAGCACGGGGTTAGATACAGAGTAAAGCTCCCTCTGCACTGTCCCCATCAAACACTCCCAGGACAGGTACAGCACGGGGTTAGATACAGGGTAGACCTCCCTCTACACTGTCCCCATCAAACACTCCCAGGACAGGTACAGCACAGGGTTAGATACAGAGTAAAGCTCCCTCTGCACTGTCCGCATCACACACTCCCAGGACAGGTCCAGCACAGTTTTAGATACAGAGTAAAGCTCCCTCTGCACTGTCCCCACCAAACACTCCCAGGACAGGTACAGCACGGGGTTAGATGCAAAGTAAAGTTCCCTCTACACTGTCCCCATCAAACACTCCCAGGACAGGTACAGCACAGGGTTAGATACAGAGTAAAGTTCCCTCTACACTGTCTGCATCAAACATTCCCAGGACAGGTACAGCACGGGGTTAGATACAGAGTAAAGCTCCCTCGACACTGACGCCATCAAACACACCCAGGACAGGTACAGCACGGGGTTAGATACAGAGTAAAGTTCCCTCTACACTGTCCCCATCATTGTGTCTGAGTGAGAGAGAATATGTGTGTGTTTGTGTGTGTGTGAGAGAGAGAGGGAATGTTTGAGAGACAGTGTGAGAGAGAGACAGAGAGTGTGCGAGAGAGAGAGACTGTGTGTGAGTGTGTGTGTGTGTGAGAGAGAGAGTGTATATGTGAGAGAGTGCATGAGAGAGTGTGTGAGCATAAAAGAGTGTGTGAGTGTGTGTGTGAGAGAGAGAGTACGTGTGTGAGAGAGAGTGTGTGTGTGAGAGAGAGAGTACGTGTGTGAGAGAGAGTGTGTGTGTGAGAGAGAGAGCGTGTGTATGTGTGAGTGCGTAAGAGTGCGCGTGTGTATGAGAGAGAGTCTTGTGTGTGAGAGAAAGAGCGCGTGTATGTGTGGGTGAGAGTGTGTCTGTGTGAGAGAGTGCATGTGTTAGAGAGTGTGTGAGCGTGAAAGAGTGTGTGTGACAGTGTGTGTGTGTGAGAGAGAGTGTGTGTGTGTGAGAGAGAGTGTGTGTGTGAGAGAGAGAGTGTGTGTGTGTGAGAGAGAGTGTGTGTGTGAGAGAGAGAGTGTGTGTGTGAGAGAGAGAGTGTGTGTATGAGATTATGTGTGTGTCTGAGAGTGTGTAAGAGAGAGTGTGTGTGTGTGTGTGAGATTATGTGTGTGTCTGAGAGTGTGTAAGAGAGTGTGTGTGTGTGAGCTGATCTTTCTCGACACCCGATCGGTAACTGCAACACTATATTCTGCACCCTTTCCTCTCCTTCTCCCTGTGTACTCTATGTACAGAATGTTTTGTCTGTATAGCGCACAAGAAACAATACTTTTCACTGCATCCCAATACAAATCAATCAAATCAAATCAAATTAACACGGAGAAGTTTGGACCCTGTGGGGTGACAGTTGTCTGAATACAGATTCTATCTTATTGTAACATTCAGGTACCACGTGTACTGAGCTCACCAGCGTTCTGTCTGTATTGTGTGAATCCAGTCTTGAAATCTCCACTCATGTTGCTAATTCTGCCAAGACAGAAACAGAAAGAGTGTTTGAATTCTCCGTGATTAGACCCCTTAACGATAAACAACATGGTGGATGAGAGGGATAGAGAGAGAGAGGAAGAGAGAGAGATGGAGCGATGCAGAGTAACAGAGAGATAGGGAGAGGGAGCAATGCAGAGAGTAACAGTTAGACAGTGAGGAATAGAGATTAATTCAGATGGATAGTGAGTGTCAGGGGAGTCCGAGACACTCCATAAGCAAGGTAAAGATGTGAAAATGGGGGAGTGTTTCTTACCCACTTTTAAAAGACAATCCACACTCACACCAGTCACATTTCACACTCTCTGCTCAGTCCTGTGTTGGGGGTTGTTGAGTGTGGGATCAGTGTTTGCTTTTCTCAAACCGCACTGATATTCCCAACAAGGGCAAGAGGTTTCAGTGTTTAAAAATGTAAACATTTCAAAACAAAAGCAGACAGGATTTGGTTAAATCTCACGGGATCCAGGGTGAGGTAGCCAAATTGATATAAAATAGGCTTGATGACAGAAGGTTGTTGTAGAGGGTTGTTTTTTGTCAAACTGGAGGCCTGTGACCAGCGGGGTGCCTCAGGGATCGGTGCTGGGTCCACTGTTATTTGTCATTTATATTAATGATTTGGATGAGAATTTAGGAGGCATGGTTAGTACGTTTGCCGCTGGCACCAGGATTTATGGCATAGTGGACAGTGAAGGTGGTTATCTAGGGTTGCAACGGGATCTTGATCAATTGGGCCAGTGGGCTGATGAATGGCAGATGGAGTTTAATTTAGATAAATGCGAGGTGATGCATTTTGGTGGATTGAACCAACGCAGGACTTACTCAGTTAATGGTAGGGTGTTGGTGAGAGTTACAGAACAAAGAGATCTCGGGGTACAGATTGATAGCTCCTTGAAAGTGGAGTCACAGGTGGATAGAGTGGTGAAGAAGGCATTCCACATGCTTGGTTTCATTGGTCAGAACATTGAATACAGGAGTTGGGACGTCTTGTTGAAGTTATACAAGGCATTGGTAAGACCACACTTGGAATGCTGTGTATTGTTTTGGTCACCCTATTATAGAAAGGATATTATTAAACCAGAAAGTGCGCAGAAAAGAATTACTGGGATGCTACAGGGTCTTGATGGTTTGAGTTATAATGAGAGGCTGGATAGTCTGGGACTTTTTGTCCTTGAGTTGACTTAGGCGTGGTCCTATAGAGGTCTATAAAATAATGAGGCATAAATATAGCAGCTTTATAGAACCTCAGTTAATCCGCACTTGGAATATAGTGTTCAATTCTGGTCGACACACTACCAGAAAAATGTGGAGGCTTTGGAGAGGATTCAGAAAAGTTTACCAGGATGTTGCCTGGTATGGAGGGCATTAGCAATGAGGAGAGGTTGGAGAAACTTGATTTGTTCTCATTGGAACGACAGAGGTTGAGGGGTGAACTGGTAGAAGTCCACAACATTATGAGGGGCATGGACAGAGTGGATAGTCAGAAGCTTTTTTTCTGGGTCGAAGAGTCAATTACTCGGGGGCATAAGTTTCAGGTGCGAGAGGCAAGGTTTAAAGGAGATGTACGAGGCATGTTTTTTACACAGAGGGTGGTGTGCCTGGAACTCACTGCCGGGGAGGTAGTGGAAGCAGACACAATCGTGAGTTTTACGGAGCGTCTGGACAAATACATGAATAGGATGGGAATAGAGGGATATGGTCCCCGGAAGGGTAGGGGGTTTTAGTTCAGTCAGGCAGCATGGTCGGTGCAGGCTTGGAGGGCCGAAGGGCCTGTTCCTGTGCTGTAATTTTTGTTGTCCTTTGATAAGCTCGTCAACATCTTTTCCAAAAGGGAGAGGAGTCTAAAACTAGAGGGCACAGGTTTAAGGTGAGAGAGGAGAGGGTCCAGAGGGCAATTCTTTTCACACAGAGGGTGGTGAGGAATTGGAACAAGCTGCCAGAGGTCGTAGTAGCGGCGGGTACAATTTTATATTTTAGAAAGCATTTAGACAGTTATATTGGGAAGATTGGTATGGAGGGATATATGTCAAACAGGCAAATGGTACTAGCTTAATGGTAAAATCTGGGTGGCATGGACAAGTTTGGCCAAAGGGCTTGTTTCCAATGTGTAAATCTTTATGTCTCTACCCCGCTGGGCCCTGTAAGAACTCTCTGAGTTTGAATGAGATCACCTCTCATTCTTCCAAAGTGCATAAAATAAAAGTCCAGTCTATTGAATCTTTCCTCAGGGGACACTCCCTCCACCCCTGGAATTAATGCAGTGAAACGTCATTGAAGTCTCTCAACAAGAATGTATTTCCTTAGGTAAGAGGATAAAACTGTACACAACACTGTGTGTGTGGTTAAAGCCCCAGTTTGTGTCTTAGTTTGACTGTATTTGGACACAAACTCACACACCACACATGTGGATAAATGTGATGTTATCCACTTTGAACGGAGAAACAGAATGGCAGAGTATAGGTTAAATGGTGATAGATTGGGAATGATGGTGTACAAAGGGACCTGGATGTCCTTATACACCAGTCACTGGAAGTGAGCTTGCAGGAAAGCAAGCAGTTAGGAAGACCAATGGGATGTTGTCCTTCTTTGCAAGAGGATGTGAGTCCAGGAGCAAGGATGTCTTACTGCAGCTGGACAGGGCCTCAGTGAGACCACACCTGGAGTATTGTGGACAGTTTTGCTCTCCTTATCTGAGAATGCATTGAAGAAAATTGCTCACTGTGAACAAACCTAAAAAAGCTGACTGATGTTTCATTCCAGATTCTCAGAGGGAGAGAGAGAGAGATTCAGAGAAAACACAGACTGAGTGAGTGAGAAAAAGGGAGTGACAGAGATCAAGAGGGGGACCGAGAGATAGTGAGTGAGAGAAATATATCAGTCAGAGTGCATCGGAAAAGGAGGATTGGGATTTGTCAGCCTTGCTTTATGGAAAGCTTTAGTGTTTGGTCAGAATGTTAACACGGTGAGGTTTGGAGCCTCTGGGGTGACAGTTGTCTGAATACAGATTCTATCTCATTGTAACATTAATGTACCACGTGTACTGAGCTCACCAACATTTGCAAACCATCGTTTGAAGAAAGCTTGCTGTTTATATTGTATGAATCCAGCCCTTTGGAAATGTAGTCAGTCTTATTCAGGAAAAGGACAAGCTAATTTCAGAGGGAGAGATACAGATACAGAGGCAGGCTGGGACTGAAACAGGATGGGATTGTGCTGTACAGGTTTCAGAGCTGACACTGAGACACACACAAGATGTACAGTCGCAGATTGTACCTGACACTTACAAAAAAACGTCGCAAATAGGAACAGGAGGAGACCATTCGGCCCATCGAGACTCCACCGACAATAATCCCACCCTATCCCCGTAACACCACACATTTACCCTGCTGATCCCCCCCGAAACTAGGGTCAATTTGTCACGGCCAATCAACCAACCTGGGCATCTTTTGACTGTGGGAGGAAACCGGAGCACCCGGAGGAAACCATGATCAGCCACGGTCACAATGGATGGCGGAGCAGGATGGAAGGGCTGAATGGCCTCCACCTGTTCCTATTTTCTATGTTTCTTTGTAAGTTCCACGTGGCAAAGTGTTTCTTCATTTCACTCCTAAAAGTCTAAAATACCAAACATTGTCTAAAATCAAATGTCCCCAAGTCCTGGACTCCCCAACCAGCAGAAAATGTTCCTCTTTATCAGCATCTGTGGGTCATCCTGACTCGAAACATTGGCTCCATTCCCTCTCCACAGATGCTGTTTAATGCGTTTCACTGCATTAAAACCTGCTGAGATTTTCTGTTTTTGTTTCAGCGCCTGTTCGGCGACACTGAGGGAGAATTTAGCATGGCCAATGCACCCTAACCATCGTGTCTTTCGAACTGTGGGGGGAAAGTGGAGCAGGCGGAGGAAACCCACGCAGACACGGGGAGAATGTACAGACTCCGCACAGACAGTGACCCAAGCCTGGAATCGACCCTGGGTCCCTGGCGCTCTGAGGCAGCAGTGCTAACCTCTGTGCCACCCATGATTCCTGCATCTGCAGTATTTTGCTTTTAGCTTTCTTCTTTATTAACCCTCTCCATTTCACTTATTATTTTGAAGGGTTTCATTAAGTCACTCCTTAACCTCAATCCCAGTGTTTCAGAGTAAATCTTCATCGACACAAAAACCATACAATCACCACAGTGCAGAAGGAGGCCATTCAGCCTATCGGGTCTGTACTGACTCTCCGAAAGAGCATCTATCCGCATAACGCCATGCATTTACCAGAGCTAATTCCCCGAACCTACACATCCCTGGACACTAAGGGGCAATTTAGCATGGCCAATTAACCTAAACCGCACACCTTTGGAGTGTGGGAGGAAACCGGGGCACCCGGAGGAAACCCACGCAGACACGGGGAGAATGTGTAAACTCCACACAGACAGTCACCCGAGGCTGGAATTGAACCCGGGTCCCTGGCGCTGTGAGGCAGCAGTGCCTACCACTGTGCCATTGTACCACCCTGCTCAGAAAACACTTCCAACCCAAACACAACACACAGAGTAAAATCCCCTCTGCTCTGTCCAAGGAATTTTTAATTGCAGATTTTTAGATTGACTTTTTAGGAAAAACAGAACTCAAATTGCTCAGCATCCCAGAGTGGACTCTTGTTTATTCCAACCATGATCTCATCCCCGCAGATTCAAACATGAAGTTTAAGCTGTGAATACAGTTGTGTCTGTCTGTCTCAGAGTTTGTGTATTCAGTCTTTCACTGCCTTTTAAACTTCTCTGAAGAATTTGAATGCTGGATGTTGCTTAATCATTCCTTTCTCTCAGCACATGGAACTGGTGAAACTTCAAGAGTCACAATCTAATGTCAGTAACAAAGAACTGTATCTTTATTCATCCATCATTTCCAATCTCTGAATAGATCACACACATTTCCAGAATGCAGGAAGCTCTCAATGGAAACTGCTTCCAATTATTCCCCAATACAATTGTTCACACGTTACTGTAAACTACATTCCACTGACATTCCCAAAGCAGCCACAGAAAAGTGACTGGTTATTTTAAACATTGAAACTGAACTATATTAACTTACGATTCACTCACATTGTACAGAAATGTTGACCCTGTGGGATGACAGTTTGGGAGTAACATTGCAACATTAAGGTGCCCTGCGTATTGTGTTTGACAACATTTGCAGCATTTCCAAAATATCAGCGACATTGCTGTGTGTATTGTGTGAATCAAGCTGTGAAATATCCACACATATTGAACTCCCACTGCTGCTGTCTTTTCATCATTTATAAACACACAAACTAGAAGCAGGAGGAGGCCATTCGGCCCTTCCAGCCTGCTCCAACATTCATTATGATCATGGCTGATCATCAAATTCAACATCCTGATCCCACTTTAGCCCCAAGAGCTCCATCCAATTGCTGGATAAAATTAGATCCCTGTTTGTTCCCACATTGAAGCGATCGAAGAGTGGATACCTCAAGTATTTCGATGCAGAGAAAACCGTCCTCGACACTGTCCCCACCAAACACACTCAGGACAGATACAGCACGGGGTTAGATACAGAGTAAAGCTCCCTCGACACTGTCCCCACCAAACACACTCAGGACAGATACAGCACGGGGTTAGATACAGAGTAAAGCTCGCTGTACACTGTCCCCATCAAACACACCCAGGACAGATACAGCACGTAGTTACATACAGAGTAAAGCTCCCTCTACACTGTCCCCATCAAACACTCCCAGGACAGACACAGCAAAGAGTTCGATACAGTGTAAAGCTCCCTCCATACTGTCCCCATCAAACACTCCCAGGGCAGATACAGCATGGGTGTAGATACAGAGTAAAGCTCCCTCTACACTATCCCCATCAAACACTCCCAGGACAGATACAGCACGGGGTTCGATACAGAGTAAAGCTCCCTCTACACTGTCCCCATCAAACACTAACAGGACAGGTACAGCACGGGGTTAGATGCAGAGTAAAGCTCCCACTACACTGTCCCCATCAAACACTCCCAAGACAGGTACAGCACGGGGTTCGATACAGAGTAAAGCTCCCTCAACACTGTCCCCATGAAACACTCCCAGGACAGGTACAGCATGGGGTTAGATACAGAGTAGATCTCCCTCTCCACTGTCCCCATCAAACACTCCCAGGACATGTACAGCACGGGTTAAGATACAGAGTGAAGCTCCCTCGACAATGTCCCCATCAAACACACCCAGGACAGGTACAGCACGTGTTTAGATACAGAGTGAAGCTCCCTCTACACTGTCCCCCATCAAACACTCCCAGGACAGGTACAGCACAGGTTTAGATACAGAGTGAAGCTCCCTATACACTGTCCCCATCAAATAATCCAATGACAGATACAGCATGGTGCTAGATTAAAGGAAAAGCTGCCTCCACATTGTGCACATCAAACACACCCAGGACAGGTACAGCACGGGAGAGAAAGTGTGTGTGAGAGAGAGTGTGTGTGTGAGAGAGAGAGAGTGTGTGTGAGAGAGTGTGTGCGAGAGAGAGAGCGTGTGCGAGAGAGAGAGCGTGTGTGTGAGAGCGTGTACAAGAGAGAGCGAGCGCGTGAGAGAGTGCGTGTGTGTGTATGAGACAGTGTGTGTGCGAGAGAGAGTGTGTGTGCGAGAGAGAGTGTGTGTGTGAGAGAGAGTCTGTGTGTGAGAGAGAGTCTGTGTGTGAGAGAGAGTGTGTGTGTGAGAGAGAGTGTGTGTGTGAGAGAGAGTGTGTGTGTGAGAGAGAGTGTGTGTGTGAGAGGGAGTGTGTGTGTGAGAGGGAGTGTGTGTGTGAGAGGGAGTGTGTGTGTGAGAGGGAGTGTGTGTGTGAGAGGGAGTGTGTGTGTGAGAGGGAGTGTGTGTGTGAGAGGGAGTGTGTGTGTGAGAGGGAGTGTGTGTGTGAGAGGGAGTGTGTGTGTGAGAGGGAGTGTGTGTGTGAGAGAGAGTGTGTGTGTTTGAGAGAGAGTGTATGTGTGAGAGAGAGAGAGTATGTGTGAGAGAGAAAGTGTGTGTGACAGAGCGAAAGAGCATGTGTGTGAGAGAGAGAGTGCGTAAGAGATAGTGTATGTGTGTGTGAGAGACAGAGAGAGCATGTGTGTGTGTGTGTGCCTGAGAGTGTGCAAGGAGAGCGTGTGTGTGACCTGATCTTCCTCTACAGTCTATCAGTAACTGAAACACGGGATCAGATGCAAAGTAAAGCTCCCTCGACACTGATCCCATCAAGCACTCCCAGGAAAGGTACAGGTACAGCTCAGAGTTCGATACAGAGTAAAGCTCCCTCGACACTGTCCCCATCAAACGCTCCCAGGACAGATACAGCACGGGGTTAGATACAGAGTAAAGCTCCCTCTACACTGTTCCCATCAAACACTCCCAGGACAGATACAGGAAGTGGTTAGATACAGAGTAAATCTCCCACTTCACTGTTCCATCAAACACTCCCAGGACAGAAACAGCACGGGGTTAGATACAGAGAAAAGGTCCCTCTACACTGTCCCCATCAAACACTCCCAGGACAGATACAGCACGGGGTTAGATACAGAGTAAAGCTCCCTCTACACTGTCCCATCAAACACTCCCAGGACAGGTACAGCACGGGGTTAGATACAGAGTAAAGCTCCCTCCACACTGTCCCCATCAAACACTCCCAGGACAGGTACAGCACGGGGTTAGATACAGAGTAAAGCTCCCACTTCACTGTCCCATCAAACACTCCCAGGACAGGTACAGCACGGGGTTAGATACAGAGTAAAGCTCCCTCTACACTGTCCCCATCAAACACTCCCAGGACAGGTACAGCACGGGGTTAGATACAGAGTAAAGCTCCCTCGACACTGTCCCCATCAAACACTCCCAGGACAGGTACAGCACGGGGTTAGATACAGAGTAAAGCTCCCTCTACACTGTCCCCCATCAAACACTCCCAGAACTGGTACAGCACGGGGTTAGATACAGAGTAAAGCTCCCTCTACACTGTCCCCCATCAAACACTCCCAGGACAGGTACAGCACGGGGTTAGATACAGAGTAAAGCTCCCTCTACACTGTCCCCCATCAAACACTCCCAGGACAGGTACAGCACGGGGTTAGATACAGAGTAAAGCTCCCTCTACACTGTCCCCATCAAACACTCCCAGGACAGGTACAGCACAGGGTTATATACAGAATAAAGCTCCCTCTACACTGTCCCCCATCAAACACTCCCAGGACAGGTACAGCACGGGGTTAGATACAGAGTAAAGCTCCCTCTACACTGTCCCCATCAAACACTCCCAGGACAGGTACAGCACGGGGTTAGATACAGAGTAAAGCTCCCTCTACACTGTCCCCATCAAACACTCCCTGGACAGGTACAGCATGGGGTTAGATACAGAGTAAAGCTCCCTCTACACTGTCCCCATCAAACACTCCCAGGACAGGTACAGCACGGGGTTAGATACAGAGTAAAGCTCCCTCTACACTGTCCCCATCAAACACTCCCAGGACAGGTACAGCACGGGGTTAGATACAGAGTAAAGCTCCCTCTACACTGTCCCCATCAAACACTCCCTGGACAGGTACAGCACGGGGTTAGATACAGAGTAAATCTCCCTCTGCACTGTTCCCATCAAACACTCCGAGGACAGGTACAGCACGGGGTTAGATACAGAGTAAAGCTTCCTCTACACTGTCCCCATCAAACACACACAGGACAGGTACAGCACGGGGTTAGATACAGAGTAAAGCTTCCTCTACACTGTCCCCATCAAACACACACAGGACAGGTACAGCACAGGGTTAGATACAGAGTAAAGCTTCCTCTACACTGTCCCCATCAAACACACACAGGACAGGTACAGCACGGGGTTAGATACAGATAAAGCTCCCTCTGCACTGTCACTATCAAATAACTATCAAATCTCCACATCATGACTATCAAATATTCCAATGACAGATACAGCATGGGGATAGATACAGGGAAAAGCTGCCTACACATCAAACACACCCAGGACAGGTACAGCATCGGGTGAGATACAGCGTATATCTCCCTCTGCATTGTGTGTGTGTGAGAGAATGTGTGTGTGTGAGAGAGAGTGTGTGTGTGAGAGAGAATATGACTTTGTGTGTGTGTGTGAGAGGGAGAGTGTGAGAAAGAGAGACAATGTGTGATGGAGACAGAGTGCGTCTGAGAGAGTGTGTGTGTGTGTGAGAGAGAGTGTGTGTGTCTCTGAGAGTGTGAGAGAGTGTGTGTGTGAGAGAGAGCGTGTGTGTGTGAGAGAGTGTGTGTCTGTGTGTGTGAGAGAGAGTGTGTGTGTGTGTGAGAGAGAGTGTGTGTGTCTCTGAGAGTGTGAGAGAGTGTGTGTGAGAGAGAGCGTGTGTGTGTGAGAGAGTGTGTGTCTGTGTGTGTGAGAGAGTGTGTGTGTCTGAGAGTGTGAGAGAGAGTGTGTGTGAGAGAGAGAGCGTGTGTGTGAGAGAGAGTGTGTGTGTGTGTGAGAGAGTGTGTGTGTCTGAGTGTGTGAGAGAGTGTGTGTGCGAGAGAGAGAGAGCGTGTGTGTGAGAGAGAGTGTGTGTGTGTGTGTGAGAGAGTGTGTGTGTCTGAGTGTGTGAGAGAGTGTGTGTGCGAGAGAGAGAGCGTGTGTGTGCGTGAGATTATGTGTGTGTCTCAGAGTGTGTAAGAGAGAGTGTGTGTGTGAGCTGATCTTTTTCTACAGTCTATCGGTAACTGCAACACTATATTCTGCACCCTTTCCTCTCCTTCTCCCTGTGTACTCTATGTACAGAATGTTTTGTCTGTATAGCGCACAAGAAACAATACTTTTCACTGCATCCCAATACAAATCAATCAAATCAAATCAAATTAACATGGTGAAGTTTGGACCCTGTGGGGTGACAGTTGTCTGAATACAGATTCTATCTTATTGTAACATTCAGGTACCACGTGTACTGAGCTCACCAGCGTTCTGTCTGTATTGTGTGAATCCAGTCTTGAAATATCCACTCATGTTGCTAATTCTGCCAAGACAGAAACAGAAAGAGTGTTTGAATTCTCCGTGATTCGACCCCTTAACGATAAACAACATGGTGGATGAGAGGGATAGAGAGGGAGAGGGAGAGAGAGAGAGGAAGAGAGAGAGATGGAGCGATGCAGAGTAACAGAGAGATAGGGAGAGGGAGCAATGCAGAGAGTAACAGTTAGACAGTGAGGAATAGAGATTAATTCAGATGGATAGTGAGTGACAGGGGAGTCCGAGACGCTACATAAGCAAGGTAAAGATTTGAAAATGGAGGAGTGTTTCTTACCCACTTTTAAAAGACAATCCACACTCACACCAGTCACATTTCACACTCTCTGCTCAGTCCTGTGTTTTGGGGGTGTTGAGTGTGGGATCAGTGTTTGCTTTTCTCAAACCGCAGTGATATTCCCAACAAGGGCAAGAGGTTTCAGTGTTTAAAAATGTAAACATTTAAAAACAAAAGCAGACAGGATTTGGTTAAATCTCACGGGATCCAGGGTGAGGTAGCCAAATGGATATAAAATAGGCTTGATGACAGAAGACAGAGGGTGGTTGTAGAGGGTTGTTTTTTTTGTCAAACTGGAGGCCTGTGACCAGCGGGGTGCCTCAGGGATCGGTGCTGGGTCCACTGTTATTTGTCATTTATATTAATGATTTGGATGAGAATTTAGGAGGCATGGTTTGTAAGTTTGCAGTTGACACCAAGATTTGTGGCATAGTGGACAGTGAAGAAGGTTATCTCGGGTTGCAATGGGATCTTGATCAATTGGGCCAGTGGGCTGTTGAATGGCAGATGGAGTTTAATTTAGATAAATGCGAGGTGATACATTTTGGTGGATCGAACCAACACAGGACTTACTCAGTTAATGGTAGGGTGTTGGTGAGAGTTACAGAACAAAGGGATCTCGGGGTACAGATTGATAGCTCCTTGAAAGTGGGGTCACAGGTGGATATAGTGGTGAAGAAGGCATTCCACATGCTTGGTTTCATTGGTCAGAACATGGAATACAGGAGTTGGGACGAGTTGTTGAAGTTGTACAAGACATTGGTAAGACCACACTTGGAATGCTGTGTATTGTTCTGGTCACCCTTATAGAAAGGAGATGATTAAGCTGGAAAGTGTGCAGAAAAGAATTACTGGGATGCCAAGGGGTCCTGATGGTTTGAGTTATAATGAGAGGCTGGATACTCTGGGACTTTTTTTCCCTTGAGTTGGCTTAGTGGTGTTCTTATAGAGGTCTCTAAAATAATGAGGGCATGGATACAGCAGCTTTACAGAACCTTAGTTAGGCCGCACTTGGAATATAGTGTTCAATTCTGATCGACACACGACCAGAAAGATGTGGAGAATTTGGAGAGGGTTCAGAAAAGATTTACCAGGATGTTGCCTGGTATGGAGGGCATTAGCTCTGAGGAGAGATTGGAGAAACTTGGTTTGTTCTCACTGGAACGACGGAGGTTGAGGGGCGACCTGATAGAATTCAACAAGATTATGAGGGGCATGGACAGAGTGGATAGTCAGAAGCTTTTTACCAGGGTGGAAGATTCAAAATCTAGGGGGCATAGGTTTAAGGTGTGAGGGGCAAGGTTTAAAGGAGATGTACAAGGCAAGTTTTTTTACACAGAGGGTGGTGGGTGCCTGGAACCCGCTGTCGGGGGAGGGAGTGGAAGCAGATACGATAGTGAGTTTTACGGAACGTCTGGACAAATACATGAATAGGATGGGAATAGAGGGATCTGGTCCCCGGAAGGGTAGGGGGTTTTAGTTCAGTCGGGCAGCATGGTTGGTGCAGGCTTGGAGGGCCGAAGGGACTGTTCCTGTGCTGTAATTCTCTTTGTTCTTTGAGAAGCTCGTCAACATCTTTTCCAAAAGGAAGGGGAGTCGAAAACTAGAAGACACAGGTTTAAGGTGAGAGGGGAGAGGGTCCAGAGGGCAATTCTTTTCACACATAGGGTGGTGAGGGATTGGAACAAGCTGCCAGAAGTCGTAGTAGAAGCGGACACAATTTTATATTTTAAAAAGCATTTAGACAGTTATTCTGGTAAGATTGGTATGGAGGGATTTGGGCCAAACGCAAGGCATTTGATACGAGCTTAATGGTAAAAACTGGGTGGCAGGGAAAAGTTGGGCCAAAGGGCCCATTTGTATCTGAGCTCTGTTTTCTGCCCGGAAACCATTTCTCAATCCATCCCAGTATTTTCCAAATTTGTGGATTGGACACAGTAAATTGCCGTTTCCTGTCCAAAGCTGTGTTGGTTCGGTGGATTAAGGTAAATGTGTGGGGTTACGGGGATAGGGCTGGGTCAAGGGCCTTGGTAAGATACTGTGTCAGAGAGTCAGTACAGACTCGATGGGCTGAATGGTCTCCTTCTGCACTGCAGGGATTCTGTGACTCTGTTATTAAGATCCCTTTGTCATTTGAAGCTTCCAGCGAA